>NC_043700.1:81179183-81212639 GCF_006229205.1 Suricata suricatta | reverse complement strand
TTTGTGTGGTTTATGAATTTGAGACTGTTAACTGTTAGGCTACATTAATTACCTACTCTTTACTGTAGCACAGAAATACATTTTTTAAAATAGCAAAAATTTTAAGACAAAGATTTATTTTAAAGAGTCCAACTAGGAAGAAGTCACAAATGAAAGAAAAAAAGGGGCTTATTACTATATTACTAAGTGCAATAAGATTTGCAAATATTACATCTATCATTTCAATTATGTGCTTCTTTAAAAAAGCCTGAAATACGATACCCATAATAATTACATAAATGCCATTTTTTTCTATCCGCTTCGCACATGTCTCCATTTTTCCTTCAAAACTGAAATAAGAAAAGGTGTCAATTTATTATGTTCTTTAAAATTCATACCAAATAAACCAATCCAAAATTTCTGATCCCAAACCTGTATTTTTAAAAGTAAACTCTACCTCCTAACTGGGGCTCAAAATCACAACCCTAAGATTAAGAATCCCATGCTCTACTGACTGAGCCAGCCAGGTGCCCCTAAACCTGTATTTTTTTTTAATTTTTTATTTATTTTTGAGTGACAGAGAGAGACAAAGTGGGCAGTGGAGGGGCAGAGAGAGAGGGAGATACAGAATCTGAAGACAGGCTCCAGGCTCTGAGCTAGCTGTCAGCACAGAGCCCGAAGTGGGACTCGAACCCACGAACCGTGAGATCGTGACCTGAGCCGAAGTCGGATGCTTGACTGACTGAGCCACCCAGGTGCCCCCAAAACTGTATTTTTTAACTAAGGTTATTGTGGATAGTTTAAGAGGACTCTTAGCTTGGTTTGACAAAATAATTTGATTTTTCCACCCTCTGTCTGAGTGATAGCTACTCATATTCACACTTTTCCATTCAGGAGTAGATACAGCATTTCTGTGAGTGGGAAGAAATGAATATAGGGAAGTACAGATCTTTCTTTCCACCGCATCTTTCCCTTGGCCCATCTTGGTATCTGTGTCCATATGGCCCCAACTTATTTCCCCTACAGTTCTTTTCTCCTGAAGTTCTGGCACCGATCCGTCCATGGTTCATTCTACCCCTCCCCTTCCATTTTTGGGATGATAACGGCCTTCTTCGTCTTTAATGGGCACACTAACCACACAACAGTAACTCTGTGGCAGCTTCCCTGGAGATAGAGGATTAAATTATTTTAAAATTAAAACCATTTATTGATAAACCACCAGGCACAAGGCACTGGACAACAGGTACCAATTTTGGCAAGGGGCCTGCCCCAAAGTGTCCAAACACATACCAAGGTAAGGACAGTGTTTTCAAAGTAAAGACAAACGCCGCAGGAAGATGAAACCAGCTTTCACTAACTGGTTAAACCAGAACAAGGGTCGGGCTTGAAACAGCCTCTTCCGAGGCATGCCCCCCTCTTGCCATCCACACCCTCCTGTCCTTCCTTTTCCTTCTTATGCTGTTTTGTTTTTACCTCTTCAATTACTTTTGCTTTTCTATTTCCTAAAAACCATAGCTTACCTTACCTTACCTTCTCTCAGCTTCTTTCCCTTCAACTCTCAGGCATTTCACCTCCCCTGCCCTCAGGGCTCTCCATCCTGGCCCCCAGGGCACTGAGACACAGATGCAGGCTTCCAGCCGCTGCCAGCTAAGTGCTTCCAGAGGAGGAGGGAGTTCTGAGGTCACCCCCTGCCACTGGGCAAGCCTCATAACAGAAGAGACATTTTAAACTAAACCCCAGGGATGGTAAAAATCATCATCATTATTACCTCTCTAGGCACCGCTGCGCTAAGCAGGGATTGAGGCTCCCGCCTTTGATAATGAGAAACCCAGAAATTACACAGGTTGGTAACACAGCATCAGCATATAATACCATCTGAAAACGGGGTTCTAGCCATTTAGTGATAGGCAGCCAGAGCAGAGATTAAAATCCAACCAGAAAACAGCTGCAGAATCTAGAGATACTGTACGGCTGCCCCAAACTACCCTCTCCTTTCAACATGGCCACTCATTGTGTTCTGGCTACTCTATTATGTTAGAAAAAACTTTTTAAAGGAGGCATTTAAAACAAATTGGAGCACAAATAGATTAACAACAAAACTTCCCCATTATTCTTTCAATGCTTATTCATTCTATGATTTAAATATTTATTCCTCAAATATAGCCAGTGTGTGTCCATATGAAATCATTAGAACACCAGACCTTCAGCTCTCCTTTGAGGGTGAAAGCTGAGATTTTGTGTATATATTATCATAGAAAGAATAATATTTAAAAATGAACTTTTTTTTTTTTTTTTTTTTTTTTGCTCATAGACTACCACAGAGAACAAAAAGTTTCACCCTGGTCCAATCTCTGAGTAAGTTTGTGACTTTATGTGAGGGGACTATAAATTTATTAGAGGATACACGACAAACCCTATGAGCCCATCAAAATTCTGTCACTGAAATTTTGTTATATTAAATTTTGATTCAAATAAGTAGTCCATCAGCAAAGGCTTTGCGATATTGGTTCATTTCAATGAATGACATTGTTGAAGTGGAATTTAACCTAAATTTTATACTAATCCTGTAGCAGTGGCATGGAAACTTCTGTCCACAAATTTTAAACTTTCATAGTAGGTTAGTCATTATATTTTGGAAACGACAGGATTGGCTTAGTCAGAAACTTCCTTCTACCATCTTTACTTGCCAAGGTGCCATCTGAAAATTTTCTTCTTTCACAAAGATGTTCCTTCTCTACCATCTGAGTGTGATCTCTCCACCCTCTGAACTATGCTCAAATTTTCACACAGGGCTATTCCCAGCCTTGACTGATTCCTCACTCCCAAGCCCTACTGAAAGAAACTGTACCAGCGATTGAAACTAACTTTGCAGCCTCTGCCCTTGCTGACTGGCCAAGTGCCTTCTGTAGCAAGTATTACAGAAGTAAAAGGTGTCCAAAGGAAACGTGGAACTTCAGATCCTAACTGTAGCTCAGCCTCAGCGCTGCCTCAGCCATAAGTGAAGCAGGTCTCATTTTCCTACCCACCAAACAGTATTCCCACAGTACTAGTTCAAGCCGAATGAATTTGGATCAATGGTTCTAGCATCGTATAATTGGAAATGGCTCTAGGTATAATTCATCCCAATGGAATCATTTTAAAGAGGGTTAAGTGGGCTTTTATCAGAGTTGATACTAAAATTCGGGCAGCACTGAAAGTGGCCACTCTAGCCAACTTTTGCAGTAGAATGGCCAGGTCTTGGAATTTGTTGAATCTCTAGCATTAAATGAAGAGTGTTTTAATGTTTTTCAAATAAAAATCTCAAACTTGAAATTACCCTGTTTTTAAAGGGACTGAAATCATTAGTTAGTTATACATTAAAAACAAGATATTTAAAATCATTTCTTGGGGCACCTGGGTGGCTTAGTCAGTTAAGCATCCAACTTTTGATTTCAGCTCAGGTCATGATCTCAGGCCCCATGAGATCAAGCCCATGCTAGGCTCTGTGCAGAGTCTGCTTGGGATACTCTCTCTGCCCCTCCCCTGCTCATGCACATTCTCTCTCTCTCTCTCTTTCTCAATAAAATAAAATAAAATAAAATAATCTCAATTTTCCACTTAGTTCTTCACCAAGCCTAAGCAGGCTCAAAGTTCTTTAACTGTCAAAACTACTAGTTATCTGAAAATAATTTCTGTTGCACATTACATAAAATGAAGAGTCCTAGGCGCATGCATATGTGCATTACTGGTACAAATAAAAAACTGGCACAATCTTATTAAAAGGCATTTGGCAATATGTTGTAAAATATTTTTAATATGGGAACCCTCTTCAACCTGTCAATGTCACTTCTAAAGGCCTAATCTAAGGAAAACTTACTAGAGGACTAGGAATATGATCAATTTTTATTCTTCTTTCTTTGCACTTTTGGATATATTCCAGGATTTCTTAAAATGAATTTGTGTCATTTCTGCCACTGGAAAAAAACAACTCTTTCATTGTAAAAATGAGGAAATGGAACCGGCTATTCACCTTCCAAATTCCCTTTTAGCTCTCATAGTCTTAATTGATTTTGGAGGGGATCAAAGGTTAGAGAAAGGAAGAAACTGTGTTTTCTGGAAAAGGCCACCAGCTTGTAACCGTGAACAGATATTCAGAGTGTTGGTTGGTGTGTAAATTTTCAAAAAACTATAGAAGAATAAGGATCCAGCTGACCCTCTTCTTCCCATATGGATTTCACGTAATCAATAGACCTAAAAATAGTAATTGAACACATCTTATGACCAGCATTGCACGAAGAGAGATGTGGAAACAAACCTCAAGAGTGTTTTCTTGGCATTCGGGTAACTATCAACGCCCTGTAGCTATGACATAAGCCCATGAAAAAAGACATGGAATAAGAGGCAGTCACTAATTTCCAAATGCAAATTAGAGGAATTTGAAAGAGAGGAGCTCATGCATAACTAGATGATGAGGAAAGGCTTTGCAGAGGAGGAGATTCAAACCTTGAAAAAGAGATGGGGTATGAAGAAGCAGAGCACAGGAAAGGGCCTACCAGCTAGGTGCAGTGGTGTAGATAAAGGTCTACAGGGACTCATGTTCATGAGACATTTCAAATGTTTCACCTACAGGATAGAGTTGAAACCCATGGCACATGGAGCCCTTTACAATCTTACCCAAATCCTTAGCTTCAGTTCTCACAGAGTTTCTTTCCATTTTCTGGTTCCTTGCCTTAGCATATGCTATTCCATCTGTTCTTCCCTGATTTCTCCACCTGTAAACTCTCACACATTTTAAAGTCCAGCCCAAATATCACCCGCCCCATGAAGCCTTCCCCTAGCTGTCCACATGTCTGTTATGCTCTCTTCTGCTCATGCTTTTCCTATAGTGTCTTTCAATAAAAGACCATAATTACTCTGCTTATGATTCTGCCTCCCCCGTTTGATTACAAACCCCACAGGCACAGAAACCATATGCTTTGTTTTATTTTGTTTCCCAAACTTTGTATTATTATTTTTGAGTATAATGTCAAAAGAATTGCTTCCAAAAGAATAGGTAAGTAAATGAATGGATGAATATAAGTAAAAGCAAAAATTTGAAGGCAGCGTTGTAAACAAAGGCTTTACTGGTTTTGAGTGGTAGATACTGAGAAACAAGGGTCAGAAGGAAAGGCTGACTGGGCCAGCCTGAAAGGCACCTTGACTCTAACAACTTCTGATCATCTGTCACCAAATACTCACCGAATACTGGATGTCTATTTTGTGCCAGATGCTATACGAAGCAGCACTGTACAATGGCTAAGAGCACTGGGTCTGGAATCAGAGCGTGTGGATTCAAACCAACTCTGATGCTTACCAGCTCTGTGATCTTGGACAAGTCACCTAGTCAATCTCTCCAGATCTGAGTTCCCATGTATGTAAAATGGATATAACAACAGTACCCATCACATAGAGCTGTCGGGAGGATTAAATAATTTATGTGCAAGGACTATGTAACTGTTCAAATGTTGGCAAGGCACTGAGCATAAAATGGAATGATGTCTGCCTGTATAAAGCAATGGCTTGAGAATTTAAACTTTTTCTGTTCTTCTTTTTTTCATGTAATCTCTATACCCACAGAGGGGCTCACACTCACCACCTGGAGATCAGGAGTCGAATGCTCCACCTGAGCCAGCCAGGTGCTCCTTCAATTCTTATTTAAAAATCTTTGTAAGACATATTAGAGGATTTACTTGCCTTTGAAAATACAATGCCTAAACATAAACACCTTGTTTTTTTTTTTTCAGTACTAAGCATCTTGCACTGGGTCTCTTAGACAACATTATACACAACTCTTCACGATAATGATGATTATTGAGTGGACCAATAATAATAATGACAGCAATACATTTGTATAGTATTCCAGTGTTTCCAGCAGGCTTCTATACCTTTCACAAGAATCCTGTGAGGTAAGCCCACCAGGTACGGTGACAGAGGCAAGACTAGGACCCAGGATTTGTGTTCTTGGCCAGGGCTCCTGGTGCTTACCATGTGGCTTCATGGAAGAGACAAGCTGAATATAAACCGATCAACAGTCTCAACCTGGAAGCTAACTCCTTATAAATGAACATCTGATGTGTGATAGTTTAGTTGTGGTTAAACTTGGACAAAATTGGAGTAGATTACCAAAAACTTTAAACCCTTAATAGTTTGTTGAGGCTTTCCTGTTCAATGTTCACATGTCTATAAATTCAGCTGTCCAGTAACTAAACAAATTTGTGTTTTGTTTGGGAATCGAAGGTGGCGGGGGGAGGGCTAATAAAGAAGGCAATACTATTATATGATTGTGTTGGATTCCCTGCTTGTCTAATTTCAGTAAGTTCCAGTTAACGACATACAACCCAATCAAATAATGCATTGGTGGGGCTCATCCATGGGTAAAGGCAGGCAGAGTAACGTTCACAAACCCCACCAGAAAGTAATTATACACAGGTCAAAAGTACATTTCGTTGTCCAGCAATATGAATCAAAGATCATCAACAAAACAAATCAAACCCTCAAAGATGTAATACTCATATTCCAAAAGAGTGAAATCAATAGTCCTTTTCAGATCTGATGTTTGAACCCAGGACTCAGATTTTCCCTTTTTCATCCAATAGCATAATTACTGAATCATCACTTAATAAAATATAGCTTGTACGAGACAAAAACATGTCTCTACCTCTAGGGAATATATGGAAGTCTTTCTATTAAAATGCTAATAGCACGATAAAGTTTAACACCAAATTGCTCTGTCTAAGGTTGAGGGGTGCAGCTTTAGCTTAATTCCTTTCACAACACACTGTCTACTTTTTTGTTATAGTTTTATCTTGTGGTATTTCTTATTAGGGAGCTCACAGTAGAATAGCATGGTTGAGAATGGATTGAGATGAACCCAAACCAGAAACAAAGCATATCTACAAAAGGGAATGAATTGCATAGGAAAGTAAGGATCAGGACATGTTCCTTTTCTTAATGGCTTGTCACTGTACCACAGCCTTATTCTGTTAATAGTATTTCTGCTGTTAACTGAGCTTAATATCCTGCCAGTCAAGGATTTCATTAAATAACAAGTGTGTGTTTTTGTAATGCATTCAAGGCCCACTCTGACACCGTATGTGCTAACATGAGACAAGGAAATAATCTACCAATTGGCCACGTCACAGCCCACATCACTGTCTTCCTAGATTCATTTGTGGCAGGTAGACACGGCAGTCGGGGGAAAAGATGTAGAGAGAGACCTCAGTCACCCAACATGCCGGAACATAAGTATTTACCTGCCACATCTTCCTTGTCAGGGAAAACGACACAGAGGATGAAAGAGCTACAGGGATTTCAAACCTGCCCCTCGTGAAACAGCCATGCCACTGCTGTGCCTCACAATGACCCTTTCAAGTCGAGTGCTGAGCTAGAGCGACACCTTTGCCTCGACCCCTTTGATGGCTTGGTGCAGACCGCACGGTGCGCCAGCAACTCCAAGCACAGCGCCAGCAGGATCTCCTTGAGCAGAAGGAAGGGAGATGATGAGAAGGAACAGCTTCCCACTTTCCACCTCAAAACTAGTCAGTGTGCTCCAGCCCTCCTTTGCCCACTGCAAGTGAAATGTCCTTTCTTCCTATTTCTAGTTCACGGTCGCACAAGAATAATTTACTGAAAAGTTGTTAGGTTACAAAAATAATCATGTTTCCTTTCATTTCTTTCCTAGAAGTTGGTGCCCTTAGAGCTGCTCTCAGGAATCGGACTCTTGGTGTCTATTTTAGGAGACACCTGGAAGTGGGGAGGCAGGAATGGGGAGGTGCAGGTCTAAAGGGTACAAAGTTTCAGTATGCAAGATGGTAATTCTAGAGATCGGCTGCACAACCCAGAGCCTGCAATTCTGTATCACACGCTTATATACATTTGCCAAGAGGGTAGATCTTATGTTGAGTGGTCTTACCACATGAGGAAAATATTTTTAAAAATTCTTTTAAAGTAAAATAAAGGGGGGGAAGGAAACTTCTGGAGGTGATGGATAAGTTTATGGTCTTCACTGTGGTCATGGTCTCATGAGTGTTTCCTTACCTCTAAACTCATCAACTTGCAATACATTAAATATATACAGCTTTTACTATGTTAAACATGCCTCAGTATAGTGTTTAAAAAAAAAAGGCAAAGACAACACCTAGAAGGCGGCATTGCTCAGGATCACAGCACGGTACATGCTGTGATTACAGTCATTCCTCTGGGCTCCTCCACCCCACTTTCCACCATGAACTGAGACTTGCTTCAGCCACAGAGACATAAGTCATACCGATATTGCCACAAGTGCCTTCTCACATACCTTGTCATTCACGAGGATCCCAAGCATAAGGTGAGATCACTGTGGCCAACAAAGGGGTAACCAAAGTAGAAGATATCACATTATTTCACTGGCATCTCAGTCCGCTGCTGACTGTGTGACATAATCCGGTCAATTACTGGGAAAGCAATGTGCTAGGAACCCTGATTTTTCTTTTGCAGAAAATCTCAAAAATCAAGGCTGTTTACAGTGAAGCGCTATCAAGGACTTTTGACCATCTGCTTTGAGAAAAAAAAAGGGGGAGGACTAAGAAGTGATTAAGAAGTTCCTTGATTGAGGTTTTAATGTGAATCTTTGACACATTATTATCTTTCTGCTCTAAAACTGGAGTTTGCACTTTAAACAGAGATTTCAATAAATTAATGCATTAGCTAAAAAGAAATGGAGTCAATTTAAATGACTAAGCAAGTGACCTGAATATTATTTCCTCTAAACAGCCTAAGCAACATAAAAAGAAAATGAATACAAAAAGAATCTGAGTAATGTCCTATGTCTACAAGATTGCATCTAAGTAGAGCGTGTCTCAGTGTGACATGGCTCATGGGAGGTCTGCAGCTTCGGTTCTGAACAAACACACACACGGTTTCACCCAGCACAGAGCTAACTAGTGTTAGTTATACAGCTAACCAGTTATCCAGGCTACCCATGTTTAAAACATAACTGGGAACACATCTTCCTTCAACAAGACAAGGCCCACTGAGCTTAGGGGTGACCTAAGCTACATGTATTCCAAGGCGTGTCAAACTGTACTTTTCAGAAAATCATTTCGTTTAACAAACTCTCGGCAGGCACCCTGACTAGACATAATCTATGAGGGCCTTTTGTCTCAGGCTGCACTGCTCTGCTGTACGGGGCTCTCTTTGCGGTGATAATTGGTTTGGCTGTCCATTCCACCCATCAGGTGATAGAAAACTATCAATCAGGCTAAATGCAATGTGAGAGAAGTCTCTTTAGCCAATTAGTCAGTAATGAGAACATTAGCCACGATATCTTCTGCAGAGGGCACCTTAGCCATTCCACCAGAGTCTGAGAAGATGACAGTCTATGTGATTAATAAAGATCACAGGATGCTTCAGAAATTCTACATGGGTGAAGAGGAGAATCAGAGAGAAATGCACTTGGAAACGCTAAATGTTTTTAATGCCACCAAGTGCACCAGGCAAAAGTACTCCAAAAGCACAGACAAAACCAAACAACATCAGAGCTGGAAAGGATCTTGAAGATAACCTGATCCAACTCCCTCATTTTACAGATAGAGTAGGGAACAAATGACTCGTCCAAGGTCACAGAGCTGGCTGGTAAAGGTCCACCTCTCATTGCTCCGAATAAAAATTTTGGGGCTGCTGAAAACAAACAAAAGGCAATACATCAGTATGGAGAGATTCCTACATGGCTTTTGATATTTTTATATATGTCTTTTGTTTTCACTAAGGTAAGGATCTTGCGTTTTACTTTCCTGACTTCCTAGGCTCAGCACAATGAGTGGAGTAAGTACCTTGTATGTATTTAGGGCAATAACGTCTAAGCCAGAATGTCTGGATCCATAATGCCAGCTCCACCACCTACTGGATGTGTCACATTGGGTAAATACTGCACTCTTTGTACCTCAGTTTCCCCACCTGTAAAATGGGGATAATAATGCATCTACCTTGCAGGGCTGTTATAAGGATAAAAGGAGTTAGTTTACCTAAAACAAAAAGAACATGGGGCACCTGGGTGGCTCAATCAGTTAAGCACCGATTTTGGATCAGGTCATGATCTCACGGTTCGTGAGTTCAAGCCCTGCATCAGGCTCTGTGCTGACAGTTCAGAGCCTGAAGTCTGCTTTGGATCCTATGTCTCTCTCTCTCTCTGCCTTTCACCTACTCGCACTTTGTCTCTCTCTCTCTCTCTCAAAAGTTAAATAAACATTAAAAAAATTTTTAAAAACCACCAAGAACACATACTGCAAGCCCAGCTGTTATTTGGGAAGATGCTCGTGGGCTGGCTATGACAATGGCCGAGCTACTTCTGTATTTAGAGGAATAACGTTAAGGTAAATTAGGGCAAAGGAAACAAACTTCCATAACCTTCATTAGGATGAGGTCTGAGGGAATGACTCAAAGAACAGCAAATTCCAAAGGGAGAACCAGTGAGGCTAGTGTGGTTGAGACAATTATTTGTGAAAGTATCACTGAAGTTCTGGGTGATGATGTCATAACATCCTACCTGCCTGTTGGAATGCTCCTCAGGAGGGTCACCTGGGCATGTGCAGGAAGAAATCTGTGTTTCCACTCACTCCTGCAGCCTGCCAAGGGGCCACGTTCCAGGTGACTGTGCAGAGTGACCTTTTCTCTGGTGCACATGAGTGGTCTGAGAGCGCACCACACTTTGGTCAGAAATACCCCCATTCTCTGAGTCACCAGGCCCTGACCTTGGAGGTGACTTCACTTCTCCTAGAGGCTCCCCTCATCTACTCCTCCTACTAGCCTCACGGCTCTTCAGGTACAGCCCTCACACTGCACAGGTCACATTGTGTGTCACTGCTTGATTACTTTTATGACTCCCCAACTCATTCCATTTCTGTATTTCCTACTCCCTAGCAGTACTTCCTGACTGCAAGGTCAGGCAGGTATTTGACAGAAGGGCCACCTCAGTGGATGGGTCCAGTGTAACACAAAGCAAACAACAAATGCCACCTTGATATGAAGTGCTAATGCACTACCATAGAATACTGCTGAGACTCTTTTACCTTTTTAGGGCAAATCTACTACACTGTCACCACTACCATCATCACTTCCCAACCCCTCTCCTCCCATCAAAAAAAAAAAAAAAGAGAGAGAGAGAGAGAGAGAGAGAACAAAGGTCATGTCCTCTGTCCCAGAAAACAATGCACATCTACAACCACTCCCAGAAGCTAAACAAGTGAATGAGGAAATGGACTGCATGAAGACACAGGTGGACAGACTAGTAAGACCGAATGCACTCAGGAACTGAGGGTGTTGGGTAGAAGAGAACCAGGAAAAAGCAGAGGGACACTGCTTGGCTTCTGGCACTTTTCCTTTATAGAGTATGCATATCTAGTCTTAGAAAAACAGGAGGATGGGGAAAGGGAGCGTGAGAGGGATTACTTGGTAAGATCTTTGAAGGTAGGAATGCTTTCTCCTTTTCATTTCTACCCCATCATAGTGTTGAGAGCATCTCTAATCATTTGAATGAGTGAACTGATACTGGGTAGGAGACAGAGAGAAGCAAAAAAGTAGATCTTGAACTTCGGAGGGACTTTCATAACCTGCCTAAACTCCTGAGAGCCAGGTGCTCATCCTGCGTGGTTTTCAAGCACAGTACAGAATTCATGAATGCGATTCATCTCTAGGTAGAGGGCACGGTGCCTCCCCTCCGAACATCCACATTTAATCTTATTCTCTCTCCCCCATACGAGGTGAATACGGTTGGGATCCACCGATATGTCCATTCTTCCTTCCTCTGACCCTGTGTGTCACATTATATCCAATACTATGTTCAAAAGAAATTAGAAACTTTAAAGCACACCCCTGCTCAAAAAAAATCAACAATACACAGGGTAAAGTGCTTAAACAAAAGGACATCATAATTTTGTGGAAAATGCAAATGCTAAATAACACACAGAGTAATTGCCATATTTATGTCTTTCATACTGACCTCATCTTGCCAGAGTATGGGAATCAGTGTCAGGAATGAACCTTCACTGATTTAAATAGGATTCAAATATATATATTATGCATAATAATAGTCTTCTTCCACTATTACCTAAACATAAAATATTACTCTCCTTCTATTCTGGAGACGTTATGACAATCTGAGCTAATACATTTAATTCAACCCAAGTCCCTGAGAGAACAAAACTGCAATTACTATTTAGCAAGTGTATGATCCATTCCACTTGTCTCTGAAATGCAGTCTCTGGAACCTTCATGGAAGAAACCCGGGAATCACTGTGTTGTATGACACATTGTGAAGAAGTCTGAAACTTTTATATTCCTGACATTTAAAATAGGTCACTATTTTCTTTGGGCAGGAGTTATATCCAATAACATGCAAGCATTTCCATACAAATACACACTGAGGCACCCTAATTTTAGAAGGGCAAATTACACAACTTTGGGAGTCCTGAAGCACCCACTATGAGTTAAGATGGTTATACACATACCACTGGATAGATACCCCTTTGCTGGCTCTGACACATGGAGCAGGGAAAAGTAGATCGATGACAAAAGGACACAAAAAGAAAGAGAATAAAAGAAATGGAAGAGAAGAGAGGAGATGACAAAGCAAGAGGGTGAACTATGCAAAACTGAGGAAATGGAATTAAACCCACCACCCCTTCACTCATCAGAGGAGTGATCTCACCTCTAGCACTGTTTAAGATAGGGAGACTGTCTATTTAAAAAAAAAAAAAAAGATTCCTGGACACCTGGGTGGCTCATTCGGTTAGGCATCCAACTCTTCGTTTTGGCTCAGGTTGTGATCTCATGGTTCACGGGCTCAAGCCAAGGCTCTGCGCTGTCAGCACAAAGCCTGCTTGGGATTCTTTCTCTTCCCTCTCTCTGCCCCTCCCCTCTCATGCTGTCTCTATCTCTCTCAAAATAAATAACTGCAATAAACAAATAAATAATAAAGATTCAGATTATGATAAATACAAAGAAAAACCATTCCTCTAGGATTTAACAGCAATATTGCAAGTCTATCATGCACAGAGCCTGACTACTTCACTAGAGATCTCTAACTAGAGGCGATCTTAGCCAAGCTGCATGGGTAGCTGTCTCTCATTCATGAACTACATGAATAAAAAGCAGCTAACCTAAGGTCTTAATACGTGTAAGGTGATGTTCGGAGCACATATTAACTCATTTAATCCTCACAAAGCTCCTAGGAAAGAGGACATACTATTATCCGTACTTTACTAATAAGAAGTAAGTAGTGTGCCCAAATCAGCCAGGAAATAGCAGAGCTGGGATTCAAACTGGCTGTCTGACTCGTGAACCTGCACTATTAACCATTTTATTACTGAATGCGTTAATAAATGAATGAATGCAAAAGCTATGCCGGCTGTTTCTGTCTGTGGCTTTAAAGGTTGCTGGCAGAGCCTGGGAGTATCACAAAGAATTGCCTTATAAACAAACCATAGTTCAACAAACCATGCCTCCCCTCACTACACCCAAACCCTGGCCCACGGCCTCCCTCATATATTTTATTATTTTTTTAATGTTTATTTTTGAAAGAGAGAGAGAGAGACAGAGAGTGAGAGGAGAAGGGCAGAGAGAGAGAGGGAGACACAGAATCTGAAACAGGTTCCAGGTTCTGAGCTGTCAGCACTGAGCCCCATGTGGGGCTCCAACCCACAAACAGCGAGATCATGACCTGAGCTTAAGTCTGATGCTCAACCAACTGAGCCACCAGGTGCCCCAAGGGCCTCCCTTTTAAAAGGGAGAAAAAACAAAGGAAGGTCCCAGTCTCACTGTGTGACTCTGTCTCCCAGGGACCACGGGACAAGGTAGTGTTGCAGGCAAGGGGTGACTGCAGAGCTTCCTGTGGGCCCCCACGGTGCTTCCTGCTGGAGGACAGAGATCTGTCCTGGTGCCCTGGAAACATTCCAAGCTAGGCACCAACCTAACATAAGGTTTGAAGTTTCCGTTAGCGGCAGGGTCTTCACTTCCTGTTCCTAGTTGTTGAGTAACAGTCTTGAACTTCACATCTCTGAGGTGTTTCAGGAACAGGGAGGGACCCAAATCTGATAAAACAGGTCTACCTATGGGGACAAAGAGACAAACTATTCCAATTTAGGACTGTTCCAAGAAGCACAACAGCACTAAGCATATGACCAGCTGAACATGAAATGCATATTTTATGCATGTATTTCCCCTTCCCCTCTGCTTCTCACGCCTCTTCTATTTCTCAAGTCTTCATTTATGGGTGCAGAATAGCAGACATTTACGTCAAATCTGTACTCATTTACCTACAGCTCTGTCCGACTCTCAGATTCCACACAGAATTCTTTTCCTCATCCAGTCTTCACTCTTTCCCTATATTTGAGAAATGTGCTGCTTCAAAAGCCTTAACTTTTGAGTTTCTAAGAATGCTGAGGGACAGGCCTCAGGAAAGCAATACAATAACATTTTCCAGTCGTGACCTTACAAAAATTTCTGGTGGTTCTCACATCCAAATTCGTCTCTTCCCGGACTCTCACCATCTCCCTACATCCTGTCCAGTATTTTGAGGCCAGTATCTTGGACTAGTAAAGGATTTGAAAGTGAGAAAAGTGAAAACACCCAACAACTACAGTAAGCTTTTAATTTTAAAATTGCAGGGCTGTACCTTGTTTTCATCATATCAACTGTGCCCACCTAGATTTAGCTCTCAGGAAAATTCTAACAAAGACAACACTTTCAAACAGTTTCAAATAGTCTATTGTGACAGGAAAGTACCTTGAAAATCGGTGAAGACTCATATACAGAACCAATTTCCCCTCTAGGGAAAATCAGTGAATATAAATTCATTAAGGTAGTTAATTCCTCCATGTAAACAGCTCCTTATATCACTGTTACTACTCTGAAAAATAAGCAGCCTTTTCTAACGAACAGACTGTAGAGACTGTAGAATCTAAAGTTTAAAGAGTCAAATTCTGATGATGCTCCTCAGAAAAGGGGAGTAATAACACATGTTCCTTTTCCACGGGGATGTTTTAAGAATAAATAAGACAAATGAGTGCACATACTTTTAGTTCTTCTGGGTCAGGCACTACCTAATCCCAAGACAGTTCTATAAGCAAGAAGAAAATAGATTGGTATGTTCTCTGCAGTTTCAACGAAGGCTATGGGCCCAAAATGTTTTAAAAGCAGCAAACTGTTAACATGAGAGATATTGTCAAAATACATTTCCCTCTGGTTAAGAAAAGGAAAGCGGGAGGGCTAAAAGGGTGGAGTGGAAAGGAATTGTCATCAAAGCATTGTTAATATGAACTGAATTATATTACAATGGCGATACTTCAACATGGGGAATGAAAATTGTTCCGTATTATTGTGGATTGACAATATGACAATCGTTCATTGAGAGTGGATGACAGCTGTAGCATTAGAGCTCAGTGCACAACACAAGATGAATGAGTGTTACAAGTTCTCCCAGAATGGGCCCCTGTTTCACGAGAGTTTGCATCATCCCAAAATAAACACGTGCCAGTTTTTCACTAATCTCAGCGAATTTAGCATCTCTTTATAAACCAGTGTGCTACAGCGGCCTGAAAGTGCCAGTGTCATGTCCCTGCTTCGTGGATTTGCAGCAGCTGTGAAATGTCAGGTCAAAATGCCACGAAAGATCTATACAGAGGCTTGGCAGAAGAAAAGGTAAGAAATGGTAAAATGCCTTTGCCTGGACAAGTGTGAACTGACATCACACTGTCTCCTGATCCATGGGAACGCTGTTTCTGAACCTCTATCTTGGCACCAGTCTCATTCCACTATGTACAAAGGTCATTTTACTCTAAAACTACTCACCTAGATGTAACACCATGGATAGTACCTGAAATTAACACACAAAGGCCACAGATATTTACATACCTCCTTGAGTGAAACAAAAGTTACCCTGCTTAGTTAAAAAAAAGCAAGAGAAAAAGCGCAAAAACCACGAAGAGATTAAGCTCTGTTCACATTCCCTTGTTTGTATTTTTTTCCCAGTTATAATGCACTTTTTAAAAGCAGAAGCTGAAGAGGGGGAAGCAGAACTGATCTTTGTTATGATCTACTGACTGCTTCTTAAAAACCTGGCAACCAGTATATTATGAACATTTTTTCAATCTCATTAAATATTCTTTAACATATAATTTTAATGGCTACATATGCTCTATTTTCTACATATATAATAACTAACATAGCTAATCCCCTATTGTTGGACATTCAAGTTGTTTCCAACTCTTCACTAGGAAAATAATGCAGCTATTATATAATATTTGTATACTCTCTAAGTTTTTAGAACTAACTCATAAAACCTTATACTAACTTTCTAGGATCCTGACTTAGTTAACACTCAAAGTGAGTGAAGGGTAGTCCTTGAATATATGCCTAGAGCATAATTCTCCCATCATAAGAGTCTCTGAAGTATTGGTAAGAGCAGTTGAAGAGGTATAAACAATGGGAAAGGTCTCCATTTTATACTTAGAGACAAGAGAATTGCTTATCCCTTAATGGCTGTGGCCAAGTCTTCTAAGTTAAGCAAAGCGATCTGTCTTGGTGGGTGAGGGAAGGAATACTGTAAGCAAAGGGACAGCAGTTGTGTGGATATTCTACATGCTTCCAAGCTCAATATTAAATATAAACTTCCTCTAAAAACCTTTGAGTGTTCAATAATAAAATGTGGGTGTATTTTACGCTGTTCTCCGGCTACTTCCAGCCCTCTATCTTCCAGGCTCATGGCAGAACTGTACTTCCTGGCCCTTATGTGGTTAGATGAGATCACATGACTAGTTCTGATGACCAAATTGTGAGCAGATTGCCAGGTACCATTTCTGGGCTGGAATATTACATCGCTGACGTTAGACCCCCCAGAGTTTCCTTTGGCACAAACATGGGTGTGAGAGAGCAGCCAGTTTTGTCAGACTGAGTCCCTGAGTGACAGCAATAGGCAGAGTCCCTCCTCTCCCCCTTATCTCACAATAAACATGAGCAAGAATTGAAGTTTTGTTATTTTAAACCACTAGAATTTGGGGGTTGTATGTTACTGTATCACTACCTAGCCTCTGCTGATAAATAAGTAGTATTTTACTGAACTCTGTGATCTAATTTAAAATATTCACATAAAATTCCATTCTTCTCTTCAGTTGAAAAATCCAGTGAGTTACAGACACTAATCTGCAAGGCGCTTCCATTAGAAACTTCGAAAAATACAGAGATGAGGAAGACATGGCTCCGACCCTAAGTTGGTTAAAATAAAGGAGGGAAGAGGCAGAACATCTCTAAGGGAGGAATTTTAGGGTAACAGTAGAGTTACAAATGGCACTTGGTAGAACCTCTATAAGGGAGGGACAGTGGGAGACTGTCTTGACGCTGGATTTGCACAGCAAATGCAGTCAGTATTTAATTATATATTTACTGAAAGTGACTTTGCAGGGAGGCTGCTGAAGAATCCAGGAGTGGCTGGCTGTCTCTTCTGAGCTACTGTGCAAGCTACCAAGGATATGAGCAAGTATAGATCAGAGCAGAATATGAAGAGTTTCAAAAGAACGGTAGGGAGAGAGAGGCCAGGGTGCTTCAGAGGACTGCAAGAGGCAGTCTGGGTGGGAGACAGAGAAAATTTTCACTGAGGAAACTATCTGAGATGGGCTTTTGAGGCCCCAGTTTCCACAGGGAGAGATGGAAAGGAAGAGAAATAGTCCCCAAAAAAGGTCCGTCCTCAGCCTAGGCATACAGGGAAGAAAACAGAGCCCCTATCAGATATCCAGGGCAGAGACGCTGTGCTTAATGTCAAGAGACCATGTTAGACAAGAGTCAATGTGGGGGAAAGCACTGAGGGAGCTTCCAAGAATGTGTGCTTCGGTGGTTGAGTGAGGAAAATCAGCGCAGCGGAGGTGGGCATGACACAGTGACTTGAAGAGTCATCAAACAGGAGAGAAGCAGGTAGAGCTGGCGGCGGTGCACTTCTGTAGCTGAGCACAGCGCCTGGATCTGAATAATGAAGTTGCTTAAATAAAACCCCGTGGGCTGCCGGGCACGGAGGCACCAAGCTGGACCTGGCTTAGAGTACAGTTCGACTCAAAATTTTCAGTGCAAGGCTGAACACTAACTGGGTAAGTGGTAAATGGATCACAGCCAAAGTACCTTTGGTTTGTCATTAGTATCTTCCCCCATCCCCACCCCCAAAAACTGGGCGCAGCGGAAGATGAAGGTTTCACTCAGGGCCGAGTACTTGGCTACCTGTACAAAGTTGTGGTTTAACTTGAAAGACACTGAAAGTCAGTGAAATGACGTCTGGAGGTTATTTAAGAATTTTACCTTTAAATGGTGTAAGTGAGCTGGTCACATTGCTTATCTTTTACTTCATGATAATAATAAAAAGTTAGGCTCTTAAAACCAAAAGGAAAACATACTAGTTACTCAGCATTTGGTAAGGTTTTATGCTGGTAATTCCCTTTTGGTTAATCTGTTCCCGTATGCTTCCCTTTATGAAAACATTTTAGTTTTGGTTCAAAAAAAAAAAAAAAAACACATGACAAAAATTAGTATAAAGTCTGGAAAAAGCAGATGGAGTGGGAGAATAATGATCACTTTTCTGTGTGATACTGAGTAAATGGACTGGATTTCTGGCCATGTAGTAAGATAGTATTTCAAATATGAAAGGAAAATTTCTTAAAGGAAATGGACAGTTTAACCATGAATACCATCCTTTTGATATCCCACCAAAACACGAACAAATCCAGGAATAGATTACAGGAAACCACAACACCCTTGACTGAGAAATAAACACAGGTTATTTTTTTCAAAAGGCACAGAAGCGACCAAAGAATAAGGCCAGCCCCCAAAGGTCAGGAGAAATGTATTAGGAACCTGCTGGGTATAGAACTGAAGAAAGTCTCCCTGTAACTGGACTTCACGTAGTTGTAAAAGTATGGATGCCTTCAGTACCTTTATCACCAAAGATAGCAAACATCTTTCACAGAAAACTTAGCTGGAATCTGTTTTGTTCTAAGGTCACATCTACAAAGCCATAATTATCCAGGTAACTTGGGTCTGATGTTGCCCAAAATACCCAGGTAATTATAGGAGAAAGGTCATTTCCTCTGTATAATCTCAACTATACGACTGGCTATCTTCACTGGCAGTTACCCAGTCAAGAACAGCCTTTCATTTCACTCTGTGTTTGCACAGACCTTACCAAAGACTGTGACATCCTTAATAGGGGATTTTTTTTAATTGCCTTTATAAAATATTCTTCCTCTCTTGCTCCATTCCCTAGGATGATCTGATGACTTCCTTCCTCCAAAGGATGATATATAAAATACCCTTTGCTAATTTTTACATTCAAGGAAACGCATTCTGGAATGGGAGAATACCATGAAACAGACAGAAAGCAGGAGAGGTGAAGAGGAAGGATGTACGGGGGTGCCAAGATCTGCAAAACTGTGGGTATTAAAAAATTCATACCTATGTCAAGAGAGGAGGGAGGGAGGGAGGGAGAGAGAGAGAGAGAGAGAGAGAGAGAGAGAGAGAGAGAGAGAGAGAGAGAGAGAGAGAGAGAGAAAAGCGATGCAGATATGCAGGTCGACAGACGACTTATTCAGAGTTTGAGCTTTGACAACACAGGCAGTTTGGGGGCAGAAAGCTGCACATCTGCTGGTCTGTGATTGCTCGAGAGACGGGACCATTCCTTTTCTTCACAAAGAAAAAATGGCATTTATCTCAAGTACAGCAAGGCATATTAGGATTCACCTCCCCCATTCTCTTTCTTCCTTCTTCCTCCTACCATCTCCCTCACCGCCTCCCCTTCCTGTTGGAAAAGAAAAGGTGGGAGGGGAGAGGGAGGGGGAGGAAGACCCACCGGCCACCGACAACACTGTGGGAGTCTCTTTCTTCAGCTTTTACCAGCCTATGGAGGTCAGGATGCTATTGGTTCAGCTTTATGTGTGATATGGTGCCTCTCACTTAGCAACAGCGAGCAGGAGAGGCAGGAAGGAACGCCACCTGGCTCAGTGAGTGTGCGGATGGTTTAAAACAAGCCACTCACTCAGAGGGAGACAGAAGGGAAGAGAGAGAGAGAAAGAGCAGTCGGGGAGCTTAACATATTGTACCATTAAGAGCGAGGCTTAATCAGAGTGTTAACAACAACCAACAGGCAGGCTATGGGGGCGGGGAAGTGGGGAGAAGAGCAAAGACTGGACAGGAATTACTTTTAATGCATTTATGTATGTATAAATTACATATACAATGCTTTCCTGCATTTTTGAAGGATGACTACACTGTGTTGCATGGGTGATGGATGGGGAGAGAGACGGGTTATCTAGGCAAAACTAAGAGGTGAGATGAATCCACAACTCTGCAGTGAGTCTACAGGCTTTTGTTTTCACACCAGGGTGCATCTAGAAAAGAAAAAGTAAAATTGGGTGCACTTGAAAAAGCAATTGGCTATGTAATCACAAGATTATTTTTTTTTTAATTAGCCAACACAGTAGCTGTTTCTAAATCCTAAATTCCACTTTAGCGTTTGAAAATTAACTTTCTCGAGTGGCAAGTGGCAAAAGAGAAGTGCTAGAAAGAGGTTTTTCCCCTTTGCTTCCTTTGTGGTCAAAGGGAAATTTCTGAGAAGGATGCTGATGGAAGTTCTGAAAGCTCACACTGGCTGAATGTAACAGGGCTCCGGGCCAACAACAACAAGGAAATGTATTCTGCTATTCCATATTCTTCCATTCCTCTTCACAGCATTTTCCCTTCTCCTCTGCTCCAGGTCCCCCACCAAACTTAAGAAGGAGTCTCTCACCTGTTTATCCACTCCCAGCCCACTCATCCTATGACACTAACCAGCCTAGACTGAGACTCTAGAACATAGATGGGAAAGAATCTTTCTTCCCTTTTTAGAGAAAAATCATGCTGTTAAGTATGGACTAGGGCCTTTCTTTGGATCAACTGGGGACCTAGAGACAAAGACAAACACCCTGGAGGGCACAGATGGACCTCTATGGGCCCAAGTAAACCAGGCCCAATTAACCCATTCGGCTCTGAGTGGTAAAAGCCACTGACTACAGTGACACCTACTGCTCGGGGCACAGCTGTACAACCTGGTATCACCTACCAGGCTCTCAAAAGCAGCCATTTGCTCCACTGAGTGGGCTCCACGGAACACGTTTTTCACTGACACGGGCTCCACAGACCCCGTTTCTCACTACTCTGGGCTAACATGTGAATGCAGAAACTTTCAGCCCCTCCACGCCTTCTCTGGCCTCAGAACCGGTAACTCAGGACCTCCTAATGGGCCAGGGGTCTTCGCCCCAGGGGATCCAACACACTCCCACGTACAAAGAGATCCGCTCCAGCAGGGACTACACAAGAGGGAGCGAAGTCATGGTTTGGTAAGAGCCCACATCTTCTTAGATATCTCTATTGAGGTGAAATCATTTGATTCACAATCCTCTTTGATACCTGATTAAATTATATTGGGCAAGTGAAACTTTTACCGGAGCCATCTAAACTTCCCACAACACAGAAACACATTGACAGTGAGCACTAGTACAACAGAGGTAGTAAGAAACTCCACTTCCACAGCTGCATGAGAGCCTGTTAACTAATTCTAATTTCTTTTATTCTACGTCTTGTCAGATCTTATAAATTCTGTCCCCATCGAGGAGAAAAATGCCTATATGTTAATGACAAAAATATCTAGAAGTCTGTGATTCTTTTCTTTACCAAGAACAACAAACCATGTCACTAACAGAATCCAAGATTTCTCTGCAAATAGGCAAAATAGATTTGAAACTAGATTAAAGGCATAGAAGTAGAAAGTCGGACTGATTATAAAAGTAATAGCTCAGGCAGTACAGCTAGATTCCTTTTTGGCAAAGAATATCTGATGAGTCTTTACCAAGATAGATACACATTGGACAGAACACCAGTAATGCTGAAAATTCAACGATCACTTTCCTTTGAGAATGCTCAGAGTGCTTTGCAAATATTTTGGTTTTTACTCCCAAACATTCCACTTGGAAGGGCTGGATGTCAAACTGTGATATTCTCATTTTCTAGCTGGTGAACAGAGGCCTTTGCAGTTTACCCAATGTCGCAGAGTGGACCAGTGGAGGTGCTGAAATAAGAGCCAGGCATCCTTATTTAAAGCCCACGGCTGAGCCCCTGGACCACTGGTACCAGCCAATTCTGTCTGCATCACAGTGAGGTCTATTTCATTCCTCTTAAGGATGCCGCCTCCTTGAGAGTTCATTTGTGCTTCCGCCTCAGGGTTGTGATATCACTGTCTACACTCTTCTTAAAGGTTCTTATGTTGTGATCTCATTTACTGGGTGTTTTCACAAAATGGGTTAAGGGGAAGAAATCAGTATGTGGGAAGCTTGGGTAAAGCTATCAAACACCCAGGCATGCTTCAAATATAAGTCAAATGAAAAGCTAAGTTTACTTACCTATCACTACCTGTCTTGCGTTTTAACACCACCATGAGTGTTAAGGGAGAGGATAGCAGAAAAGCAGCTGCGTGGGCTTACCACCGAGGCGCACTCCACAAGGTGGAGCTACTGTGGGGTATCCAGCTATGTGGTCTAATTAATAGACAACAGTGAAACGTTCATTCTTTTTCACAGAATTTCACACTGCAGAACACACGTGAACACAACCCATACTGTGCACTCCAGGTAACACTCTGTGACTGCCATGACTCACACAGCCCCATGTGTAGACATCTGTTCAGTAGAGTGAGGGTGGTAGAAATGGCACCCTCAAACTTCTCTCAAAAATCTCATATATTTCTATATATTAAGAGGCTCCTTCTCTCCAAATATTTTTAACCTACAACTATTTTCCCCTAATAGAGAAAGTAATAAATGGTGCTAAGTTTGTCCCCATGATTCATTTCTTTTGCAGGTGCTGTTTAAACATAAAGCTCAAATATCCAGGGTTAACCTAATGGACATCGTTTATTAATTGTTTATAGCTGAAAACAGGCCAATAGAACTCTCCTCCTTCAAAATTGAAAGCTGTAACTTACTAAATCAATTATGCAAGATGCAAATGCATGGTGAGGGGTGAGGTGTTCTTTAGACAATAAGGTGAACCACTGGCCCCAATAATTGGTGCTCCTGATGAGAGGTGGATAGATCCCTTCGAATTCCAAAGTCCAACACTTGACTCTCTAAACAGTCCTTCCCAATATTCTTCATGTCTGCTGCAGCACTGACCTGGAAATGGAGGGCACCTTTGCTTCTTCATTGCCTCAACCTTGGTAACTCAACATGTTCCTTGGACTATTCTTTTGAAGTGTCTCATATCTGGCTCCCACTCCCATCTGAATTCAAGTAATCCGGGCTGGGAGCACATCACTTTGCACCTGTATCATTGCATGGGCCACATCCTCTTGATTTTCCCCTTTGGGCCATCTGGTTTTGAGACACTGGTTACCTCTAGAACCTACAATCATAGCTCTTAGTTATTTAGTTGTTTCAGATCTGAAGAAGTTTGTCATAACATGGCTCATACAATCACACTTTTATAAATAAAACAGAACACTACAACCATATATAAATGGGTATATCTATTAAAATTTTTAAATTTTTAAAAAGTGTGTATTTATTTTTGAGAGAGAGAGAAACAGCAAGCAGGGGAGGGGCAGAAAGTGATGGAGAAAAAGGAACCCAAGCAAGCCTTGCGCTGTCAACGCAGAGCCCAATCTGGGACTCAATTCCACGAACTGGGAGATCATGACCCAAGCTGAAACCAAGAGTGGGATGCTCAACCAACCGAGACACCCAGACACCCTTCTATAAAAAAGTTTGGAATTAGGGGCGCCTGGGTGGCTCAGTCAGTTAGGCAGCCAACTTAGGCTCAGGTCATGATCTCACTGCTCATGAGTTCGAGCTGATAGCTCAGAGCCTGAAGCCTGCTTTGGATTCTGTGTCTTCCTCTTCCTCTCTCTCCTCCATTGCTCACGGTCTGTCTCTCTGTCTCTCAAAAATAAATAAAAGTTAAAAAAATTTTTTTAATTTGGAATGAATATGCCAAGACTAGCAAATCTTTTCTGTAAAGGGACATTTAGGAACTATTTTAGGTTTGGGGAGTCAAAAGGGAAGATTGAGACTCTTATAGAGGTGTTTACATGACAAGAGAGAAAATAAACTTCCACACACGTGTGAACCATAAAAAACAGGTGGCTCATGGACCAAAACATAATTTTGGCAATTCCTAGAATATACATCAAGTGGTTAAAACTATGGTTAGGTTTAGGAAATGGAGTGGAGAATATAAATTTTTTTCACTTTTTAAGAAATTTCTATAGTGTTCGCATTTTTATCACAGGCACATATTACTTTCAATGATTTGAGAAACAGTAATGGAAGACACAACTGATTGAATGATTGATTAAAATAATGACTTCTTCAGCACTTCCAAGTTCCTCCATATCCTTTAACTTAATTTTAGTTTCTATCATCTATGTCTATTGGGATAGTGGTCTCTTTATTATGCCTAAAACCCTGTGTCCCTTTCCTGTTTTCATATGTTTGCTGCTTAGCAAAACTCTCCTCCTTTTTTAAGGCTTATTTTCCATTTCTAACCTCCTCTGATAATACTTCTATAGCTATGACAATATGGGGAAAACTCTAGTCCTCTGATCATCACTGTCAGTTAATTTATTGTGAAGGTATTTTGTCTTCTTAGTAGTCTATGAGTTCCTCCTCAACCCTCTCACCCCCTAGGCAGGGACCACCCCAGAAGCTTCAGCATCTCATAGCACTGAAAAGTGAGGAATTCCACTTAGGTGTTCAACAAGCACTTGACAGTTTTTTGGTCACTCTATGCTAAAATACAGCTGTAGAATATTTAACAAATATTCTGGGATCAATAGATGAAAGTTAGAAGAATAAAAATGTCTTTTTTTAATCTTTTTAAAATGTTTATAAATTTTTGAGAGCGAAAGAGAGAGAGAGAGAGAATGAGCAGGAGAGGGGCAGAGACAGAGAGAGACATGGAATCTGAAGCAGGGGCCGAGACAGAGGGAGACATGGAATCTGAAGCAGGCTCCAGGCTCTGAGCTGTCAGCACAGTGCCTGACGCGGGGCATGAACTCACAAACCATGAGATCATGACCTGAGCTACCACTGAGCCACCCAGGTGCCCCAAGAATAGAAATGTCTTAATCTATGAAAGTAATATATATTTTTTTAACTGTTAGGACTGTCCAACAATGAAATACCATGCCTCTTGAAACAAATTTCCTAACACTAAAAAGTACTAAAAACATTAAGTGTATGACCATCTGTCAGGGATTCTGTGGAAGGAATTCTTGTATTATTTACATCAGACCACATAACCTCTAAAGTCCCTTCTCACTCAAGAATTTGTTATTCTTATTGACATTATTGCCCTACCTTGAATGTCTCATTTATTCATTAAAATTAGTTGATTTAAAGAAAGAGGGTGACAAGGTCCCAACTCAGGTCACCATAAATTCTGCTTCTTTTCCCCTTATTTGGAAACCCCCTTGGGGACAGTTTTCTCACTGTTTTTGTTTATTTGTTTGCTTGTTTATTCTTTTTTAAGAGGTTATTGGGTTGCTGTTACTAGTCAGCCATCTGAATGAAAACATGTAAATCATGCCACACCTATATTTTGCTGATCCTGAATCTTGCTTTCCAGATCCTTTAGGATTCTGAGAAAACCACAGATTCAAAAGGAGTTTACAGAAACACATATGTCACCATCTCTTTGGATATAAGAATATAAACGCCGAGCACTCAGCCACATATAAACAGGACTGCAAAAAGCCAGAGTTCCAAAACTACACACTAGGAGTCCTTTGGCCAATTCCCTACTGAATATCTACCACTGGCTGGACTCTAAGTCCTGGAGACATCACCAGGTAACCAAAAAAGCCAGACCCCCAAGCCCAGGACTTAACAATGGTCATCTAACATGGGATCAGTCAGTTTGTAAAAAAAAGGAAAGAAATACATTGACTGGCATTCTCTATCAAAGACCTTCCGTTTTTATTCAAAAGCCTAGAAATGGATAGCTTGTGACAGAAGAGATAACAAACAAGAAAAAAAAAAGCCCATGGAAGGAAGATAAAGAAGAAAAATGAGGAATGAGAATCTGCTGCAGCAACAAGGCCATGTGGCCTTAGAACTATGGACAGAGAACAGTAGACACTGAGGAAGGGTGACCAAGATGCTACCTGAAAGTCATAGAGAACCTTCTAGAGATCACTGGACACCTACTGTATGCATGTACACAGACTCTAAGGCCACGTGGAACCTTCATTTTAGTGAATTAATCCGTGTTCATAATCAGGAATACCTCTCGGTACTTCCGTTTCCCACACACTTTCGAAGGGTGTCATGACAGAAGTTCTAAAAAGCACCTATCTTGAGACCTGGCACACAGTTCACCTTTAACCAATGTTAGTTTTGTTTTCATAGTCTCCTTGAGTCATTAAGGTAAGATTCAATCATGTTCTAAGCCTTTTGGCCATGAAAGCAAATCAGTGAGTGATAATAATAGCTTACAGTTTTTCAGTGCTGTGTGCAGGCGAGGCTAAGCACTTTAAATGGATTATCTCAACAACCCTATTACCTAGGGCCCACTTTTTAGACATAGAAACTGAGAATTGGAGAGGTTAAGTGACTGACCCAGCATCCTAAGACTAGTAAATAACATCCAGGACTTGAAAGCCAAGCGGTCTGAGTCTAAACCCAGGGTGCTCCTAACTACTGAGCTGAACACAGTAAAATACCGTGTTGACTTGCTTTCTCAACCTCGGAGGCCTTCCTGCCCTTATGCCTGAAGAAACTGTTCACTTTTTTAATATCAGATGGTAAAACTGTTTTATTTGCAAATAAGAGTATAACTAAAAAGTTCTCTTAAAAAAAACTCCACCGAATTAATAAAAACCTATCTTAGGAATCCAAAAAAAATTTGTCCTGAAACACTGATGTAGACTCCAGCAACTACCTGCCAAAACCTGTTTTTCTGAAATTATAGATTTAATCAGTCAGTTTGGTGGCAGTAACACCGAAGAAATCTAAGGAATATCCTCTTGGTCAGCAAAAGAATGTTCTGAGGTGATGACTACAATGAACACCTCATCTGGCTTTTAGAGAAATACAGGTACAGGGGCACCCGGATGGCTCAGTCACTTGAGCGTCTGACTCTTAATTTCAGCTCAGGTCACAATCTCCTGGTTTGTGAGTTCAAGCCCCACATCAGGTGCTGTGCTGACAGTGCAGAGCCTGCTTGGGATTCTCTCTCTCTCCTTCTCCCTCTGCGCCTCCCCCACTCAGCTAGCTCTCTCTCAAAATAAATAAACTTTAAAAAGAGAGAGAGAGAGAGATAGTATTCCACATAGTTAAATTAGCCAGAGACTCAAGTTTAGTTGTTGAAGTAAAAGCAATTTTTATGGAAATCTTTCTAAGACATTACATGCTTAGATTCATATATTCCTAAACAAACAAAAAACCATTTCCTTGGTGGTTTATTACAATATCGTCATTACAAATATTATTAGCAATGATACGTTGCTATTCAATTATATGGGGGTGTAGAACTCCATTACTAGCACTCTTTGACCCTGCATTAAATGACCTCAAATTGCCAGGCCTTCTGGGTGGCTTTTTATATTTCTTTTTTTCCTCCTCTCTGCTCTCTCAATTTCTCACTTTCATGCTGCTTCTAGTCTGCTCTTATTTTACACAGGCTCAGCCTGTTGAAGATCCCAGGGTGGCTCCATGCCTTTCCAGGGTTAAGTGCTTCCCTCTAACCTACCTCTCTCTGAGGTTTTTATTTGTAATGTTTATTTATTTATTTATTTTAATTTTTTAAATATTTATTTATATTTGAGAGAGAGAGAGAGAGAAGGACAGTGCAGGATCAGGGAAGGGTCAGAGGGAGACAGAGACAGAATGTGAAGCAGGCTCCAGGCTCTGAGCTTTCAGCACAGAGCCCTATGCGGGGCTCGAACTCACAAGCCATGAGATCATGACCTGAGCCAAAGTTGGACACCCAACCGACTGAGCCACAAGGTGCCCCTAATTATTTATTTTTTAAACTCATCTGCAGGTTCCAGATGGTTGGGGTTGATGGAAGCATAACCTCTAATGAAACACAGACTTACTCTAACTTTCTCTTTTAAAAAAGTGGGTTTAAAAAATTTTTTTTTTTAATTTCTTTTCTGAGAGACAGAGAGAGACAGAGCATGAGCAGGGGAGGGGCAGAGAGAAAAACTCACAGATTCTGAAGTAGGCTCCAGGCTCTGACCTGTCAGCACAGAACCCAACGTGGGGCTCAAACTCCTAAACTGCAAGATCATGAGCTGAGCCAAAGTCAGAAGGCATACTTGACTGAGCCACCCAGGTGCCCCCAAAAAAGTGTTTTTTATAAAACCAGAGTGTGGATTTCTAGAGATGTTTTATTTCATTTATCTGAGAAATTACATACTATACCCTTTAGGGGTTAAATATCAGAAAATAATAGACCAAGAAGGAAAGAAAGTACGATTCTCTTAAAAAGTTCAGTCAAATTCTGTTTTCCTTTAAATGCTTCATTTGTTTTTGGTAGAAGTCAACTTCAAGTTTGCAGTAGTTTTTAAATTACTAATCTAAGTTACTTTTATAAGAAAAAGTACCCTAACATTTGATGTAATTCTTTCATTATTCCTGCTTGATTTGGGTCAATGAATGGAGAGGTAGATGCAAGGGCATCAGAGAAAAGGGACTGATCAACCATCAAGTCACAGACATCATTAGCACAAGCTTGAAATCAAAGGAAAAACTGTGAACCAAGATGGGGTAACTTCTTTTAATTTAACCTCAATATTCTGCCCCTGATATGGCTCAGTAACACAGGTCCTAAAAAAAAACATTATAAATGTTTCTTTGAACAGAGCATTAGATCAGTGCTAACATGGCCAGTCACAGTAAACGCATCCATAGAAAGCCATTTTAAAGCCAGACACTAAATTAAAAGGAAAATTAAAGTCTTGCTTATTTTATGGATTTCTCCTACAGAGAGTGTCAGATCCTACATGAAATGTTATAAAACAGTGTTTGAATAGCCATTGCCTACCTAAAATATCACTGTTATAAATGATATTCTGATGTTCTTAAGTATTCTAGAGTCTATTTAAGTACAGGTACTGAATATTTTGTAGAATTCACCCAGAAGTGAAAGGTTTGACCTATTCCTAATTACAGTATTAATGCAGTGATCAGCATGATCACATGTAAACAGAAATCTAACTTCCCATGCCACTGGATTTCAGCCATAGGGTCCAGGCTGTAGTTGAAATTCAATGACATCAGCAGAGAATAATCGGCTCAGCTAAACAGGCAGAGAGAGAATAAGCAAGTGTGGGCCCAGAAATTTCTGTTTTCATTCCAAGCTATCAAGGAATACAATGCTCAAATTTCCTATCGTTAGTGGTGACAATCAGGCATGCTCGTCTGATAGGGATTTCTACATGGCACTCACCTTCAGAGATGGATCTTCAAAGCTCTACTCATCTCTCCTTTTCACTCCTCCTCCCTCCCAGCCACCAGCACCAAATCCTGGAGCCATATTTCATTTTTCACTGAACATTCTGGGAACAGTCATCGCTTTTTTTCAGAATTGGATTAAAAAAAAAACCATCTCTGAGTAAGTTAAACAGTTCAATGCACCAAGGATATTTATCATAGGGTGAGATCTGCCTAATGAAAGTAATCCCCTAACTATGATATGGAAGACTGCATTCTCTAGTTAAAAACATACCGCCTCTGACACAGGGGGGAGATGGCACTTTAGCACCTCTAAGATTAGCAAGAAACAAAATGCTGCTCTTAGAAGGTCTGGTACGAGAGAATTCTGAAGGATTTCTGTAATCAAAATAATGATCAGTGGGGCGCCTGGGTGGCTCAGTCGGTTAAGCATCTGGCTTTGGCTCAGGTCATGGTCTCACAGTTCGTGGGTTTGAGCCC
Organism: Suricata suricatta; assembly: GCF_006229205.1. Classification (NCBI taxonomy): domain Eukaryota; kingdom Metazoa; phylum Chordata; class Mammalia; order Carnivora; family Herpestidae; genus Suricata; species Suricata suricatta. The sequence continues at coordinate 81,182,667 of NC_043700.1, read as the reverse complement.
CGTGTCAGGCTCTGTGCTGACAGCTAGCTCAGAGCCTGGAACCTGCTTCAGATTCTGTGTCTCCCTCTCTCTCTGACCCTCTGCTGCTCGCACTGTCTCTCTCTCTCTCAAAAATAAATAAAAAACATTAAAAAAAAAATTTTTAAAGCGATCAAAGTTCACCATGGTGCAAGAGTTACTTGTCCATTCCAGGCAAGTAACAAGACTAAGTTTATACCCAGTTACTAAAATACAACCTTGGCCGGTAGTCATTTTTGCCAGTCTAGATAGATCTTCCTCTTATTTAAGGAAAATTTAAAAATCTGATGTTCAGAATGGAAATGGTCTTCACGAGGAAGGCTGTTGTCTCTTTCGCCAACGGTCACCTTAGTCCGATGACTTGTTACTCAGACTTCATTTGGTGCTGGCAGAAGTAACCACTAACTGGCAAAAGGAACTGAAAAGGGAATGACAATATGGTGTCTGTATATGCAACTGCCACAGAGCCCAGTGTTTTGACATTGTTACTGAAACAAACTCAACTATTTATGAGAGCTAAGTTGAATCAAACAGTTGGTGTGGCAGAAAAAACATCTGTTCGGAAAGTCTTTTTGTCTAGAAAGTCACTAAGAAAAGGAGGAGGAAGCACGGCAACCACGCAAACACAAATACCTCTAAAAAACTCACAAATAGCATTGTCGAGTGGGAACAACTACCTCGCCCCACCGCCCCCATTAATCACAACCACCAGCAGACCTTGCTACCCAGAAGCCTCAGGCCCTGCATCACTGGGGACGGGGACCTCCTCTGAATAATCCAAAGTTACCTCTTCACACACCAAAAAGATTATTTTGAATAATTATGTTGAATGCATTATCTTTCTACAAGGAAGCATAAGCCCTTTTGCCTTCTTGAACAGTTAAGAGTAACAAAATGAAACTTTTTTTTTTATCTCAACCACGTGAGCCGTTGTACTACTGCTACACCAGTGGCCTTGAGGCCTGAGGCAGCAGCACCTCCCGGGAACTTGCAGGAACTGCAGGTGCTCGGAAGCCTCCCCAGACCTACTGACTCAGATACCCTTGGGGGGAGGCCAAAAGGTCTGTGCTTTACCAAGCCTTCCAATGAGTCTGATGCCGGCTAAGGTTTAAGTACCAGTGTCATCCAATAAATGGCTTTGAGTTTTTGTCTGCTCTCTGTCTTAGAGTTCCCTGTCTGCTCTGAGTAGATTCAGTTTTCCTTCTATTTGCAGTTGAGTTATGACTTACTTCTGCCCACCATGCAGCTGCCTCTACTGGTCCTTCTCCCTTCTAATTTGCTATGTCTAATCTGCCGTAGGCTTAGAAATCAGTTGTCACAGTTATTAAAAATCATGTGTAAAACACAAATACGTAGGACCAAATGAGTTAAGAACTATGTAAGAACTGGAGAAGCATCCCTATGAGGAAAGTACATAGTGCTAGAACATCGATTTTGGATATATAGTTTGGCCTTCTAGAGGTTTTTCTGCTCACTTCCTTAATTATACAGTATTCACTGGCTTTTATTCCTGATCAGTAGTGGCAGTTGCTAAATGACTGAATTCCAGGAGATGAAATGTTTCTGTGGTTTGCAAGTGAGTCATTGCAACACCCATCTTAATATTTTTAACATAACTGCAATAGCTAACGTTCATTAAATGTTTGCTATGTGCCACACACTGCTAAACATATTATATACATTATTTACTTAAAGCCTCACAACATGAACCAGGTATTATTATCCTGATTCTAGATGAAAAAACAAGAGGCACAGAGCGATTGAGAAATCTGCCTAAGATCACAGGGCTACTAAGAAGTGTAGCCTGCAGTGCCTGGGTGGCTCAGTTGGTTAAGCTTCTGACTTCAGCTTAGGTCATGATCTCATGGTCCACGGGTTCAAGCTCCGTGTCGGGATCTGTGATGACAGCTTGGAGACAGGAGCCTGCTTGGGATTATGGGTGTCTCTCTCTCTCTTTCTCTCTCTGCCCCTCCCCTGCTCATACTCTGTCTCTCTCTCTCTCTTTCTCTCTCTCAAAAATAAATAAACATTACAAAAATTAAAAAAAGAAAAAAAAGAAGCATAGCCAGAACTCAGGTTAACTGGATTCTAAAGCCCTCCTTGTCCCTTTTTCTTTTTTTAATATCACTGGACTGTGTAGCAAAGAGGCAGCCAGGTATGGCTCTGAGCATACAGAGGGCATAGAGAGACAGTGAGAGAGACAGAGACAGAGACAGACAGAGAATAAATCTAAAGAAATAGACAGAACTTTAATAAATACACAATATTATCCCTTCCTAGGAGGAATCAAGGAAGACAAATGACTCAGGTCATGCCATCCTATCTGGAAAGTCAAAATGGCCAGTGTCCATGGTAAGAAAAGTCCCCCCACTCCCTGCCATGCACTCACTGTCATGTGCTGTCAGCACTTTTCTTGCTTCCTGCCTAAAGCTAATCCACATTTTGGGTAGCCTTGAAGGATTTCTTAATTTGTTTCCCGGAGGGTTCCACATTCCCTTTTATACTCTACTTTGGGATCCTTATAGTTATTAGTTTGTTTAAAACATATATAATCATTATTTGGAAACATCATGAGGTCAGAATCTTCTAGTACACCATGGCTGATACTAAAACTGACCATAACTGACCATCCGGAATATTATATATTAAAATGTCCTCTTTACTTCTAATTTTCTGTGTTTTCTTGCTTGTTCTTTTTTTTTTAAGTAAATGGGAAGAGATCTCAAGTTTCCTCTCTTACAGTCTAAGATTTTGCTAAACATACAGTAGCACTGTTATGATATTCAGTGCTCTCTAAAATATTCAATATATAAACAGATGCTATGGGTAGATACTGGTGGAATAAAACACATTAGGCATATTGAAAAGAGATTATTTAAGAATGTGTGTCATGAAGTATAGAGGCAGACCTTATGATCCTTCTTCTCTATCCTTGGAGCTGCTGGAAAAATTCTTTTTCTTATGGAGAAAACCAGAAGCAAACTTCATATTTCAACAACTTGATTATATTCCATATTTCATCGTATAAATGGTCCCTACTTTCTAAATTTCAGACAACTCCCTTTGGTTTGATTCTTTGAATCTGACCTTTGGGGAGGTGTTTTAGGGGGGAAAATCCATCCCATAGGTACTTTATAAAGTCACTGAATTAAGGGGAAATTTTCTAATTGTTTCATAAGTGAGATATCTTAGCATTCTGATATAACACTCATGCCAGAGGAAATATAAGAAGCACATTATGAGCCTCTTATGTTTTGATGAGGAACATTACAGAAGAAAAATACAAGGAAAAGATAATCTTATCCAAAATTTACCAAGTTAGTGGCCTAGAAAAGGACTTTATTATGGACTTTTAGATGGCACCGCTATCATTTATAGGGCTGGAGGTAGCTTTTTGCCTTTCCACACTGTTGCCTTTCCAACAGACTAGTCTGGTTGATTCACTGGGGGGGGGGGGGGGGGGGGG
>NC_043700.1:81098214-81179083 GCF_006229205.1 Suricata suricatta | reverse complement strand
ATTGCTGCAGGTTCTAATGGCTCCTAACTTCCCATCTCCAAGGTTTCTTTGCCCCAAATATTTATATTGCACAGACACCTAAATTTTCCAACAACCATGTCTATCTGGATTGAGGTTGTCTTTACCTTTCACTGACCTGTAAAGGTACTTACAGGGTTAAACTCCTACCCATGAAAGTATCTCCAGCATTAAATGCCAAGAACTCATAGAGAAGCATAAGTAAAAACCTGCTTTTATTTTTATACATAAAGGGTTTGCTGGCAAAATTCAAAAGCCATTTTGTGATAGGTATGTATATGGAAATAAAAGTATGAATTAAGTTGACATTAAATACTCAGTTGTGTTTGGATCATGGTTTGCCTTTACTTTGTAAAATTCCATCAAGGTAGAACCCCATCTTTTTTTTTAGATTTTTTTTTCTGATACACATTGCTACTATTTATTTTGCTGAAGCAAAAGAAGTATAATTACTGCAGGTATCAGTTGGCTCTACTGACGGTGCTTTCTCACGTAAAATGCAGCTGATCTGTTCGGCCTTTGGAAACCAGGAGCAGTCTTTCACCTACAGAGCTGTACGTTCAAAATCAATGTCTCTTGCTTTCCCATCTTCATGACCTTCTCGATTAAAGTCAGTCCAAACAGTATCTGCTGACCTTCACAAATCAACAGCCATGCCAAGCCAACACAGTTCCCTGTGAGAACTGGGGCCCTGATTCATCCATATTAAGATTTTTGAAACCTCTGGCAGAGCCCTGCTTTAAAAGTCTTTCCTACCCTATACAGGAGCTGTAAATTTTACTCCCTCTTTAAAAAGTAATATGACATGTGAAAATCCAAAGTGATAGATCATCTGGGTCTGTGTGAGATTATTCTCATACTAAAATGGGCTTCACTCTGCCCAGTCTCCTTGCCTCTAAGTTCTTGGCACCTCTATCAGAAAGCAAGCTCCCTCAGGAAGGACACCAAACTCAGCTCCCGGTGAAGGAGCTGTTCAGTAAGTACATACCTAATCAATGAATGATTTCTTAACTTTATATAAGGATTTACTCAGGGTCTTCCTCCTCTGAGAGAGCTTAGATAATGCACACCATCAGCAATGGTTGAATTACACAAAGTTTTCAAGGGCACACCCCTGTGTCTCATGCACTAGGCAGACCAAAAACATTGGGTCAAAACAAGTACATCAGATGTATGAAACCATCCCAGACCTGACCTTTGCTTTGCAAGACTGATGTGTTCTAAAGAACATGGACTTGAGCAGCAGCCAAACCTGAGTGTGAATAACAACTTTGTGTCGGGGCAGGACTAAGGCCTTGATTTTCTAACAGTGGATGTGGCAATACTACCTTTGAAGGTGCTGTCAGGAGTAAACAATCAAGTGGCTAACGTACAGCCTTTGTTGCATAGAAGACACACCATAAAGGCCAGCTCCTAATATGTGCTGGTTCCCTGAATAACGTCTGCATCTCTTCGCTCGCCACCCATAACAAAGGTTTTAGGAAGTATCATTCTGATACTTACAGGATTCTCTCTCAACCACACAGGTCAGTGGCTTGACCCATTTGACATGTATGTGGATAGATGTGCCCTGGGAATTAATCTCAAAGGAAGGACTACTAACTTACTTTGGCGTACAAGTATATCCGTACAAATAGGAGCAGGGGAAAAAAATCGTATTGCCGGAAATGACTAATGTGAGCTTTGGGTATTCAAAGCTGAGTAATTACAAAATAATAAATTTAAGTGTTAAGTGAATCTCAGCTGTGTTTCCTCTAAGGTCACCAGAGACAGGAAATATGTATAATATGGAGCCCTGTAGGAGCTGCTGCAGAAAGTTTACAGCCTGACCTGGTCTAAAATGGCCAAACACTTCTCAGATAGTACCAAGACTGCCCCAGATTTCCCCATCCTCCTGGCTCCTGCTTCCTTTCCAGGAGGTCCCATCCAATTTAAGTCTTGATTAGTGTCAATTTGAACTTAATACCTTTAGATCAGTGTTGAGAGATGAACCACAAAATCTTTTTGTGCCAATTATTCAGATAAGAATAAAGGGATTTTACACTACATGGGCTGGCTTTTTTTTTTTTTTTACTCTCCAAGACTTCCAATCTTTTATGTGAATGGGTTAGGGCCAGCATCACTTATGTGAGCAACTTCAATAACAATGTTCAAGTATGAATCCCTGAATGATACATTTTGGCATGCTTTTTCTCCAATATCACAGCTTTCTGGAAGCTGGGAATGGGACTCAGGATAGTAATCAAGGAAATCACTAAATATTACAATCCCAGTGGATCATTTGGCATAAGATTTTATAGGGTGTCTATGTGCATGCGACAAAGACAGAGAGACAGAATAAGGAAAAGGAGAAGGAACACAGAAGAAAATATCCAAGGCTCTCAGAAAGGGTTCAATTCCCTCTACTGCTCAGGGACATGACTTTAGCCCAGTTACCAAAATGGCCAAGAGTTTGCAAATCTGTGATACAGATTCTCAGAGAACCGCTGGGACAGCCACAAAGTCAGGGGAAGGAGAGAGCATAGTGGCATTTACAATACATTGTTAGCTTGTTAACAATTTCTGTATGCTAATAAATTATAATGCCCTAGAATATAAAAATAAGTGGAGTGGGGAGGGGTATGGTTGACCGTATTAAATTCTGAAAACAGCACAGTTTCTGTAGTGTCTCTACTAGTCTGCCAAAACCATACTCAGCTGCCAAGATTAGCAGCTAATTCTATTTGTGAAAATAAATATAACAAGACCAAATTTTTTCCTACATTTAATAGCTCTCAAATATCTAAAATTCACACATCAGGTAATAAATAAATGTCAGTTTTAACCTTATTTTATCTGCTTTTGGTGAACATAAAAGGAAGAATAAATTAAGGAATAAAGAACATACAGTATTTATAGTAAATACTAGAAATCACTTTATGAAAAACATAATTTAAAATTAAATCATCTCAAAAAATTAAAGTCATCTCTAAATTAAGTGACCACTGCTAGTACTGCAATATATTCAGTTATAAGCTAGGATCTTTTCAAATAAAATTAGTAAAAAAAAAAAAAAAAAGAAAAAAGAAAAAGAAGATGAAATAAAAAACCATTGAACCACAGAATATTTAGTTTCAAAGCTTGGGAGATTTTTAAAACTTTGAATGTTTTGAATGAATCAATTCTTGTAGTTATAGTAGCTATTCCCAAAACTCAAGGGTTTACAACACCATTTTGGTTCTGTGAGTCAGGAATTTGCGAAGGGCTCACTTTTGGTTTCTTATGGTTACAGCCACGAGTCTGTTGGTCCTGCATCATCAGAAGGCTCCACTAGGCTGACCACCTAACATGGTTCATCTGCACGGCAGGCAACTGACACTGGCTGTTGGGTTGGGAGGTGCACTGGAGCTGTCAACCAGAGAGCCTACCTGTGGCCTCTCCAGCAAGGCACTGTCAGAGGAGGTGAAACTCTTACATTGCAGCTGACTTCCCCCAGGGCAAGGGTACCAACCAGGAACAATGGGTAACAGTTACCATGGCTTTTGCTGACCCAGCCTCGTAAACCTTGGAAGTCATGAACTCTATGTATTCTGTTGGTCCAAGCAGTCATTAGCCCACCCAAGGGCAGGGAGACAAGGACCTTACCTCTCAATGGGAAGACTGTCAAAAAGTTTTGGCACAATGGCTTTCTCAGTCTTTGCATTCTCTATCATTCCTTGCAGATAGTTTAATTTGTGCCCATGACCATAAGTGCACACAAGAATTGTATATAATAGGTGTTCAATAAATGTTTGGAAGATATATCATAAATACTTTCCTCAGAGGGAAATGTATGACATGGCTACGAATGAACTCATAAAAGTATTCAAAAATATGGGGTTGATATGAACACTTAACCAAGAGTCCCTGCTTGGGCACTTTTCGGTCTAATTGGGCCAGTTCACAAACTTGTAAGGGAATGAAAATAAGCATTGCTCAGTAAAGGGAACTCTACCAAGAGCTACTCTATCAGCTTTCAAGTGAGAAAAATATGGACTTGAACCCTGACCCCATCACTTATAAGTTGGACCTTAAAACACATTATTTCACCCCTCTAAAATCTCTCATTTTTCAAACAATCACAAATAATACCACCTATCTCATAGAGTTCTTTGAGGATGAAATGTGTAAATACTTTTACATGGCTAAAAATAGGGCCAGACATAGAATTAGCACTCCATAAATATGTACTGTTTTTATATCACTATTGGTATCTTAAAATTCTTAGACCATCCCAAAGTACATAATAAGCGCTTAATAAGTGTTAGCCATTAATATAATTATAGCCCGCTAACCCTTGTTTGGTCCAGTTTCCATCACCTCTCTACCTTCCCACCACATTTCACAATTTGACACATCAGACTTTCACAACTTCATCCCTTCTTCATGTTCTTAAAAATGTGAAAAAGAATAATGGAAATGCCCAAACCTGGGTAACTTTAAGAAAAACCAGGCTTTGTAAGTTGCATGAATTATCACATAATCAGTATGTGATTTTAGCAGTTTCGAACTTACACAAGAAAAACATTTTCACCCTGATTAACTACAACTTTAGAATATAACTATCCTATAGGAGAAGGTAAAACGTGAAGTCTTTTCCTTCGACAAGGTTCTACAATGGGATGACTGCCTCTTTCTTCAGTGAAAGAAACAGGACTGAGAAACACAATCCATGTGTCATGTCCAGAGGTCGATGCTAGCAAAGAATGAGCAGGGATGGCTTTCACAGTAGAGGGCCTACAGAAAATATTGATAGTTAAATCATGCTACAGAGAAGGGTCACAGTGGATTTTTTTTTTAAATATTAAACTAAAAATGAGGCAGACTGCAAGTCCTGTGAGGACAGGACAACATCTGGTTTGTGCATCACTGCATTTCCGGTACCCACTTCAGCACTTAACAAAAGCTTCAGAAGTACTTGATGAATGAGTTGCAAAATTTCACATGAAAATAAATGTCTGGAAGAGAACCCTCTAAATATTTTAACCTAAGTATTTTGACTTTGAGGTCTACAATCTTATGTTAGCCTATTATAATCTTATTTTTTCCATTAGGAAAATGTTTTTCCCTTTTGAGAGTAAGCTTACTTTTTCAGTTCACTGATGAAGATAATCTGAATAAAGTAGAACACACTCATGAGGAGGAAGGGGAAAAAAAAAAAAGGCAAGCATCAAACCTGAAGGCAGGACCCACAAGAACAAGCAAACAAACTGCTCAGCAGATCTGCAACTGACGCTCCTGAACCAAAATGAAATCGGCCTTTGCTTAGCAAAACCAAATTAGAATCAGGAGAAATAAGCCCTTGAAATAAAAATGACACCTCTGTGACAATGAACTAGTTTGAAAGCCCCAACACAGAGGAGGCAAATGCTCTCAAATGAGCCATTTGAGAGGGAAGGGCACCTACCAAAGGAAACTTCTTCATGCCTTAGTTTATTGTTTTCTTTATTTGAACACGATTGAGTCTTGCACACACACAGATGATTGTTTCCCCTCTGCACTTGGTGAAGGTAGATGTCATTTAAAATTCATTAGTAAGTAGAATGTCCCTTCCTTGTCCAGAAGGGAACCTCTTCCATGGCAGAACAGTGTCTGGCCTGGCCAGTATCCTCACAACACAGCCTGGGTCTTTGTTTTATTTTTAATGTTTATTTTCGAGAAAAAGAGAGAGAGAGGAAGAGAGAAACAGAGAATTAGTAGGGGAGGGGCAGAGAGAGCGGCTCCAGGCTCTGAGCTGTCAGCACAGAGCCCGATGCAGCGCTAGAACTCACAAACCATTAGATCACGACCTGAGCAAAGTGGGACACTTAACTAACCGACTAAGCCACCCAGGCGCCCCCCAGCCTGAGTCTTCATTAGAACTGCCAAACTTCCCACAGCAGATTAGTGTGCCACAGAAGTAGGAATCTGGCTTCTTTCTGTCACAAACTCCAGCTTCCAGGATGATCTGGTTCAGTCTCATCTTCTATAGCCTCCTTTGTCTCTCAATTCTTGGGGATTCATACCATGTCTTGTCATCATTGGAGAGGTTTCCCAAGAGCTGTCTCAAAGAGCCACCACTGAGGACACCACAGGTGTGTGACGGGCATACCCACACCTTCCGCTCAGAAAAGCATCCCATGCAAGCTGTGAGGCTTGCCCTGACCTTGTTCCACCCAGTTGACTCCTCCAGCATTTTCCTAGAGATGCATTCCTATACCTCAACAGAACCATGCAGGACCAAACACTTGCCCAGCTTTCTAATTTTATAGGTTTTATGCTGCAGTGAGACCCCCTTCCTTCCCAATGTAAATTTCTACTGCTCTGTTAGCTTTAAATGTTAAGAAAAAAAAAAAAGGAATAAAGGCACCTACTTTTTTAACCCTGAGAAATCCAAACTGACAGAGAATAAATATAAACACATATACACTAGTCCAGGACTTAAAAAAAAATCAATTAGCCCACAGTCTCACAATTATCTTACTCTAAACACACACACACACACACACACACACACACACACACACACACTGAAAATGTATTAGTAGACATCCTCTTTCAAATTTAATAAACAGAAAATCTTTACATTTATAATTTTACAAGGACTAGGAGAAAGAGAGAGAGAGAGAGAGAGAGAGAGAGAGAGAGAGAGAAAGAGAGAGCAACTGGCTTATGTTCTCAGTGACCAAATGGACAGATGGTCAAGAATATCATTAGTTAAGAAAGCTCTCATTCATTATCCAAAAGTCCCTTGGGCAGGCTTGGTGTGGGGTGCAAGAATGTTCCAGAATGTGATATTTGAAGAATGTGTTCATGTCTGAGATATGAGGCCATGCAGTGGACGTAGGGGAGGAAGGGAAAGAACAGACAGCCTGTTGTGATCCAAACAGCAACCACAAACACCTCCACATTGGTTTGTCACGCTGACACTTTTGGCTTCTAGTCCACCTGATCCCTCAATAGTATTAACAGTGAAGAAAACCATTTAGGGGTCACCATAGATGCCAATCATCCCTCCTTCTCTACATATGAGTACCTCACAAACAGAAAATTTAGAGAAGCATAGAAGAGGATATGCTGCCTGAAATTGTCACTTCGTTGGCACCTTTACTGGGTTCACCGAGAAGATGTAAAAAAAAAAAAATAAGGGGTAGGTTCCTGGGTGGCTCAGTCAGTTAAGTGTCCGACGTCAGCTCAGGTCATGATCTCATGGTCCATGAGATGGAGACCCACGTCAGGCTCTGTGCTTACAGTTTGGAGTCTGAAGCCTGCTTCAGATTCTGTGTCTCCCTCTCTCTCTGCCCCTCCCCACTCATGCTCTTTCTCTCTCTCAAAAACAAATAAACATTAAAAAAATTTAGGGGCACCTGGGTGACTCAGTCAGTTAAGCATCCAACTTCAGCTCAGGTCATGATCTGGCGTTTGTGGATTCGAGCCCCGCGTCAGGCTCTGTGCTGACAGGTAGCCTGCTTCAGAGTCTGTGTCTCCCTCTCTCTCTGACCCTCTGTTGCTCACTCTGTCTCTCTCTCTCTCTCTCTCAAAAATAAATAAAAACATTAAAATTTTTTTTAATAAAAAGAAACAGGAGGTCTGATGTGTCCATCTTGAGAACAGTTTCCAAGGGTAGAAGTTCTCTAAATGTACATCACCATTCCACCTGTGTAATGGAAAGTGTATGTGTGTGTTCGGGTGGGGACTGGGGAGTGCAGGATGACAACAAGCCCCAGTGAATCTGAGAGGAGAACCAGAATCAACAGCTCTGCAACTGGCTGCTTTTCCCTACAAATTTATATCTACCTTTCAACTGCATCTCTTAGGAAATTCCACTGGAGAGACCATGGCACAGACGGATAAGTTCCTTGGCCCTTTGGATCTTTTTTTCCACCCAGCACTGAGCACCTATTGGATGTGAGGTGCTACACTGGAAACCCACAAGAATACGTGAGATGTGAGGTATGGGGACCCCCAGCCTGCCATTCTGGGGGAGGAGGTGTGTATGAGCAAATGTCAATCAACACTCCTAGCTTCTGAAGCTGGGAAAAAAGTCTTCAGAATAACCCATATATTGCTTTTTGCCAACAATTCCTTTTAGTCCTTTGATTAGAGAGCTCTGAGGAGGAAATCAATGAGAAGCCTTAGGGTTCAGTAGGAACCAGGGTCACCAAAGCCAAACAGGAGGCCAGCTTTGGAGCAGGGAGCGAAGAAGTCAGAAGAAGAAGGGCATGTACTATAAAGGGGAGGATCACTCTTCATCCCCAGCTGGTCCTCAGCTTCTATTTGTTTTCCTTCCAACTGCAGCTCTCCCTGGGTCTTAGAAAACATCTCGGGCAGAATCCTTAACCGACCTCTAGAAGGAAAGAATTAATAACAATAATAATAATCATTTACCATATTGAGTACTTACTATGTACTATGAACATACGTGGCACTATGTTCAATGCTTTACATCTATCACCTCTTTTAATGCTTGGAGTAGCTCTCTGAGGCAGATATTATTGCCAATTTACAGACAGGAAAACTGAGAGTGGGGTGGCTAAGCAACCTGCCCAAAGTCACACTGCTTGCAGGTGACAGGGCAGGAACCAGGAAAGTCCCCTTCCAGGGTCAGGGCTCCTAACCACTTCACTATAAAGGGTTCTTCCAAATGGTGGCCAAGACAGGTGGGAATTTTCCACAACTAACTTTATTAAAGAATTAAGAAAAAGGCAAAATATAAATGCATAGAAAAAAAATGTTAAAACCCAAGTTTCTTGTGCTCTTAACATTGAACCCTAAATGTTAGTCAATGAGTAAGTTCACCAGCCAATTTTTCCCCCAGGAAAATTAAGGAACATATAACACATGCACTTTACATATTTTAAAACACAACATGAACGTGATTTATTATTTCTAGGAATATCCCCTTTCATCCCCCAGCCCAAGGTCTGTGAATATCTCAAATGAGATATCATGGTGGCTGAGATTCTGCTTTGGATATTTCTGTGCAATCTAAAAAAAGGTGATCAACATTTAAATACTATATCTTCAGGATGAAAATATATGCCTACTGCTGTTATAAAACAAGCCACAGTAAATGAAGCTAATGCGTCTTCCTAAAAGACCACGATCTCAGGATGGGAGAAACACGGGAAAATGAGACAAATGGGATTTTTGTGCTGAAATTGAAGACATCTCCAGTCATTCTGTACTGACTTTGCAGTTTTCTCCTGTCTCTTTAAGGTTTCAGGCTCTGGGCCCCTGCAAGTCCCGCCTTCCCCTCTGCCCAGCTTCTCTCCGTGCCCTTTGTTGGGGCTGTTTCTAGCTTTCTGAAAAGCACCTTTTCTTCCAATTACTTCTGAGCTAGCAGTTGGCCTCTTTCACTTGAGGCCTCTGCACGGGCATCATCTTTTCCTGGAACCTGCCTGCAGCTTTCTGGCCCTTCTAACCATCGCGTGCAGAGTTTATTCTTCCTGAAGATGCCACAAGCTGCCATCCTCTGGCAGGGTCACGGCTCCTGTTCCTGTGCACACAGGGCATGCGTGCTTATCCTCAGTAACTTCTGCAAATTCCTTCCTTTGAAACACCCTTAAGAATCTTCTCTTCATCTTTCCATGTCTCAAGGAGAAATCTCATCAGGTAACACCAATGTTCCTAATCCATACCGATCTGCCCAGTCGGCACTACCACCAAAGGAGGCACAGCTGACCCTCAAAGCACATGGGTCCACTTATATGTGAACTTTTTTTTACAAAGACAGTGTAGTAACAGAAATGTACTTTCTCTTCCTTATGACTTTCTTAGTATTTTCTTCTCTCTAGCTTACTTTATTATAAGAATAAATATATATATGTAGTAAAAGTAACATACAAAATATGTGTTAATCAACTGTTTATGTTATCAGTAAGGCTTCCAGTCAATGGTAGGCTATTAGCAGTTAAGTTTTTTTGTGGGGGGGAGTCAAAAGTTATATGTGGATTGTTGACTGTGTGAGGGTCAGTGCCCCTAATCCCTGAATCATTTAGGGGTCAACTGTAGAGAGCTGTTCCTTCCCCACCCAACAAAATCTGGTGGTCCCATGTCAAAGGCAGTCCTGAAGCACCACTCCAAAGGGATGGATGCAACGCTTGGATCCATCATATTGCGCCTTCTCAGTCCACTACTAGGCTTTGAGGTCAAACAGATTTGAGTTCAAATTCCAACTCTCACAAAGCTCTGTGATATCGGGCAAGTCATCAAACTACTCCACACCATTGTTTACGCTTCCTCAAAGGGGGGCTGATGCTAGTAGCCATCTTATTGTTGTTACATTATTTACTAGGGGTAATGGATATCAAATCTTTGCACAGTGGACACAGACGCAGACTAACAGTATTGATCAAAATGGCCACTATTCCCTTCTGAGCAAAGCAGGGTTAAAGTCAAGTCCTTCTGTCCCCAAATACTTCTGGAAATGAATCAGCTGCAACCAACAGTCTTTCCTAGAAGGTAGGTCTGTCTCTCCTTCCCTTCCTCACCTCCTACTCCTCCTTCCTTCCAAGAGGCCTGAAAACAACAACATAGAGAATATAGCCAAAGGTCGAGAACGCATCACAGCAGTTGGCTCTAGCACCAAAGAACAGAAATAAGATAGATGTCTGGGTATTAAAAAATATATTTATCACCCACTTCTACCCTAATCGTTTCTAATTTTATCAACCTGCTAATAAGCACAAGGCTATAACCCCTACTTTAATGTAGAAATGGCAGAAGAACCCTAGAGAAAAATAGGACTCTTTTAATCATTACCAGTTTTTACTACACTTTGGTGCTTCCCACACAACGCTTTGAGGAGAGCTAAAGAGCTCAGGGCTGTTAATGTAACCCCCGCCATGCCGTGGCGATCAGAGTGCTGATTCTCAACTTCACTTTTGGAAGACCCTGCACTCCAGTCCTGAAGCCTGCCTCGACGTGATGTGCTATTTGTGCCTTTATAGGAAAATGTAAAAGATGAACAAATAAAGATTCAAGGAAAGGAGAACTACAGCAAGAATAGACAAGAAGGGCATGAAAATGAAAAGCCAGCTATAGAGTCAAATAAATTAAGCTTTGTCTCTAGCGTCCACAGCCAGGGTGACAGGAACTGCTTTGTGCTAGGCTCTAAGGGAAGGGATGCTCCCAACTCAGCACAAATTCATCAGGGCCCATCCGGAGGACTGGAAAGTAAAGGAGACAGAGGGAGAATTTCCACCCCCAGGTCCTATGGACTATTGTCAGTGGAGGAAAGATGGGCAGGAGAGGGAGGGAGAAGCTCTCTATGGGTGCTAAATTACTGAACTATGTCCACAAGAGCATCTGAAAATACCCCAAGGTTATGCTCATCCCGATATGGGAGCTCTGTCCTCTGAATCCCATGCTAGGCTCACCAAGCAACCTGGGCAAGACCAAGATCAAGTGCTCAGTGCTGTCTTTTTTCTGGGGCTCAGCACAGCCAAGGAAACCTGTGTCTCACTCTCCTTTTTGGAGAAGCCACCTCTTCAGCAGGATGCTCAACTGCTTTTAAGAAAGGAAAGGAGCAGGGGAAATCAGATCCATGAGTGAATACAGGAAATGGAAGAAGCAAATAGTAGCTCTAGATATCTATATTTTTACTCTTTTCATTGGGAAACTAAAGAGCAAACAACCCCCATCTTCAAAAGAAAGTTTTGTCTGAGTCCTTAAAACTGTTTAGTCAAGGTTTGGCCACATACAAGAAGGTAGCTGTTATTTCCCAGATGACCTTGGACAGAAGAGTGAATTCTGCATTACTAATCACAAGATGTTCTTCCTATTTACTTGTTTACAGGCATTCAAAGCCAAAGAAAAGAAGTTAGCAGAATATTCATTTTCTTAATTGTTATATAAATGTCTCGGACTGACCTGTAGAGCATATGGCATCACGGAAGGTGTAATACACTCCAAAATACATGTTTACAAAATGCAAGACAGGTGTTTGGATTTATTTCAAATGTATTTAAGGAAAAAAAAACAATATGCTACTCACTAAAACAAACTGTATGGTAGTTAATTTTGGAGAAAAGAAGCATATATAATCACTTACATTTTTGAAGTAAAGGTTAATTTGCAGGAAACGGGAAGTGAAGACACGTGTAATTAACCTAAAAGTACACAATATAAAGAATGGAAGGCAAAGACTGATGAACGCGCTAGCAGGGCTAGCACAGAAATGCTCGGAGAAACGACAAACAGCTGAAATATCTCTTCTTTAGCTCTTTTCTCCTTTAACCATCACAGACAGAAGCACTGGTCAGAATGCATTGGAAGACAGAGTTCCTCAAAGTATGGTTCCTGAGCCCCACACTCATTCCCAAACTGCTAATGTTCCTCCCCCATAGGGTAAGTACGGGCTTGGAGAACAGTTAGAAGCCTTTACAGCAATTTGTAATTGACAGAACATCCAAGCAGGTGATCATTCTTCTAATAATTCATTTTACTGTATTTTCTAAATGTATCGGTACACAGTGGATTGGAAACAGAACCAGAGGAAGAAACCTGTCTCTTCACCGCAGGCAGTTGGCAGAGCACTGCTAAAAAAGCTAAAATCTAAAATTGTGGATCATAAGCACTCAACATGGAGTAAAAAAAAAACATACGGAAATTCTCCGTTGTTCAGTTTTTACCTTCAATTTATACTTCCCCAGTGCAGAAGGCTGCCTGGCTAGTGTGGAAAATGATAAGAGGAACTCACAGTGACGGCTGCTTTAGCTTCACATATCGATTCCCGCAACATACCTGGCGAGTCACTGTTGATCTAGTCCATATGAGGCAAAACCCCATATAATTTTTTGTTTGTTTGTGTGTAAAAAGAAATTCTGAACAGTCTTCTATAGAGGAAAAAGGAATACAGTGTTGTTAGGCACAGCCAAATATTTATAGATCATTAAACATAAAATCTATGAGCTGCTACCCCCCACCCCCCACCATGCTTCACACTAAAGGAGCATGTTCCAATATATGGGTTGCATTACAATCTCTATGTTTTAATTTTTTGGTTTCCTATCTGTGGCTATACCGCTATCACTTCTATCTTCTACAAATATTTTAGACTTCCTCTGCCTAAAATTATTTTTTCCCCTGGAATTCTGTTTATAAAGAGATGTGGATATAAAAAATGCCTTTGTCCTAACATTAAACACATCAGGATAATGAAAGTACACATACACATTCGTACATGAGCTCGAATGGAAACTCATGCCTACAATGCACTCCTGAAGTCCCACCAGCAAAATCCTCACCGACTCCCTGTCTTACCAGTGAGAAACAATATGCCCAAAGACCAGCGGCCAGGGTATCGTTATTTACCATCACTAAGTGTTTACCGAAATAAAAACTCCTTAGCTACTGCCCTGGTTATATATTAAGCACATCAGTTTCAAGTTCAATATGTAAAATGCAAATTTCACTAAATAGGCGGGCATTGGCTGGCTGCAGAAGAGGCACTTCTGTTAGGTGAGCCTAGGGGAAAAGAGATGGGGGGCTGACAGTAAATCAACAGTGACTTGATTTGAGTAATCCCAAGAGTAAACAAACATGGAGTCCTACTGGCCTGATTTTATCTAATGGCTTCACTATTTCGCCACTGCTACAAAAATGCTGGGGTCATCCCTTGGGAAGGTAAGGCACGGGCCGCACACTCCAGCACTGGGGCATGTGAACAAGTGAACACCTGCCCCCAGGTCATCATCAGCAGGGCCTCTCCCACCCAAGAACTTTGTGGAATGGAGCTGGAATTGTTTTCTTTTTCTATCAGGTTGACTTCCCTGATGTTAAACCCTGTCAACTTTACTGCCCAGAAACCTGTCTTCAAAATAGGCCTTTCTGCTTTGAAGACTCCTTTTAAGAAATGTCAAGGGGCAGTAAACCTAAAATGGGATCCATAGCACCACCAATGACAACAAAAACAGCGCCTAGTCTCCTCCATAAAACACAGGCCCTGTCTCTCTCACACACACAGTAGTGGCCCAATGAGATCTGGTGGGTGAATGTAAGCAACAGAGTAGGAAGCAGCTGAAAAGAAAGAATTCCTGCTGTGTTCTCCCCCCAGCGCCTCCCTCCCAGTCAAAAGGGTTCAAGGAAAGAATGTTTTATTACGCACTGCTGTTCAGGACTAGCAGGGCAAGTTTACTCTGCCCCAGGCCCGAGTGGGCTGAGTTTGGTCATCTCCATATGGTCTCAAAGTGAAATTCTTCTCTTTCATTTTTCAGGCCTGGTCTAATTGAAAACAAGCCACATCAAGACCCAATACACACACACACACACACACACACACACACACACACACACACACGCGCGCGGGGCCTCACTCTGCACCATAGGAACCACCTCAACAGAATGGGACTGAAGGTTTTCCCAGCTCCTCCCTCCGCCGCGCGTCCTCCCTCCTCCTCACCTGTAGCTTCCTGGGCCTAACCTGGTGTGCTGCTCACAGTTAGTAAGGCCCCCATGGCCACAAGCCTGCATCACCGCGGCCTCGGGGGTCCACTGCATACTTCAACCTCACAGGCTAAATAAGCCTCAGTGACATCAGGAGATGAAGGTTCAAAAGAGGCCGTCACCAAAGCACTCATCAGGCTTTCTTCAGAACATAACTAAACCACTTGGAAACTTATTTAATGAAGAAACGGAGGTTTCGGTGTACAAGTCAGTTGTCCTCCTGAGTCTCTGTCTCGCAGGCAGTCTCTGAAAACAGGTGAGGCTGGCTCACAGGACTAGTGAAGTGGAGTATGTTACTATTATGTCTTCAAGAATGATCACCTTACACGTGTGTACGCGCTTACCAGTTTACTCTGCATTCTGTCTGTGAACAATTTTTCTGTATTCACAACTAACCGAGCAGGGAACGGGGTGGATATTACTATCCCCGTCTTATGGAAGAATAAACTAAAGCCCAGGATTTCGAAGTGATTTTTCCAAACAACCTGGCTAGTCAATTGAAAACTGAAAACAAAACACGGGTCTGGTCTCTTTCTGCTACATCCGGCTCTCCTTCAGAAAGAAGCTTTACATTATTAGAAGCACTTCAAGCATTTCTCCTATTTCTCCCCATATTGCCCATTCTTCTTAAGTATGGGAAAGAAACACCTACGACTACTTTCATCCACGGAACTAATGCTCAGTAAATCACATCGGAATCAAGGAGCACGCCCACCACATGCTGCTTCAATACACCTTCATTCTTCTCGCTCTGGGCCAGATTTGGGGGGTTACATGTTTCCAATGTGGAATCTTACGTAGTCACAAAAACAGGAAGGAACACAGATGAATGTGCTCCCTGTTTGTATAAATGCCATTTGGGCTCCTCGGACCTGACCCGTGAGACTTCCCTGAATCGTGTGCTTTGTCTAGCATGCACGTCTGTCTGTGAAAGCTACGCCACCAGGATGCCATCCACCTCTCTACAAACTCCAGATATTCTTTAGCTTCACTCACTCTGTTTTACCAGAACCTTCCCCTAAGTTTTCCCCTGTTTTAATTTAGCCAAATGATATTTCCTTAAAGGCAGAGTTTGGGGGTTTTGTTTTGTTTTGTTTTGTTTTGAAATCAACTTGCCATAGAACACCTCTCCCAGGCTGTGAACAGGCATTTGGCCCCTCGCTCCTCCTCCAGGCCTCTCTCCCACACACTGGCTCCTTCTGGCTTCAAAGAAGCCCAGTGGCAAAAGAAACACTCTAGATTTACAAACAAACAACCTGCTGACAGTGGAACTCAGTTCTAGGAAGGAGTACCCGGTGCAGCTCACTGTTAACCTTGCTGCCAGCAGAGAATGACCGACCCCATCTCCCGGATTCTGGTTATTTTAAAACTTCTAGAAGTTTTACTTTTATTTTTCTTTTTAATGTTTCTTTATTTCTGAGAGAGAGAAAGAGAGACCATGCGACCTGGGGAGGGGCAGAGAGAGAGGGAGACACAGAATTTGAAGCAGGCTCCAGGCTCTGAGCTGTCAGCACAGAGCCTGATGTGGGACTTGAACCCACAAACCGTGAGATCCTGACCTGAGCCAAAGTCAGAAACTTAACTGACTGAGCCACCCACATGTCCCATAACTTCTAGAAGTTTTAAAAACTATGATCCGTCAACATCATTTAGCACTGAATACTGAATGAATGAATGAATGAATGAATGACTACTCTTATCCTATAGTATGCACTTAAGAGAAACTTTACCAAATTCTTCCTAAAAATATAAATTACTAGACAAGCAAAAGGTCAGTGATCACTCAGATGTTTAACCCTTCAGTGGCATATACAACTTTAAAGCCATGTTTATTTGTCTTGTTAGAATCATTTGTATGTTTTACTTGCTTACAAAGTTTTCTCAACTATTTTTTATGATTTGCTGTCCTATGAGCAATGTCATGGACACACAAGTAATGAAAAGTACATGAGGTGGCACTCTGTCATTCTAAAGATCAGACTCCTCAAAGACAAATACAATGTTGTTTCTTTTTACTAGTCGATCAGTTATTTTAAAGTTTATTTCTTCCTAAATTCAACAACTTCCTGTATCTGAGTATGTCCCTGATTTCCCCAACATCACTTCATTCCTAATATTCCATTTTTCACAAGTTCCTATGAAGCATGACTTCTAGCCAACATTTATTTCCTGACCTCCAAAATGAAAGACTTATAAACAAAAAAAGGGAGGAAGTTTTAGCAATTATTTTTGGACCCCATAAACAAAGTTGATTTTTGCAGAGAAAGAGAATCCTTTAACCTACTTTGAGGACTAAAACATGGCCTGAACACATTTGTGCCAAGGTTTTATCAGTAGATGGGAAAAGTAAGGTATAATATTAAAAGGCTATAGTTTTTTTTTTTCATACAATTAGCAGCTATCTGGTCCAACAATAACCTTAGAAAATACCATTCTTTTAGTTTATTTATTTTGAGTGAGAGTGAGAGAGTGCATGTGCAACAGGGGGAGGGGCAGAGAGAGAGAGAGAATCCCAAGCAGGCTCCATAGGTATCAGCACGGAGCCAAACACGGGGCTTGAACTAATGAGCTGTGAGATGGAGACTGTGACCTGAGCTCAAATCAAGTGTCAGACACTTAGCTGACTGAGCCACCCAGGTGCCCTGGAAAATACTATTTAAAAAAAAAAAAAAAAAAAAAAGCCTAGTTCAGTGTCCAACTTAATCTCCAGTCATGATCCCGCTGTTCATGAGTTCAAGCCCCAAGTGAGGCTCTGTGCTAACAGCTCAGAGCCTGGGACCTTCTTCAGATTCTGTGTCTCCCTCTCTCTCTGCCCCTCCTCCACTCCCACTCTGTCTCTCTCTCACACACACAAAAATAAACACTAAAAATTTTAAAATAAAATTAAAAGGGCTAGTTTGTGGTAGGGGCCCCTCCCTAAGGAGAGACAAAAAGAGGAGAGAAGACTTCAAGGTCACCTAGATATGCGCCCAGGTGCCTACATGCCCCATGAACTTGTAAACTAAGACCACTTATTTAGACTGCATGTTTACATGTGTTACCATATATGGAAGACAAAGAAATAGAAAATGTATAAGAAAATTATGCCATGTGATGTGGGCCACTCAGTTCTTTGGGTACGAACCCAGCTGAGAGGTGCCGGCGTGAATAAAGGCTGCTTCCTGGAAAGAAAAGCCTCGGTGTCACGACTCTCTAAGCGAGAATCCTGTGACAAATTCACACAGTTTAGTATCCGGTAACTCTTCTCGCTACCGCAGCTCAGTTGCTAGTTGATTATTTGGAAATGCCCCCTTTAAAGTGCCCTCAAAGCTATCCTGCATCTTAGTACCTGCTCCCAGGACCGACCACAACCAAACTGTCAGCAGGCTGTGAACAAGCTCACAAAATCAAGGATTTGTTGACATACCAGTCACAGCGTGGAGAAACCTAAAGGTTTAACTGCTTTTGTCTAACCTGTTTTGTGTTTTCTTTGCTTATTTCATCCCAGCTCTTGACAAACAGGTAATGGATTGTTAAACATTTGGGACCAGTTACTCACCCTGCTTTGCAGTCACAGGACTGGGTCCAAGTGGAACAGCCAGTAACTTCAAAGGACACCCCTCATTCAGATCAGTTTCATAGGGGACAGAGCCCAGGCCAGAGGGAGCCCTCATAAAGCTGAGGAGGTCATTACTTCGTTCCCTGCCCCTGGTTACCTAAGCCACACTATGCACACACAATAGCTATTAGTCCTCAGTCATAAGTCACAAGAGTTCTCTACCTTGGCCCTATCTGACTCTGTCAGGAAAAGGAAAACAGAGGATAGGTCCCTGCACTGGTTCCTCCCACTTCTTACCGACTCCTTTTCTCCATGCCTGTACACACAAGCTACTTAGAGAAAAGTCATGTTTTTGGAGCTGCTTGGCCAAAGCAGGTGATGCACTGTATGAAACTGAGAAGTCTGAAAATACTTTCGATTTTTTTTTCTTATCTCTCACACAAGAGCATGCTCAACCCACACATATCTTGCCATTTTAATTCATGATACAGTTTCAAAATAAAGAATGAGGCACCCATGCTGTTTAGAAACACCCCAAATCCTCCCTGTTGGGTATAGCTGATGCCTTCGTTTAGGGTCACATTTTCCCAGACACTCTAGCACCTGGGGTACCGAAAACCATCCTTTGGAGCTGTTTTAGATCTGTGGCCATTTGTCCCACAGATTGCTTCTTCGGCCTCTAACGTGTTTGCCAGTCAAAACGTATGCTTTCTCCTTTAACCACCACTGGTCCAAGTTTACATTCCTGAAGGAAATTCTGGCCCTATGTAAACTCACGTAAACTTTCTATTTCACCAGGATGCCTTCTTTTCTTGGATTCAGTACAAATCTTTTCTGAATCTAAGTAGCAGGTCTTAAAAGGCCCTCAGTGTGTGTTTGTTTTCCAATTTGAGAGCATTTCTCCATACATGCATAAAACATTGAAAGCTTCAGTTATGTGTCTCAAGTCCTCCAAGCTGGAACTTGCTGGTCTTCACCGGGGGCTCAGCTGTCCCCCACCACGGGCTCTGCCACACAAGTGTGGTGAGAAAGCCCTGTCCCCTCGTGTCCAGTGCAACTTTACTTTCTTTAATTCCTCTTTGATAAACACACATTTTCTGACTCAAACGCTCTCACCAGTTCAGCTCTGATACATATTTCTTGTATTTTCTCTTGTCTTACAGTAAACAGTGCACTGTCTAGTGGTCAGAATGTTTCAAGTGCTTCTACCTGTTTTCTTTCAATGACCTTCTCAGCATGAGAACAGAGAGGACTCAGACATATAAAAATACCAAAACTTATGGGACTGACTTCAGATCTTACAGGTGGGGCAGAGAAGGAATGAAAATCCCAGCTTCCAGATGCTCACAGATATAGTTAATTCATCAATACTACTCTCTCTGGTGAATACATCGCAAATATAAATTGAATCTGAACCATATAAAGAGGAGAGGGAGGGGCACGGCGCACTAATGAATAGTCAACTACTTCACTAGAAATCTTCTTTCTGTTCTTGACTGTGACTCCATTTGACTCACTTAGGAAGAAGAATGAAAACACGAAAAGACTCTTCTACTAATCTACTAATTTTGTGTGTATGTGACTCTAAATTCTCTTACTGAAGTCATGTTCTCTAGTTGTCAGCAGAGGGTCCCTGCTCTCTTGTAACCTGGCCGCTGAATATCACCTTAAATACTCATCCTGTCAAGGTGTCCCATCCTAACCCAAAGAAAACATCCCATGAAGTGACATTTGCCTTGACATTCTGTTATTTGGGAATTTTGTACCATTTTTAGTTATAAATAATGCTGCCAAATGAAACTTCATTCTTCACAATTATTTGGGGCTTTCTATGGCTTTAAAAGCTATGAAAAGTAAAGTTTTAGCTCTTTTCACTGCAAGATTCCTCTCAGGGTACCGTACGCTTTACAGAAACATCGACAAAGTGTAGGTGAAGATGTTTTCCCACGTTGCGATCAACAACAGTGGGTTCGAAACTTCTATTTACTTTGTTTCCAAGTCTTTTAGGCACACAACTTCACCTTAAGGTTGACTTAATATATGTTTCTTTAGCTCCTAACTAGGGTTTGTGCTTTTCAGAATGATAATTTAAGGTCTGTATTCCATCCTGTGTAAACTGTCTCCTTCACTTCTCATACTGCTTCTTTTCAAGCATATATTAAGGCAAAAAGATAAGGTGAAGTTGTGTACCTAGGAAACTGGAAACAAAGTAAATAGAAGTTTCAAACCCAATGTTGAGTCCAATGTGGGAAAAGATCTTCACCTACTTTTTGCTGATATTTCTGTAAAGGGTACAGTATATCCCAAGAAGAATCCTGCAGTAGTTAAAAAGAGCTAAAACTTTAAGCATTTTAAGAATCATACCACAGGTTGGAGAAAAGGTCAAAATAATTGTTTAATCATAACTATCTACACTACCAACCCTTTAGGATAAAAAAAAAAAAAAGAAAAACAGACTTCACTCAAGGCAAATGGGAACTATTTAGCCTTCTGGAAATGAGTAACAATCATAAATGCTTATTAACAGGTTCACCCATGTGCAAAATTGTTCACACAAAATTGACCTGGTCAAAGAGAGAAAGGCCTTTCCCTTCTCCCTCACTGAGTTCTTCATCATCCACTTATCAGCCACTCTTCTTCCAGACAAACCCCAATGTCTCCATTATGTCAGAGCTGCCCGACCAGTCATTCAGGGCACAATCCTGTAATCTTCTTCTCTTTCATCCAGTTAGATCTACCTCCCAAACATCTTTCCTTTCCATTCCCACTGTCCCATAGTTTAAGATTTCTCATTTTTTAAAGTTTATTTATTTTGAGAGAGAGAGAGAGAGAGAGAGAGAGAGAGAGAGAGAGAGAGAGAGAATGAGCGGGGGAAGGTCAGAGACAGAGAGAAAGAATCCCAAGCAGGCTCCACACTGTCAGTACAGAGTCCGACGTGGGGCTTGAACCCATGAACCATGAGATCATGACCTGAGCCAAAATCAAGAGGCAGACACTTTACTGACTGAGCCACTCAGGTATCCCATGGGTTTTCCTCATTTCTACCCAGATAATGCATTTCCCAACTTCCAGTCTCTGCCCCTCTATCTATCCTAGGTGATGCCATTAGATAAACTCCCTATAGCACAGCTCAGACCCTGTCCCTCCTATGCACAAACTTCCAGGTGCTTTATGCACCTCTAAATCATATTCCAACTGGTTCCCATCCAAAAACTACATTTTCAATAGCACTCTGTGACTCTCTTTGGTATTTATAAACTTCTTAAAGAAAGTTTTCATTATCATCTTATATCTCTACTGCTTTAGGAAGACCTTAAGTGTACTCAAAAGAACTAATTGGAACTAGAGTCTTTGTGTTCCATTTGATAGTACCTATTCAAATGTACACTTCTTAAAAGCAGTGTCTTTACTATATCTCTTACAGTTCACTGTTTTCCACATGTAGAATTTCCACAAATAATTACTTAACAAATGAACTAAGCAATCAGTAGTTCTTGATCCCAGTCTGGATCCACAATCTGTGTGCTCTACAATAAGCCACCTGAAAACATACTGGTATTTAAAGTGTCAACTAAAAGGAAAGCACTAATATTCATAATACTCCTATAAATTAGGTATCAAAAAAACTTACTATAAACACAAAATAAATAATAGGCCTTCAGGTTAAGCTCTATAATCAAATCAGATCTATAATCAATACCAGCAAACATACAGATGTGCCACAGGAAGAAATGTGTTAAGAGACTTTCTAAAGAAATTGCACCTCCTAGAAATCCACTCCTTCAAAAATTATTATCTTAAGCAAGTTTCAGTTTGCTTGATCACATTTTGACCAAAAATAAGAAGAACAGGGCTCCCCCTTGACAATCAGCTACACATTCTTTGTAACCCCAGTATGACTGAACAGATGGTGCCTGGACTAACAGAAGGGAATTCCAAGTTCATGTTCCTTCTTTAATTAGCTTCATGACCTTGGGCAAGTCACTTCACCCTAGGGCTCTCTGTTTTTTCACCTGGGAAATGAGTGTTTGGCTCCGATCTTTAAGATTCCATCCAGCTCTAGAGTTCAATGATTTATGAGTTAAAAATTAGCTTTGTACTGATACATGCAACAGCATGAATGAATCTCAAATGCATTATGCTAAGTGAAGACGTCAGATTCAAAAGACTACATACTCTATGATTACCTTCACAAGGCATTCTGGAAAAGGCATTTAGGGATGGAGAGCAGATCAGTGGTTGCTAGGGATTAAAGGTAGAGGGAGGGTTTGACTACAAAGAGGTGGCATGAGGAAATTTTCTTTAGAGATGGAACACGGAAATTGTTCTGTATCTCGATCATAGTGGTAGTTACAGACTCTATGCATTTGCCAAAATCCACAGAATACCAAAAAGAGTAAATTTTGCTATATGTGAGTCAAAGTATTTAAAAAAGTATATTTCAAAAAAAAAATAAACCATAATAAAATAATTAAAGTTTAAGAACGTGCTTCTCCAAATCCAGTGTAATTTTTGATGACATAACAGCTGGGCAGTCTTCCCCCAGGAAACTAGTACCGACCTTCTGTATTTGCTATCACTGTTTTGTTCCAAGACTGATAATTTGCTGCTTGTTTTTTGTGCTGTTACTGTTGTTTTTGACCGTTAGATAGCCATTCTACAGAATCCTTTCTACGTAGATCATTTTCCAGCATGGTACATCTAACCATGAAAAAGTAAAATGAACCCAATGGGAATGTTTCTCAGGCTGCAGAGGCCCTGCATGATGTTCACAGAATGTTTGAATATTGTTACTCTTGTGATTCATACTCAAGACATGAGGTACAGAATGTGAATAATAACAACACAGCAAGAACAACATTTAGTTGTTAGACATTTAATTAGCACTTACTACGTTCCAGGTACTAAGTGCTTACAAACAGCCTTTCTAAGTGTCTTAGTAATCCTATGTAGAAAAGATTTATTTAAAGGAATAATTTATTCATCTTTTGGAGAATTTATAGCTACTAGAGGTAATTCCACAAATTCTTTTTTTTTAATGTTTTTTTAAGAGAATATGGTGTTAGAATTGTTATGATTTTTTTTATTTATTTTTGAGAGAGAAAAGACAGCACGAGCAGGGGAGGGTCAGAGAGAGAGGGAGACACAGAATCTGAAGCAGACTCCAGGCTCTGAGCTAGCTGTCAGCACAGAGCCTGAGGCAGGGCTCGAACCCACGAACCGAGAGATCAGGACCTGAGCCAAAGCCGCAGGCTTAACCAACTGAGCCACCCAGACACTCCTTAATGTTTATTTTTGAGATAGAGAAAGTGAGAAAGTGAGAGAGTGAGCAGGAGCGGAGGGGGAGGGGGGCAGAGAGAGACGGGGGACAGAGGATCAGCAGCAGACTCTGCACTGACAGCAGAGAGCCCTATGTGGGACTTGAACTCATGAACCGTGAGATCATGACCTCAATGGAAGTTGGACGTTTAACTGACTGAGCCATCCAGTCACCACTCCACAAATTCTTAACTAGGCGTTCTTCAGAAGTTGAAAAATGCCTTTCTAAAAGGCAAGCCAGCATCTCCCCCTCTGCCTGGGGAGTTCATGAAGTGGGCACAGCAAAAAGCCCTTCTTAGATGATACAGATAACATTTCAGAGTCAGGCACAGCGGCATCTTCCTGCTCCACTCTTACAGCCTGCAGCAAAGCTGGCCTTAGCTGAGAGGTGAGCATTTCCTAAAGCCTTCCAATACCAGGCAAGAGAAGGGCTGACCTTTTCCTGCCTGCCACTACCAAGGGTCCACCCTTTCCTTTTCATCACTTTGCTGCTTTACATAGGTTTCTGCCACTGGGCAGAAACATGTCCCAAAGCAGACAAATGTCTGTTCTTTGAAATGACCAGGTATCTGCCCAAGGCAAGGGTTCTGTTAGAACCCTTTGAACTAGAGGGGATGGTTAGCAAAAAGTGACCAAGCTGCCTAGGCTGAAAGAAACCAACCAAAAACAATGAGCCCGTTAGAAGGTACTTGAAAGGTATTTACACCCTGAGGATTTTGAATATAGCAGAAAGGCAGACTACACTAAGAAAGAGCTCTCAACTAGTTCCTGGGTTGTTTGTTTAGTCTGCATATCTCAAGTCCAAACTAATCATTTCAAGGGTTGTTTACCATCAGAACAGAGTTCAAATGGCCTTTTAAAGAAAGCAGGGCAGGCCTGGCCCAGCCTACACTAGGTCACCACTTGCCTTTTCTCCCACTCCTCCCACAGGACCCCAAGCTTCTCTCTCTTTTTTTAAATGTGTTTTTGTTTATTTTGAGAGAAAAAAAGAGAGACAGAGAGATACAGAGCATCAGCTCAGGAGGGGCAGAGAGAGAGGGAGACAACAGAATCTGAAGCAGGCTCCAGACTCTGAGGCGTCAGCACAGAGCCCAATGCAGGACTTGAACTCACAAACCATGAAATCATAACCTGAGCTGAAGTCAGATGCTCAACCCACTGAGCTACCCAGGCACCCAAGTTTCTCTTTACGAAGGATCTCCACTTTAAGCAAGTGAAACAGCAATCCATAGTTTCATCTATTTCCCATCTTTCTCTTCAAACCAGACTGTAAGCTCTTAAATGGGCAGGGATCATATCTCTGTTGCTCGTTGCTGTACCCTGCTAATTTTTGCAATAAAACTTTAAAAAATAAAATCAGTGGGTTAATGGACTTCCTGGAGGGTAAGCTGGCAACTTCCCTGCTTGTAGACACCAGAAACAACACTGAGAACTACCAGGTCCCTCCCTCCTGCAAGGGAGCTTTTAGGAGATCTTCAAACGAAATCAACCATCAGTTTATCAGAATGAAAGACATCGATTTCCAAAATTCTAATCCAAATGGAGGAAGTGGGAAGGGGTTGGGGTTGGAGGAGGCAATCAACAAAGCACTCCTCCAGGCCAGCTACTCCTACTCCTCAAAGCAGAATCAGATGCGAAACCGGGTGAGGCAAGTTAACCTAGAAGCCCTCCTCCAATTAATGTGTTATTGCTCCTTTAAAACCAAGAACAAACGGCCCAGTGCTTGTGATCCCGGAGGCTGCAGAGCAGTAATTGTCACTTAGCCACTTAACTCCCTGCCGCACTGCTCACTCGCTCGTTGGGGTTTATCTCTCAGCCAATTACGGCTGTCATTTGCGTTTCAATCTGTGCCGTCAGGGGCCGGCCCAGTCGACAGCGGAACAGGAACCCTGGGACCCGAAGCGACTGGCTCCCGGTGGCGGCGGAAGCCCACACCTCACCGTTGGCTGCCCTTAGAGGGGCGCTCAACACCCCAGGCTCCCGACCACGCTCCAGGTTTGTTCTGAGCCTGGGTCTACACTGAAGCTCCCTCCCAAAAAGAGGAATGACTCTCAAAAGCCCGAAGTCAATTATAATGACGGCAATAGGAAAGCAATAGAAATTTTAGCTGCCGAGCGTGACAGCAGACAAGAGACAAGTAGGGGAAGTAGCGGGGGTTACTGCAATATATTATTGTGAAATCAAGGCAGGCACGGTCTCCAAATGCAAAGACAGTAGATCCTTAAATCACTGCTCTTCTATGCACTCAGATTTCCACTCAGGGGCTTTTACCCATCTACAACTCAGCCCGAAAGTGTAGGAGACACGTGAATTTTCTTAGACAATCCTGAGTTGAAATGTCTAAAAATTATGCTTGGGTCTTATTGTCAAATTATATAGGTTTGTAGTAAATGTGCAGTCGCAAATTTTATTTTCAAAAAATAAAATTTTTATTTAAAAGAAAACTTCCTTAAAGGCTAACCAGATGAGAATGTTTTAGTAATTAAATCAGAAAGAAAGGGAAAATAAATTTGCCAGGTCATGTATCCCAATTTTTGCTTTTTGAAAAGATGTTGTTTCTGGCTGCTCAGTGGATCCTACACACGGAAGTAAGGTCTCATCTTTTCAAGCATTTTATTTACTTGGCCTTCCTGGATCAAATCTATACCACTGATCACTGCATTAAGGCGTTTATCCCAGAGGTTTAAACCACTCCTGTTTGCAGAGGAAGTATCTGAGCCGAAATGCATTAACCTAGCCTGAGATGTCCTTTGGAAAACACTTAGTCTACTTTAGGGATATACGCATTTTAAACCCTGATTATGGGAAGAAAGGGGAAAAGGGTGAGAGGCTGAGGAACAGAGGGAGCCTTTTGTAACCAATGCACCGCAGTTGAGGGCAAAAGGGGAAGGCAGGGTGCGCCAACGTGCAGGGCAGAGTATGGGCTAGCTGGGTGGTAAGGGATCTCTGGGTCGTCAGCATCTTCATTTTCCCGGCTGAATAGCAGGGAGGCTGTCCTGCTCACCCTTCAGTTAGCAGCAAGGTCCCCCTGACATTCCATCCTCTGAAGCCCCAGCAACCACAGGGAGGAGGGCTGGCAGCTGAGGCCACGACGGAAGAGACCTGTTCTAGCTGGATCCACACACCCCAGTCTCTGGGTCTAAAATAAGACTCTTAACTTCTCTGCCAATGAGCTTCACCAGGCCTGATGACCTTAACATGTACTGTCAGCTCTATTTGCAGGCAAGGTCCTTGCTCACCAGGATTTCATCCAGGTAAGGAAGAATTGGGGAGTGGGAGTGAGGCGGGGAGGGGGACTCTCTGTGGATGGCCCTGTGCTCCCATTGTGTGCACAGAGAAGGTCTGAAAGGGCTGGTGAGGTGCCACAGTAATTGTATACCTCATCTTGGGCTGTGCAGAGTTGGCTTAGCTATAGTGAATTGCCATCCTCAGGCTCCATGCTGCTCACTGAATACCAGAGAAGGGAGACTGTTCAGTGCATAACAAAGAAAAATCACAAGTGGAATAAAACTAACCAGAGGCCACCAATGCTGACAGTGGCCAGTCACACACAGGGAGACTCGGATGGTCCTCAGTCTTTTTCTCTCGGGTCTTGTAAATAAGAAAACCTGAAACTTGAAATCCATTTGCTCCCTTCTCGCCCCTTTCAGTCATCACCCTGACCCATCTCTGCTGCAAGGAAGGGCACTTCAAAAGATACAGAGTTCCTAAGACAGCCAGTGCCTGGAATGTGAACTTCCTAATTAAGGGCCTACACAAAAGTAACTTTTTCTTCTTTTTTGGCTATTTGTGTTTCTTTAAAATGCCGTTTCTAGCTGAACAAACTGTTGGAAAGTCTTCCCCCTCCCTTCCTCCCTTTCCCTATCTCTGTGTGTGTCCCTGTCCTCTGTCTCTGTCTCTATCTCTCCCTCTCGGTTTCCCATCTGATCAGTAGCTTCCCTCTCAGTCCTGGGGTGTGCAATAAACTGTTCTTTTTCTTTTGTCTCAAAGCCAAAGTCACTTTCTGGAAAAACTAGTTCCTCTTCTCTGGCCCTGTCCCTGTAAGTGGTAGCCCAGTGAAGGTTTGGGAGCCTGCCACAGATGGCCAGGAACAAAACCCAGGCCTATCAGCAGGATCTAAGCCCACATTCATAGAGGCGCTGCCTTACCATAGCCTTTCTGCTGCCACCAACTGTCCCTAGGGGCCGGGTGGGGAGCCCCACCTTTCTCAAACAATGTCACAAAGTCCCCAGTAGTTGCTGTGCATCCTACCTTTCTTCACTCTCTGTGGTCAGATTCTGTTCTAACTTAACGGGAAGAACCTTTGCTCCCACTTATCTGTTCCCAGCCACGTCAGTTTCTCCCCCCAACGTCCACAGAGAGAATCCGTGGAACCATCAGCCCCAGACTCTCCAAGATCACACTCAGAACTCAGCCTACATCACCAGTTCTTCCCAGGGCATCTCTTCGGGCAGGCCAAAGCTGAATCCATTATCTGCCTTTCCAGTGTGACCCTTGCGCTTAGGTCACCACCTGCACTTGGGGCTGGGAGATCATGCTTGACTGCTTCTTCTCATCTCCTACGTCCAACTGCAAACTTTCAGAATTTTACTTCATAAACATTTCTCAAATCCAGCTTCCAGAATCCAGAGATAAGGCCTGGCCCTATATCAAACCTAAGCCAGTCCTCTTCACTATCCACTCCCTGCCTCCCTCTGCCAGGAGGGGCCTAACACATATGTCCAACTCCACTGTCCAGTGCCTCCATGCCCTGCCCTCCAGTCTGCCTGCAGCATGGACCTGCACTCAGTACCTGCCTCATTAGGATGCCTCCCACCTCTGTGCTCTTGTTCCGGCCCCCTCACCCCTTTGCCCAGCTAATAACTATGCCTTTGCCCAGGCATCTTCTTCCTTCGCTTCTCCACCTCCAGCAGGCCATGTGCCACTCCTCGGGGCTCCTGTAATGCTCACGCACATTTCTATCACTGCTTCCAGCTCCATAAGGCCAACTTTGGGAGACTGTGCAGTATTTCTGCTTGTAGTCTTGGCTCCCACCACACACAGTGTGGTACCTGTCACAGACAGTAGGCCTCAGCAGTTGGGATTCTGCATTGGCACTGAAGGACTACCGGCTAATACCATCCATTACCACAGCGCAATCAACACTTTAGTCTGAATTAGATCCATTTTGGTGTTATCTATTTAAAGTAGACACCAAAAGATTGTATCGATGTAATATATTTTGTCTGGCAACTTATGTACTTTGGGTACTTAATAATGTGATGGAGTTGACGATGATGATGATGGCAGTGACGTCAACCGTGACAGGAAACTGGAGATGATTAGACGTCCTTTTATTCTCTGAGGCTGTGTAGTTGCTTAAAACAGTACATGATGACTCACAGAATGACAGCTCACTTGTCCTGAAACCTTAACTAACCGGAATACAGCCCGGAACCTCAGTCAGACACACTTCTGAAAAGCCAAAAGATCAGCAAGTGCGCACGCTAGAGCTTAAAGAGATCACTTTTTAGGGGTCATCTGGTCTGCACTCCAGAACCTATTTGTTCTTCTCTTAGCTCCACCTCTGATAATCTGCTGCCTCACCATAGCCTTTCTGCTGCCACCAACTGTCCCTAGGGGCCGGGTGGGGAGCCCCACCTTTCTCAAACAATGTCACAAAGTCCCCAGTAGTTGCTGTGCATCCTACCTTTCTTCACTCTCTGTGGTCAGATTCTGTTCTAACTTAACAGGAAGAACCTTTGCTCCCACTTATCTGTTCCCAGCCACGTCAGTTTCTCCCCCCAACGTTCACAGAGAGAATCCGTGGAACCATCAGCCCCAGACTCTCCAAGATCACACCTCAATCAAGAAACTTTTCTTGAAAACCTTCAAGTCTTTTCTATTTTCTCCACCAGTTAACAAAGTAGTAGACTAGAGAGAAATAAACACTAGTTACTCACTTATTCAACATGTACTGAGTACCTATTATGTGCCTGGTCCAGAGAGTTCCTAGAGTTCTCACATTTCCAAATTGGGACAGATTCTATTTTGCTTGTGTGAAAGGTGTTGACCTATCTCGTGAAGAATATAACTGCAGTCTACTGAAAAGGGCAAAGGGGTGAATTCCAGTGCTATTGCGTGCATGCTGCCTGTGTTTGGACGAATTACTTAACCTCTCTAGGCACTGATTTCTTCGTCTGTTTAATGGAGGGCTAGGTCTCATTGTTTGGGGAAGATTAAATGAGACATTGGATGGAAAGCACCTAGCAGAACCTGGCACACGGTGTTGAAGCAATCACTCATTCAGTAAATATTTACTGAACATCTACTACATGCAGGCTCTGCGCTAGCCATGGAGGCTCAGCAACAAAAAAGAGAAGGCTGATCCCTCTTCTCATCCTTGACATGTCATCACCAGGCTCCGAAAACCTGTAAGAATGAAACACAGTGGGTGCAATACCAATCTCCAAATGCCATGATTTTCAAACCTCATTGGGATCTGCATCAAGAACTGGGTTTTTCCAGTGAGGCTGGCCCACAGCTATGACCCTGAGCTCCCCAGCACAAAGGCAATGTGGCTACCGGTTCGCTGTGGCTGCCCACCTGGGAAACCAAAGGAGACCGATGAAGCAACTCATACGCTGGCCTTCAGGGTTTGAGTTTGAGGCGGTGGGGAATGCAGCCCTACACAGAGGAAGTTCCCAAATGAACTGCTACATTGTTCCTGTTACTCTGACTCATTTTTACTTTTCCTTCCCAGCACTCCCTGATGTCTTGGTCTGTTCCATATGTGGCACAATAGATTCTTTGTTTACAAGATTCTAATATGCCATAAAACTGGTCATTAAGCCAAGAATTATTTATGCGCCAAAAATGAGGCGATATCAGGTAAACTGACATGAATCGTGTAGTTTACTTTCTTATCTCTACATTTAAGTAGATAGAATTGATAAACTCGCTGAAAACTCTAATTGTTTGAAAATTATGTTTGAGTTGGAGGAATGTTATTGATATACACAGACACACTTACATACATATATATAATTCAGGGACAAACATTTTAAAAAGCCTAAACCAAATTCTGTGCTCTCTATTTTTGTTACTGGCACAACCATCCATCTAGTCTCACAAGTAAGAAATTTTTAGTTATTTTCAACGAGTGAGGCAATGAAGTTTTTGTGGAAAGTCATACATACTTTGTAGCCAAACACACTTGGCTTTGAATCTTAAGTCCTACTCACTCCTAGCTATCCAATGTTGAGGAGGTTCTTAAATGTCTCTAAGCCTCAGTGACCTCACCTGAAAAGTGGATTTTGAAGAGAATAAATTATATAAAGGACATAAGCTGGGTTTTTGGACTCAGGTTAGGCATTCAGAAAAACTTGTTCCACCACCCATTCCCCCAACACATCATTCAACACCTTTCTCTTCCTTCCATTCTATTGCCCAGTGACTGCTCTCCTCAACAATGGCCTTCTAACTGCTTTCTTGGCCCTTCGTTCGCAATTCCCACTGTCTACCCAAACCTGCTATTAGAAGCAGCAGAGTCAGAAATCTGATCATGGCACTCCTCTGCCACAAATCCACCTTTGGCAATTACATTTAGAGCAAAGTCCACAGGTTCCCAACCCATCTGTTCAGCCATGCCTCCCATCACCACCCCACCTCTGCCCCCTGAACAACCACAGCCCCCATGTTGCAGACTCCCCACATTGTTTGCAGAGCACACCATCTGCTCTGGTGCGTTGATTCCTCCAGGATTCCATCCCCGCTCAACCCCCTCCCATCTGTAGAGATCACCATCCTCTTCAAGGCTCAGCTCAAATGCCACGTCCCATTTAAAACCCTCCCTGACTTCCTTGGCTGACTCAGTGTCCCATTCATGCTTCAGTGCTACCTTGCTCAATTTTATTACTTAAGCTTTGTGTCTACAGTTATCCATATCCATGATGGTCTTTCTTCACAGATTGTTAGTTCCTCCATGATAGAGGGCAAATTTTATCCATTTGTTTATTTTCGAGTT
This sequence comes from Suricata suricatta, assembly GCF_006229205.1. Taxonomy (NCBI): domain Eukaryota; kingdom Metazoa; phylum Chordata; class Mammalia; order Carnivora; family Herpestidae; genus Suricata; species Suricata suricatta. Next base: position 81,147,758 of record NC_043700.1, on the reverse strand, counting down.
TATCATTCCCTACAAGAAGACAAAATCAAAAGGTAAATATAAAGCAAGATATTCTCAAGGTACTTCAAATTCTGGTAAAGAAAAACTAAAATTCACTGGAAATGAAGTATTGGGTATATTTAGAAAAAACAAAAACTTATAGAAAAACACCAGCAACTCACAGAGGTGGATGCCATCTGTGCTGGATTAAAGATGGCCACAAAATAGTTTGACCCCTCTTCCACTGACAGGTGAATCTATTTCCCTCCCCTTGAACATGAGCTGCCTGTAGCCAATTTTGATGAACAGAACGACACTATGCCATTTCCAAGCCAAGTTTTTAATATGAATAACAGCTTTGGCCATGGTCTCTTGAAAACCTGAGCCTCCTTATAAGAAATCTGATTATCTTAGTGGAGAAATATCATGGGCAAGCTGTGAGTCTACATGGAGAGGCAGAGGGACCCAGAGGAGATCAGCCTTCCAAGCACTTTAGCCAAAGTGCCAGGCAGGTGAGTAAAGCCATACTGGGCCCTCCAGACCAGATCAACTGTAGACTGAATACCACTGAGTAAGCATAGTTAATGCTATAGAAGAATCACCTAACTGAGCTCTGCTCAAATTCATGGTCAACAAAATCAGAGATAATTAAATGGGTGGGTGGTTGAAGCCACCAAGTTTTGCTGTGGTCTGCCAGCAGCTATTGGTTAACTAGATCACCATCTTAAGCACTATGGGCTCAGTATCCTAGCCTACTTAATAGAATAATTTTCCTCCAAAGGGAACATTTCTCGTATTTGTAACAGAATAGTCAGGGGAAACAGAACTTACCTTCAAGAAATGTGTATCATACATGTCACATGTGTATTACAACCCCAACTATCCTGGAGCCTGGTAGGTCTCTCATTTCAACTAGATGATCAGCAGCGTAAGAGCAGCTCCTATGTCTTATGCTGTACCTTTTCCCCACAATATGTGGCTCATAGCAGGAGCTCAATACTATTTATTTGGAATTTAATTTACTGAATGCTGGCTTAGGAAGGAGCACTGTATTAGAAGACCTGGAGGCACAGACCCTAAATTCTACTCTTTATGTTGAGAAAGGAAAAGACAGACTTGTCATTAATATTTGGACAGATGTACTTAATAGATAAATTCAGGAACAAGGTGACAGAACACTGCACAGGAAGAGGAGACTCCATTCCAGTCTTCTACCATGCATACCTCTTGTGCATATGAAAAGGAAATCTTTGTCCCTTCATCTGTCTAGCTATCAAATGAGGAGAATCACATCTGATACCTCTTAGTTCAGGATAAGTTAGAAGTAAATGAGGTTTTAGACTGAAACTATCTTCAGTTCTTTTTTTTTAAAAGTTCATTTATTTTTGAGACAGAGAGAGACAGAGCATGAGTGGAGGAGGGGAAGAGAGAGAGGGAGACACAGAATCTGAAACAGGCTCCAGGCTCTGAGCTGTCAGCACAGAACCAGATGCAGGGCTCAAACTCACGAACTGCGAGATCATGACCTGAGCCGAAGTCAGAGGTTCAACCGAGTGAGCCACCCAGGTGCCCCTATCTTCAGTTCTTTGGACAAACAATACTAGGGAAACTTAAGGTACCATCATTATTTTTCAGATAGATGTGATTCTAGTATATAAAATAGCCTGAATTAGTACATGCAATTCCATGTGGTGGACCAGCTGAGCATTTGTTTGAAATTTATCAGATGTCCCTTTTTTAAAAAAGGTTTTTAACATTTCTTTATTTTTGAGAGAGAGAGAGACAGACAGACAGACTGCGAGCTGTGGAGGGGCAGATATAGAGGGAGACACAGAATCTGAATTAGGCTCCAGGCTCTGAGCTGTCAGCACAGAACCTGACGTGGGGCTCTAACTCATCAACCATGAGATCATGACCTGAGCCGAAGTCGGACACTTAGCCAACTGAGTCACCCAGGTGCCCCCAGATTTCCCTTTTGTTGTCTTTAAGATATAGCAAATAAAACAACACTAAAATGTATGGTAAATTCAACTAACTTTTGAAGGAGAGATAACATGTTTTAGAACTAGAAAAAAATCAACTATGGCATAACTGGGTATTCTACAAAATGTCAGCCAAGCAAAATGTGGTAGGAAACTCAAAACTTATGTAAAAATGGTTTATATTGTCTTGTTATCATACTCAGTACTCAACAAAAAGCCTGGGCTATTATAAAATAAACCTAACCTATTCTTGTAGGTTTCAATTCTTCAGTATATGAGATGGCATCTACTGAGCACTAAGTGATTGCATTATGTCATTTCTCATATGACAACTCTATAAGGCAGCAGAGACTTCTGACTGCATCTTAAACTTAGATGAGGAAATTGAGGCCCAGAGAGATTTTGTAACTTTCCTGTATTCATTTGCTTTCATTTCCATAACAAAATACCACAAACTGGATGGTATCAACAACATGAATTTATTTCTCACAGTTCTGGAGGCTGGAAGTCAAAGGTCAAGGTGGCTGCAGGTCTGGTTACCCCAATGGCCTCTGTCCTGTGCTTGCACACAGCCTCCTTCTCACAGTGTCCTCATATTACCTTCTCTCTGCATGCAGGCATTCCTAGTATCTCTTCATCTTCTTATAAGAAGACCGGTCATACTGGATTAAGGCCTGACCCTTTGACCTCTTTTAACCCTAATTATCTCCCTAAAGGTGCTATCTCCAAATACAGTCACATTGGGAGTTAGGGCTTCCACCTATGAATTTGGGAGGATATAATTCAGCCCACGGTGTCTCCCCAGATCACAGAGCTAGTCAGTGGGGGAGCTGGGGTGTGCATCCTGGCTCCCTGCCCCTTCGTATAAGCCACCCAGTTGCTGTCTGTGGTGCTTCACCATCCCACCACCACCCCATTCTGTGTCCATAGGAAATAGCCCTGTGTAATTACACAAAGTTAAGGGAACAAAGGCCTGAGTATGGACATAAAGGAGAACAGGAAGCTGAAATCCAGAAAGGCAAGTCTAAAATCCAGGAAAATGGACTCATAGAAAGGCAGGCAATGTAGCTCACACCCAAACTTACTCTTCAGTGGCCAAGAGTCCTCTCCCCGCCCCCATGATGCTGGCTTTGTGGTAACAGCAGGAAACTCCCCCATCCTCTCAAATGGGGAGGAAGGCCTTGGGAAGCAGTGCTAGCTCTACCAGAAGCCATTGGCCTGGAACAACCCAGTGACATGCTCTTTGCAAAATTACAAAATAATATACAATTTAATTTTTCATCACATTTTTGTAACCAAAAAATGTCAAAGACCCTCTTGCAGTGCTATATGGTTCATAAATACAATTAATAAAGATTTACTGATTAGCTAAAACATGTTAAGTCCAAAAAAGCAATACATGCTTTTCTCTTTCTTTCAGATAATGCAAGGAAGCATCTTATGTTTATAAAGCACAAGCTTTCAACTATATTGGATTTTCCTTTTAAAAAGAACAATAATTTAAAGTGGCTTCTAGCAGAGAATTGTTAGGTGCATTTAAATGGGTATTTGTGTTCTGAAAATCTTAATTGGAACTCTTTTATTGTTGCTATTTATGTATGTGTTTGTTTTGGTTCTGAGGGAGAGCTGAGGTTCCTTACGCATTAGCCTTTCATCTGAAATTCTAATTTCATACAGAATTAAACCAGCATATTGGAGGCACAACTTCATACAAAGCATTAAGACATGCTGAAGTATTGTTTTAAAAACATATGAAGGGGTGCCTGGGTGGCTCAGTGGGTTAAGCATGCAACTTTGGTTCAGGTCATGATCTCACAGTCTGTGAGTTTGAGCCCCGTGTCAGGCTCTGGGCTAACCTACATGCACGTAGTTTAGTCCTGAAAGAGTAGAGCAGGGGATGCGGACTTGATGAGAATTTGAAATGGAGTGTCAGGCTAAGGCCATATAGCATAGTCCTTTATGAAACCTGAGCTAGCTGCTCAGAGCCTGGAGCCTCCTTCAGATTCTGTGTCTCCCTTTCTCTATGCCCCTCCCCTGCTAGCACTCTGTCTGTCTCTCTCTTTCTTTCTCAAAAATAAATAAACACTTAAAAATTTTAAATGAAAAATCAAAATGGTTTTTCATTGTGAATCATTCTATAACAAATACGAAACACAGCAGGACTGGTGTAATTTGGAAAGAGATAAAATCTGTGTTGCCCATTACCTGTCCTCACACCAACGCCTTCCTGGACTCTACAAGATGGTCAAGACTTACCAGCTAACCTAAGACATGGCTAAAGAGGTAAAGATTCTGCTTCCTCCTCACTGTTATTGGCTACTACAACATTAACATCAAAATCACATCTTCAGTTTGACCACAGCAGAGGCCAAATTTTGGTTCACAGGTCAGCCCATCCTACTGGTCAGAAAATGACTCCAACCAAATTTCTCTACTCTTTTTCTCCCAATAAAGATATAGTAAGTACTGCTGCACAGATCACATCAGTAGTCTCTGGTTTTGAATAGAGATACTCATTCAGTACTAAAATCCAATAATACAGAAACTCAAATAAGAGAATTAAGGCATCATTATAAAACTTTCCTTTTTTTAACCAACCAGAGGGATTTAAAATTACACATATATTTTTGATGTGAATATTTTAATAGTCTATTGGTGGCATTGTCCTTTATCCTGGATATTAATCCAAAGCCTTTTTAGTCTTTCTCTTTAAACTTTCTGAGCAAGTGTAGAGGATCCAGAATGCTAATGTAAGGAGTGAAAGATAACTGTTATTTCCACCAGGATCTCCTGCTTAGCGGGAACCTGTTCCAAGGCCTTGTCCAGAAGCTCCATGACGGCACAAAACCCTCCACTCTCTGCAAAGCGACCACCACCAACATGGAACCTCCTTATGCCTTTTTTTGTGTCCTATCACACACACACAAACACACACACACACACACACACACACAGTTGTGTAAAATAAAATCTTTTCTGCGAATTCACATTTTTGGATAAAAAAGTTATTTATAACTTGAGGGGGAAAAAAGCCTTTAACGTGGTAATCAAAATAATCATGATACTAGATTTAACCAGCAGTGGATCCAGAGGTTTCATCTAAAACGACACTCTCATGGCCTTAGCCTGACACTCCATTTCAAATTTTCATCAAATCTACATCTCCTGCTCTACTCTTTGAGGACTAAAATAAAGTGCAAGAAAGTGTCAAGCGCCGCTACAGAACCTCTTTCTACCTTGTGGAATGAATAATAGCAATTAAACATGAAAAGACCCAACAGATGAGCCATGTGTCTGTCTGAGAGAACAGATTATTCCATGCAGGGCATTTTCAAGTCAGATCATATCCATTTTTCTTGTTTATAAAGCCTAGTATTGATAAAATGTAACAGATGTCTGTTTAAATAGCTTAACTGACACATGAATAAGTGAGCATACAACTCTGAAAAGTTTCTTGTGGGAAACATGGAGGGGGAAAAAAGTGGCCCCCTCTTCCGAGCATGGTCAACACGTCCATGATACATTGGCACAATCAGTGATGAAGGTACTGGCCCACTGATGCTGAACTCCTGAGATCCTGATAGGCAAACATCCAATGAAATTAACAGAAAACATTTCTGTCCTTAAAACAATTATAACTGAATATCAAGTAGCTATAGTTTTCCAAATTCAAAAAATAGTTTAAATGAGCTAGCATGCTTTTTCCACCTCAATGCTTCTAATCCCACTTTTAAGAGTCCTTACTAATAATCCCATCACTCTGCATTATGCTATACCACCAGGGACAGACATCCTAAAATGAAGGGATCACTTGTCATCTTTATTTCAGGATATTTCTTTGTAAAAACGCACTTTTCTTAGAAAAAAAAAGAAACCCTCCTGAGACTGGAGGAGAGGAGTCTCAAATTAATTTTCCATTTCCTGTTGTTTCTAGAAATCTTTCTCTCTGATTAGACATTCCCAACTAATTCTTCTATTCAGTCCTGAAATAGAAATATTCTTTTTCTTCCACTTGCTCCTTACTGTCACAAGCCCCAGTCTGGCCAATGGATTTATAGCTCTCCAGAGTAAATTTCTTACATAATACACTTGGTAAATTGCTACATGCACGAGTCTTAGACATAACAATCCAACACCAGTATGTATGCATTCATGTGTGTGTGCATGCATCCACACATGAGTGAGCTGTGAAAGTCAAGAAGGATCTTGTCATACAACTGGGACCTTAGACTCTGGCTTCTTTGTCCAAAATAAAACAAAACAAAAATCAGTATTTCCAAATGCCGCTAAAGTAGGAGGATCTGAAATCTCAGGCAAACAAACTAGTTTAGAGTGTCCTGCAGACTGATACACGTTAGCACTCCATTTCATCATCTTTTATGGCTTTAATGTTTACCTTTTTCTTAATATTGGTATTGACTGGGTGCCTGGGTGGCTCAGTCAGTTGAGCATTTGACTTCGGCCCAGATCATGATCTCGTGTTCATGGGTCCAAGCCCCATGTCAGGCTCTGTGCTGACAACTCAGAGCCTGGAGCCTATCTTTGGATTCTGTATCTCCCTCTCTCTCTGACCCTCCTCTGCTCATGCTGTCTCTCTCCATCTCTCTCAAAAACAAATAAAACATTAAATAATTTTTTTTAAATATTGGTATTATAATCACCTGAACCATTTGTAAAGCACTGGCAAATAATCACAATTTCAGAAAAATTATTTTTTTTCTTTATCTAAAATGAATAAGGCTTAGCAAAACCCTGAGATTAATTTCTAGAATGAAATCTATTAGACAAGGAGTTAGGCTTAAAAGGGCGGTGTCTTTATGCAAACAAGAAAACGAAAAGCAGGAATTTGTGAACATTATTGAATGGAGCACTAAAATCTCCATTATGTGTACAAACTATATGATGAAAATGTATCAGTCAGCAGTCAGCACAGAGACTAAAGGTGAGTCTCGTTTTCAATCTCCTACTTCGGGCTTAAAGCTGAAGAACCATCACCATTGAGTCTTTTGAAAAACTGCAATTCTTCTTCATCTTAATTATTTAAATCATTTTTCTAGGACTGATGGGTGACCAAACTCTTTACCTGTTCTGCCTAATATCTCCTTTTATTTACAGTCTCACAGACTATGAATTGAAAAATGCTTTTTTAGGTATAGAAGAAAGCCTTCAACAAGAACGATAAAAGAAAAGACGATGGCAGGGTGGGCAAAACACACCCCGAGAAAACAGAAGTCACTGAGAGAAAAATACAAATTAAACAAAATAGGGCAAAATCCAGAGGAAACAATCATGCAAGTCAACAACCTCTAGCTTGTAAGAACTTAACAGGCAACAACCATTAACCACAACCTTTGAACCCCAAATCATATACATAAGAAAAGATACACTATATATGGGGTTATTCTTGCTAACTGACCTCTAGAGAATCACTCTGTACCCCTTTCCTCCATTTCATCCCTCAACTAACTCAACTCACCGCACATGTGTGAATGCGCGTGTGCGCGCGCACACACACGCACCTGCCATTGCAGAATGTGCCACGGTCCCTTTCTTTTGTGTCTTTACTCACACTATTCCCTCAACCTGGAATTCTTCTACCTCTTCATCTACCTTCAAGTTATCTGTCCATCCCTTAATAGCCAGCTCCATCATGAGCTCCTCTTGGGGGCTAGATGCCCCCTGCTATGTACTCCTCATGCATACGTCTGTAGGTCCATTACAGCCCTTAACAAACTGTATTGTAATTATTACATGCTTCCCCAGGTCTCTAGTGAAACTACGAGCTCCTTGAAGGTAAAGTTGGTCTTGTACATCTCTTGAAGCCATATTGTGGAAAAAAAGATACATGGAATCTGGAGTCAGACAATGGAATCCTGGTTTTGGCCATGTCCTTATCTCTAAAATGATAATGGTATATTTACTTTTCAAAATTACTCTGAGGATTAAAAATTTAATTACCTCGCACATTCTAGGTGCTCAACAACTGTTAGAGCTACTTCTTTTTCCTTTGGGAGGGGTTTTGTTTTTTGTTTTTTAAGTAAACTCTACACCCAACATGGGGCTCAAACTCACCACCCCCAGATCCAGAGTTGCATACTCTGCCTACTAGGCCAGCCAGATGCCCCACAGAGCTACTTCCTTTTGAATACCAGCACAAGCAAAATACCTACCGTTTAGTGCATGCCCAGTAAATGTGTGTGTGTAGATTAAACTGTATCCGTAATACTCTAGCTGATCATTACATAAAAATGGCATATAAAAGTAATTTCACCTACTCTTATTAATTTAGATTTCAATACTGAAGGATATGCCAAAGAAGATACCCAAAGTAAAATGTCAGAAGCCAGGGCCACACTGCCTAGCTCAGAGGCCAACCAGGAACTATCCACTGTCTCATCTGTCCTGCCTGACTCACCAATGAACAGACTCTCCTGCCTATAGATCTTTCTTTTTAAACTTCACACTACCTCTTTTTCCTCAAATACAACATGGAAATGGAAATATACATGGTTTTCTTCTTATTATTTACCAAGATAGTAGGATTAAATGAAAACTATAAAGCCAGTTTCAACTTTTTGAGACAGGCACTACGTACTTACACACAGCCATGCAAAACACACACATATTATATTCATTGCTTAGCATTTGAAGGTTTCGGTTCAAGGCATTTATAAATTAAGGAGAGACAGAAGACAATGAGAAAGAGAAGAGGAGAGAAAAAGGAAAGAAAGAGGAAAAGAGAGGTGTGGTAACTTTTTGACAAAGAGGAACCTCTCCGTTTCTGAGTGGGTCCCCCTACATTCAAATGCACTTAGTCCAATATGCATAACTGAGTATAACTTTATACTCTATGTAGTACTTAAAGTGCTATATTAGAAACCTAGGATGATTTCTTACCACTCCTTACTAACAAAAATTCAGGGAAGCTCTCCAGAAAAAGAAGGACTCAAACCTCTTGCAGCTGCAGAACTGGTTCCCTAGCCTTGAGCCAAGCTTCTGGATGTCATGGTGTCTCCTTGCCTCTTCTGAAGCCACTATACTATCACATTAGCTCAAGGGAGCAGAAAGGCATCGTGCTAATTATGTGTACGCAGACAGCAGTGCAACATCCAGAAACCATTTTTCTCTTTTTAATAGTCCACTTTCATCTTATTAATAAAAAGTAAAAACTCTGACTTCTTCAGAATCACCTAGGGCTTTTAATGGAAATCTTTTCTTCAACTACGCTAGCTTTTCTCCACCTGATCCTATAAACACTGCTGGCAATTTTTTCCCCAATGCCTCTAACATATTTTCACTTAGCACCAGTTTGATGTATAAGATCTGACAGCCCGGCAGTTATAGGCCACCTGCATCACTGTCGCCATGACAACAGTGAAAGACAATCCATGATCCCATGCCCTGGTCACACGTTTCAATACAGCTTATCTGTCCAAAGCCACTGAGTCTAATGGAAGAGAGTAATTACCATCTTCCACTCATTGTCAAAATTCCCACCATATAATGCTCTTCAAAATTATTTTATTCCTCTCACATGGCTGCTTTGCAAAAACTAAAAGAAACCTTAAGTGAAAAGGGGGGTGGGTGGGAGAAAGAGAAGGCTCTGACGGGTATAAATGTAGCTGACTGTGCGCGAACTGTCCCTTTGCAGCCCAAGAAGGCACCAGCCAGCCAGAGGGATACATAAACATCTCCGGTTCAAGGATTATCGTCCTAAGGTTTTGTTTAAATTTGAGTAAGGAATTAGCAAAATTTCCCAATTCCAGCCCATTCTAGAGGTGTTTCATGACTAGCACTGCAGCCCATACACAGGCGTCCCGAGCCTCCTCCTGCAGTCCGAGGTAGGTACAGTGATACTCAGCAGCACCACAGATCCCAGGGATGGAGAACAGGAAGATGCAGAGATCCTCCACATGGACGCTTCTCAGTCATGGATCCCGGCACTCTTCGGCCTCCCCGCTACACATCCCAAAGATAAAAGCAGATGTTTGATTGGCTGAGTGTTGGATTCGGTACTGCATATTCTTAGTGGTAGTTATAACACGGTCATTGAAAAAAGTCTCATTCATACAGTATTGAAGGGAACTTTGACCAGCAAATACTTTGGGGAAAACCTTGTGGGAAAAGTACCCACAGGAAAGAGTCATTAAATTTAAAGGCAAAGCCAAAAGTCATAAGGACTTGAAAAGCACACTATAGACAAGCAAAAACTCAACAAAAGGGCATAGAAGATAAACCTTCAGGTTGAGGCAGCTCAACTTTATAAGACTGCCCCACCTTTTATGACTTCAGTCATTTTCACAAGAATATACCCATACCCATCATCTACTCATCAGCTACCAAGAAGGCTGTATGAAGAGCTTCATGGTTCACATAAAATACTCCTATTAATAGAAAATGAGCAATTACATGTGACAGGATAAGTACCAATCCACAAAAGGACAAAAGTTATGTAATTTTAAATATAAAAAATTAATTCTTAGATTTTATTTGTACACCTGTTAGAATGAGCCTGAAACATTTTGTTTAGGCTAAGCCCTAAAAACCACAGCCATAAAACATTTACCCAGCTGTCAAAATATTATAGTTATGAACTAACATTATCTACAGCATGTATTAAACATGGCATTATATACATTAAATTTTAAAAAATCTTTATTTATTTTTGAGAGAGAGAAAGAGAGCAAGTGGGAAGGGGCAGAGAGAGAGAGGGAGACACAGAATCCAAAGCAGTTTCTAGGCTCTGGCTGTCGGCACAGAGCCCGATGCAGGGCTTGAACCCATGAACCATGAGATCATGACTTGAGCCAAAGTTAGACACTTAACCGACTGAGCCACCCGGGCGTCCAGTATTATATACATTCTACGACAAACATGTAAAGCTGATTAGCTAAAGGACCTCTCTAACATAGCCCCTTTAATTATTTGGTGGTTGGTGGACAGAACTTATCTTTCTCTTGATCACTCTTTGGTTCACTGTTCATTTGCAATCCTCAGGGGAGGCCAGAAAAAGAAGGAATGAGATGAAGCTGAGAGGGAGGCTCCTAATGGAAAAATTCAATAGTTTGCATTATTTCCTATAGGGCACCACAAATATAAATGCAAACACGTGGATGTTGAGTGATCTCTAGTCAAAATGGCCAATCCATGACCAGAATATTCTAATCAATTCTGCCACCTTATAACACGTTGATGAAATGTTTCCATATGATCATCTGTGGATTTTATTTAGTCATCGTACTTCATTTCCTCCCCCTATAGTGGAATGTGAAAAACATCCTTTAGATAACAAGGGCTAGATAAATATAAAGGTCTTGATAGAACAGAGCTGGAAAACTTAAATTGCTATCAGCAAAGGAATTTCCTATCTGTTACACCCCCACTGTGGTAGGAGATCCAACTAGTAAGAGCCTTCTTTAATGTCAATTGTAATCTTCATGTGAAAGGATCTTCTCTACTACCCCTACTCCGAGCCTATTACTTGAAGGGTTTGGAAAACTGGTTCGGAAACCTCCTCTTGAGGAAGGCAGAAGTTTCCACAATCAACACAAAGAAGGAAGTATCTGTCCTCCCCCTTTCTGAAAGCCCAGCCCTCACCTTGCCCTCCTCAGCAATTCTTTGCTTTCTTGATCTTGACATTTTTTGAAGATTATGAACACATTCCCTTCTAGAATGACTCTCAGTTTGTACTGTTTCCTCATGACAGATCCAGGGAATTCTTTTTCAGAATAACACAGAAATTATTCTGTGTCTTCATTACATCATATCAAGAGGCACTGATGTTGGGGCGCCTGGGTGGGCTCAGTTGGTTAAGCATCTAACTCTTGGTTTTGGCTCAGGTCATGATCTCACAGTTTTCTAAGTTTGAGGCCCGCGTGGGGCTCTGCACTGGCAATGCAGAGCTTGTTCTCTCCCTCTCTATCTCTGCCCCTCCCCACAGTCTCTATTTCTCTCACAATAAATAAATAAACTTTTTTTTAATTTAAAAAGAGGCATTGATGTTGGTTTGTCTCTATATTGGCAATAGTAACTAGGATTATTTGGCTAAAGTAAAATTCCCTGGATTTTTCTAATATAACATTAACATTGCCTTTGTATTTAAGTAATTTGTGGAGAGATATGTCAAGACTATGTAAATATCCTATGACTCATGAAACTGTCACATACCACTCTTAGCATACAGTGATGATTTTGTAATTCCATCATTGCTTTTATATTTATTAGTGGGCCTACCAAGTAAGAGATTTCTCTTCTCTCCCACCTCCCATTTATTTATTTATTCAATTCCTGTATCAGTATAGACTTACGGATCCTTATTTTACTAAATGGGTTTATAATCCATTACCATATTTAGTTTGATGTCCAAATTCTCCCAATTTGGTCAGTGGGACCCCATCAAATAGGCTCCTGAGTCCTTATGATTCTTTGAGCATTCCTCCTACCTTCTGACTCAACAAGATGCTCCAGGCCCACACTGTACTTCCCTACCCCACCTCAGGAAGAGCATTTTCCCCAAGTCATGCTCCATATTTTTAAAGGTAAAGTGTTGACCTGATGGTTTCTAAGACTATGATGCAAATAAATTAAAAGAAGCAAAAATAAGTATCAGTCTGTTCAGTATAGAATGGAAACATTTCTGGTCAATCTAGGAAAAGTAGCCTGGTGCACCCCCTTTGTCATGTGCTCATTTCCAATGACATCAGAACTGGCTTTGCACTGGCCACACACAGCTGGGCTATGAAAGCCATGGGGCAGCTTCCAGTCAGAGAGGAGAAAAGTGAGAACACGGAGATCAGAGCTCCGAAGCGATAATTCAGGGTGATGTATAGCATGCCAGCCGGTCTGCCCTGGGCAGGGCCAAACTGAGCAAAGATTCTTTGCAGAATTTGTAGAGTCTACCCAGGGAGCCTACAAGGAAGAGGGCAAGGATACCTTCCCCTCTTGTGTCAGTACCAAATTATTTACCACATCTCACTTTCTCAGAAAAGAGTTTCTGGGTCCATTTTACATATAATTGTTTAGTAATCCATGACTGATCTGTGAGGGAGAAAATATTGTTATCTGTCCTTTCCAGAAAGAAAAAAATAAAACATAGAACTTTCTATAAGTTGCTCAGAAGCAAGAGCAGCTTCAGGTTTTGTGGAGCCTGAAGCCCATAATACTTAATTCTTTAACAATAAAATTGCTAATATAAAACTAAGCATGACTGTATGAAAATTTCTAGGGACCCTCCCAAAACTCTGTAAAGAGCTGTGCAAGTAAGTAGACCTGAAACTCAAGCTTCACTAGCTTCATGGTAAAAATTCACCTCTGCTCAGGAACAATTCCAGCTTCTTGCCATGGACCCTACAGTCTAATAGTAGGGGACTAATCCTTCAGTGAGGTCAGTCAGCTGTCTGAGGGCATATCTACAAGATGAGCTTCAAACGCCACTGGCTGTCATTCAACATAAAGTCAGAAAGCCACCAGAACTCCCATAAAACCACGGGAGCCACCTGTTTGGCAGAGGACTGGAGAGTCTTGTTGGCTGTTTGGTAGCAAACTCCATCTGTCCACAAATGCCAGTCTGTCTACCCAAGTGAAGTAACAATGCAGCTAGGAGACCTAGAACCCCTCAAATCAAAGTAGGATGACAAATCCTATCCAAAGTCACAGATGCAGCTTGAAATTCAGGCTAATGGGTCTCCAGGCTGGGGGGACTAATCACATTTCGGATCTGACTTCCATGTTCTTATAACTGCCTCCTCGACCACTGCGTCTACCCCACCTGACCTGGTGTTTCACATTCACTGAACCTACCACCATTGCTAAACCCATTTCCCCATCTCTGTGCTACCGATTGGGTTGCTTCCTATGCGTGCAATGGCTTTCCCATCTTCTCTATCTAGAAGAACCCTATTTATCCCTCAAGGCCCAGATTTGATGCCTGGTCTTCCCTGATTTTCTCCTTACCTGCTTCTCCTGTCCTACAAAAATGTAATTAAATCATTCCAACCACTGTGTTCCAATAACAGTTTTTTGTAAGTGTATTAGAGCCCTTATCACATTATACTGAGGAATGACATGTAGAAATCTTACCAGCTACATTAGCACAAAGCCTATATCCACAGTCTGAATTTCCAGCAAGCTCTACAGTACCTGGCACAGAGGGGCTTTGAAAAAATATTTGAATTAATGACTGTTGCCAAACTGCAAGTGTTCTTCCTTTCACCTAAGTAGATGCTTATCCTAATTAAAATAAAACTACAATATTATTCGGCTTTAAAATCCTGTAGCTCTATATAGCTGTATATAATTATACCTCATCAAACCACTGATATTTTTAGGCACCTCTTTTCCTTGAACCCCTCCTTGACTATCTTTGACAAAATATCAATCTATTTTCTATGGTATAAGTTTTATGTATATATGTGTGTCCCTTTTTCCCTTTTTTAAACTTATTAGCAAAAATTTCAAACATACAGACATAGTCAAAATAATATAATAAATCTGTATCCCCCAGCTTGCACCCATGGCTTTTCTTATTTCACCACACTTCATACCCAATATTATTGTCTAAATATTTGTGCCTCCCCCCAAATCCATGTGGTGAAGTCCTAAGCCCCAAAGGTGACAGTATTATTAGGTGAGGCCTTTGGGAGACGCTTAAGATGAATATTATTAGTTCCTTTTCAAAGAGCCTCCAGAGAGATCCTGAGTCGGGACACCTAGATGGCTAAGTCGGTTATGTGTCTGAATTCGACTCATGTCATGATCTCATCGTTTGTGGGCACAAGCCCCGCACTGGAGTCTGAACTGACAGTGCAGAGCCTGCTTCAAATTCTGCTTTCTCTCTCTGTTCCTCCCTCACTTGTGCTCTCTCGCTCTCTCAAAAATAAATATTAGAAAGAGGGAGAGAGATCCTAAGCTTTCTGCCACATGATGATACAAGAAGTCTGTGACCCAGAAGAGGGCCCTCCCTTACACATGCTGGCTCCCTGGTCTCAGACTTCCGGCCTCTAGGACTGTGAGTAATGAATGTGTGCCTGTGAGCCACCCGCCTGGTCTGTGATAATTAGAAGTCCAAATGGACTAAGATACCCACTTTCCCTTTCCATATTCTATCAGAGGAAATCCCAATCATTATATCACATCTATATGTATTTCAGAATGTACCTTTAAGTATTACTGCCTCTTTTCAAAAACATAACCATAATACCATATCACATCTAAAAACTAATAATTCCTTAATATCATAAATTCAGTTAGTGTTAAAATTACCAATTGTGTCAAAAAAATTTTTCCAATTGTCTCCATTTTTTTGCACTACATTTTTACCAGTGAAAATATATAGTTACTTCATTCAACTCATAAACAAATAGTCCCATTTAAACAAAAAGCCCCAAACTTATATCCTATAGAGCCATAACATTCCACAGGACAAGATTCATGATGTCTCATTTCATTGCCGTGTACTAATTATGCTGCTGAAATTTTGTTAAACATTTGTCCTATATAGATATGTAAAATAATTTGTTTTCAGTTCATTTACCTTTTTACCCAAAGATTTCATTCCACAAAGATTTCCACATGAGTTAGCACTACTTTAGAGTTATTCATAGCCCATAACAATACATTTTATTTTTAAGTCTTAAAGTACAAGTTTTCTGTCTTCCTGAAACTCAAGTGTTCACTCTTAATTAACACAAATGCTTTCACTCTAAATTTTCACATTTAAAATAAAACTATGGCTAGAAAAGAAGTGCCCTCAATACACAGTTCATAAACAAGTAAAGTATTCAAAGCTACAAGACATTTTCTACATCTTACTTGGGCATGCACAGTATTTCATAAGTGTTCACATAACACAAGTCTTGAGCGCAACAGACCAATATCAGGGATCTCTTCAGGCAGACCCCAGTTCTGCAGGGATATTCAGCAGCAAGTGCAAGACTTAAGAACAGCTGCATAAGTTCATTTCCTGACGTATCTTGGACATGTAGTGTTGTACTCAGATTTTAATATTGCCCCCAAAAACCAGAGACCGCCAGGGAGACCGAATCACGCATGCAAAAGCAAAGGGCGGTTTTATTACGAATTTAGGCCCGGCCAGCTTAAACTCGGCTCACTGACGGAAGTCTGTGATTCGGCCTAAATTCGTAGTAAAACCGCCCTTTGCTTTTGCATGCGTGATTCGGTCTCCCAGGTAATCTCTGGTTTTTGGGGGTGATATTAAAATCTGGGTACAACAGTACTATATATTCCTTGATTTGGAACTGGAAACTAATGCTTAAAAAGCACAAAGTACACTCAATTTATAGAACGGAAATGTTTCTGAAAAATTGAATACAAATAACCAAATGTTTGAATGAGGGAAATCTTACCATTAAATGAATATCACAGTGGAGACTTTAAGAAATTAAAATCCTTTTTTATAATGCAGAAATCATCTTTCTTAATGTTAAGTGTTAATATAGGTTTCCCCAACAAATACACTAGTCATTGGAAATACAGATGTCAATTTAAATACAGAAACCATCTACTAATTCATGCTAATTGAAAGTAAGGAGACACAGACTAATCAAAAAGTAGTAGTTACAAGTGGGAATCACTTTCAAATAGATCCAACTGTATAGACAACAAATATTTATGGAACACATGCCTTTTTAAGATCTTTGCACTTTCATGATTTTTTGCAATTATTTTACTGTTCCCCTATTTAAAAAAACAATTCTAAATAAAAGCAGTGTATTATTTAATGGGTCAAATATCCTCCCCTATTCTTGTTTTACTTACTCTGTTAACTTGTTTACAGATACTCTTTCATAAAAGGTGAGGGGCCTCTGGTTGACTCAGTCAGTTAAGCACCCGACTTCAGCACAGGTCATGATCTCACAGCTCATTAGTTCGAGCCCTGTGTAGGGCTCTGTGCTGACAGCTCAGAGCCTGGAGCCTGCTTTGCATTCTGTGTCTCCATCTCTCTCTGCCCCTTCCCTGCTCACATTCTCTCTCTCTCTTTCTCTCTCACTCACTCAAAAATAAACATTAAAAAAATCTTTAAAAAAATTAAAAATTTTTTAAAAAGGCTAAAAGCCATATTACAACTACCACAAATTCTGAATATCTGGGATCAAATTCCTCAAGTCAGACTGTATCTCTAGACTCTGAATTTTTACTTTTTTCATGTGTTCCAAACAACTGCCTCCTCTACCCATGGCCCCCAGAGAATCAGCCTTTTTGTACTTCAAGACTCAAGGAGCTCCTTCCTCATAACTGGCCCTTAAGTGTTGCTTATGTGGTCTTTTGGGGAAGACATTCACACACAGAGCATTGCTCTTTCAAGTTCAGGACAGCTGCCAGTCATCAGAAATCAAGAGGGTGTCTATTCTACTTAAGTACAAGGACAAGGAAACTGACAAAGAAACGCAAAAGAAAACACAAGTCACGTGGAGCCAACTGCCTTTTGGGTGCCTTGAAGGCTTCAATTCCTTCCTTCCAAGTTGCATAACTCACACTAGAAATGGCCACTTTAACCCCAGGCATCAACCCCACTCGCTTCAAAAGTTGCCATTCCCCGTACCATTGATAGCTTTAGCCATATCCAAACTAACCCATTAAAGCTGGTTTATAGCCTATGGGGCAGGAAGTGAATCATGCTTCAGGCAACTGAAACCGCAGCAGGTTTTAAGGAAGCCAACCAAATTCAATCAGTAGCACTTATCTTGTAAAGAAGGGTCAGGAGACTGACATTGATGACAAAGAATTAGCACTTTGGATTTACATCTCCCCTCACAGATGAGACTTTTAAAAAGCATAGGGCACTTTACTCACCAACAGAGTCCTGCTCCTGAAATCACCGTCTACAATATAAGCTCTGTGTGCCCCACAAATCACCCAGGCACCTCTGCTCAGCACAGGATCTCTAGCTTGCCTCGTGCCAGTCTTTGATGATCTTTCCTCTTCCTTAGCAGAATAAGAAAGTTCTCCTTTTTGTTCTCAAAATGCAGATTTGTCTCCTCTTTAATCCTTAATGTAATCTGTGGTGATTTTGAGGGTCTTAATATAAGCAAAATCCTAACTATGGGGAAGGCCATTATATCATATCTTATTTACTATATTCCAAAAACAAATGTTTGGGGTTCCTAATTATATTGATCTAAGTACTTCCCTCATATTTTCTTAAACAATCATTATTCTTTCTCAAGTAAGACTTTTAAATTCTAGTAGAGAGAATTCCTAAATTTACACTTTTACTAAAGGCTGCTGACTACATAAAAATCTAATCTCTGAAAATAAAATGAAATCGAATGCAATTTTATGTTTTTAAGTATATCCTAAACACAGAACTTAAAAAGTTTGGAGAATATTTACATCCTTAAGAAAATATTCAAATGATCCACAGTAACGAAGCGAGATATTCCAAATCAGACATCCTTTGTAAAATAGAATGTTGTAGGTTTTTTTAATTCATAAAACAGGGATGCCTGGTGGCTCAGTTGGTTAAATGTCCTACTTAGGCTCAGGTCATGATCTCATGGTCATGTGACTTCAAGCCCTGCATTGGGCTCTGTGCTGACAGATCAGAGATTGGAGCCTGCTTTGGATTCTGTGTCTCCCTCTCTCTCTGCCCCTCCCCACTCACTCTCTCTCTCTCTCTCTCTCTCTCTGTCAAAAATAAAAACATTAAAAAATTAAAAATTCATAAAAAACATCGAAATCATAAGAAGAGAAGAGAGAAATGGGTCTCATCTGATGCCACCTTCCCAGGTTTCTTTAAAATACAAATTAGAAGTTTCTAAATTATAGCTATATCCTTAATAAAGTTACAAAAGCCTAAGATTATCAAAGAAGCAGAACAGGTTTCTAAGTACATTAGACAATATCAGAGGTCAACAGTTCAGATTAAAAAAATTTTACCTAGTAATTCTCATGGTAGTTTATATGTACTTTTTTAAAGAGGTTTCTCACAGATATGTGCAAATACACAAAAGAACTCACGACCTAAAAGAACACGCTAAATTCATGTTTTAGAATCATCTAAAATGAGAATCATAACATCCACACCAGGCACCTTCTCAACCACTACAGCCAGACATTTGTCCACAAAATAATTTCTCTGAGATCATCAGCTACAACCAATAAGACAAAATATTTTAGGGTTAGTCTTCTGGAAAAAAAGAAAAAAAACTGTGTCCATTTAAAAAAAAATAATAGTTATAAGCACAAACTCTGGAACCAAACTGCCTGAGTTTAAACCACAGCTCTACCATTTACTACCATTGGCCAAGTCACTTAGCCTTCCTATGCCTCTCTTTCTTCATCTGTAAATACTCCTACTTCATTGGTTGTTTTGAAGATTAAATGAGTTAATAAGTATGAAAGGCCTACTATGGCGTCTGGTACATAGTAAGTACCATATAAGTATTGATAATAAGAAGAAGAAGAATACATATGAGAATCTGGTAGTGGAACCATAACCTTGACTATCGTTGTGAAGCATCTATATCCCAGTGTGAAAAAGATGAGTTCCTCATAAGATATAAGTATATAACACTGAAAATCTTTCAGACAGTCCCAATTCATTCCTCTGGTCAATATTTATATTACAGCCCACTGGAAATGAACAAGTCATAGCTGAGGAAGAGAGAATTCACTCTCTCCAATTGCAAAAATAACCACACAAGAGGCACCTCTGATCAAGTGATCCAGGTTGAGGTTGACTAGATTCTCTTCCTGCTGCCAAAGCCTCAGATAGCACACAGGGGAAGGACATAGGCTCCTACATTCTAAATGTAGGCATCTAAATCAACCAAATTATTTTTTGACAAGGGCTTTGGAAATTAATGTAGGCTTCTCAGCTGGAGGAACAGTAGTTAGCAGCAGTTTCAGTTAAAAGTGGCTTCAATACATTCTAAAACTCCAAGTCTATGACAGCATTTCCCACAGAATTCAAGGCAAACGGTAGGTGTGGTGTAAGGCTGTTTCCAAAATTCACCCTGATAAGATCATCCACAAGATCTTGTTCTTAGCTCCAGTCCTACCTGAGAGAAAAGCCTACTTCATTTTCCACTACATAACACATTTTAGAGACCGTTTTAAAAGATGTTACAGCAACCAATTTTAGTACATTTGCTTGAGATAGAATTGTAACCCTTTGTCTCATTTCAGGTGATGTGAGAGAAACCTAGATTCTGCCATCAGAGACTTATATGAGGTAGAAATCAATGTAATTCAACTAATTTGATACCTTCCAAGATACATTCCTCTCACCATTCTCAAACTTCACAATCTATTTCTGGGTATAAACTGGTGGTTCATTTAGTGTGCCTAAATACAGTCATTACAGGCTTTTTCAATAGTACCCTCTGAAGAGACACTGTAGAAATACAATATTTATGCATCTGAAGACAGGCACTCTCCTGTGGTCAAACATCTGTAAATCTCTCCATTTAGTCAACTATACTATTAGCTATTCCAGAGAAGCAAATTAATAATTACCATGGGCTTGAAAAGAGACTTCCAATCACAATCAAGTTTGTCTCCTGAGGTTAAAAGCTAACCAAACTGTGACGCCTACCATGTGAATCTGAGTGCCTCTCCTAATGAGTAACAAGTAATACTAAATTACAGGTTACTACCCATACCTTACACAAAAAGCCACACATCCGAGCTAGATGATGTCTTATAAAAATAGTTATTAACCAAAGACAAATTAATGAACCTTTGGTTAAACTGATATCCTTATTTTTCTATTTCCTTATTGATAACATGGAACTGCAAATGTACCTTATGTATATTAATATTTTAAGGGCACCCAATCCTTAGGTATTCTACTTCAACATTAATCTTATGCATTTTGTTGCATATAATTCTTTCCTCATAGTTCTAATTTTATAAATAGGTGGTCCATTAGAATGAATCTGCTCCCCTATAAAGACTGGTCACAGCTGAGATCTAATATTTCTCCTTAGTCTTTTTTTACCTCATGAAGAAACAGGTGGATTATGTTATTAGGTGTTCTTTTTATTTTCACTTTTCATTTTAAAATCACCAACAGATAAGGAAAAGGTGTCCTTCAGCCTTGTTCCCAGAGCCAAAGAATCACAGTAACGTTCAGTTTGCAACTCAATAGCATCCTTGGCAATGGGTAACAACGTGGGGAGCTTTAAGTATTATTAAAATCACACACACATGCATTGGTTTTAGGAAAAATGTACTTCCAGTATCAAAGCAAATCTTTTGGGCTAAAATTTCTGAAACCAAACTAAGGGACAGACTTAATGCTAAGCTTTTAACATAGCCTGCGTTTTTCTACGTTTACAGAATAGCTATTTTACTATAAATTTGGCCACTTGATAGGCTGTAGAGAGAAACATCAAAAGGCAAAGTCATTTTCATTTGGGCATATAAACTATGATGAGCTCAGAATCAATTTCTTGGCTTCTTAAAGCTCTTGTTTGTTTTATTTTTGCACAGCAGTCTCTGAAGCAGGAGATTTGTCTGCCGCTAGTTGTGCCAACGAGGTTCAAATATTAATGTTTCACTGGGACTTACCATGGGCCAGGTAAAATTTTAAATGCTAAAAGCTCCTTATTGTCAAATAAAGAATCCGACCTTTGAAGCTTTAGAAAACTATCTGGTCTGCTTTACAACATAACCTGTCTTTACCTTGATTATAATAGGAAATGAGTTCCAATATTCTCCTGAAATCAATCAGAAATATTCTAAGGCAAGCAGTCACGACTAGACCAGCACTTCAAAAGAGAAAAAGAGATGTCAGGCTACATAGACCGTGGAGGTGAAGGGGAGCCCTCTATTTTTATACATTAACCACTGATTTACTTGTGTTGACAGAGACTCACTAAGGCAAAGCGGAAAAAAAAAAAGTTTTACAGAGGAACTTTACTTTGCTAATTGACTTTGTTCCTTCAAAGTGTCATCTGAGTCAAGATTTATAAACCAAGACAAAATTTAGAAAATATACTAGAGGTATTTATACTTAAAGGGTATGGGATAAACTATTTATCCAAAGAAAAGCACTTCAATGACAGGGAACAGCCAACCTTGAATCCATTTAGTAAAATCACTTTGTAAAGCTGGAAGTATCACCATTTCTTAAAACAAAGCACAGTAATATTTAACTACATATTAAGTAAATATCTACAAGTACTTCATGTACATGAGTTTTGATCATACTGATAATGTTTGAGCTTTCCTGAAAGACTTTTTTTACTATCTTCTCCTCTACTCTTCTCATTCTCTCCTGAACCAATATGGTCATGATATCATAACTTGACAGAAATAGAAATTTTGAGCATTTCAAACTTTTTTCCAAGTAAAGCTCTATAGCTTTTTTAAACACACAGTTACAATCAGAAAAGAAGTAGCACAACTTGGATCACATTTACTTTTATACTACATTGTGACTCCATATTAATTTAGTCCCACCTTGTCCCAAAAAAGGTTTAAGGTAGTTAACAAAAACTCCATGCAAAATAAGCCATAAAATTAATTATAATTTAGTGGCAATCTGGAAAAAGGGTAAAGGTACATACAGGCCTACACAAACAGAATAAAATAAGATCTGAAAAGTTACACCTCAATTTCATAGTATGTCACCTCTGTATAGTGGAGTTGTAAGTAATTTTTTACAAAGATGAATTTTTTTTAAGTTTTTAAAAATAGATGAGAAATTACTATTGGTGGAATGCAAACTGGTGCAATCACTGTGGAAGACAGTATAGTAGTTCTTCAAAGAATTAAAACAAGAACTACCCTATGATTCAGTAATCATACTACTGGGTATTTACCCAAAGAATATGAAAACAGTAATTTGAAGGAATGTACACACCCCTATGTTTAACACAGCATTATTTACAATAGCCAAACTACAGAAGCAGCCTAAGTGTCCATCGATAGATGAATGGATAAAGGTGTGGAATACTATTTGGCCATAAAGAATGACATCATGCCATTTGCAACAACACGGATGGATCTAGAGAGTGTAATGCAAAGTGAAAGAAGCCAGTCAGCGAAAGGCAAATAACATATGATTTCATATATACATGTGAAATTTAAGAAACAAAACAAATGAACAAAGGAGGCAAAAAAAAGAGACAAATCAGAGAACAGATTCTTAACTATAGAGAACAAATTGGTGGTTACCGGAGGGGAGATAGGTGGGGGACGGATGAAATAAGTGAAGGAAATTAAGAACACAGTTACCTTGATGAGCACTGAGTAACATATGGAATTGTTGAATCACTATATTCTGTACCTGAACTATTTAATATAACACTATACGATAACTATGCTAGAATTTTTTTTAATGGAGAACTTTATTGTTTTAAGATGTCTGGGCAGGTGAACTTCTCAAGCACATTTTCATATACCACAACCCCTTTCTCTCGTTCTCAAATGTAACTTTCATTAGGTTTCTAGGTCTTTTATGTTCTAGCTCCTAATCTACTCAGAAGAATCCCCTTACCAGTGACAGGAAATAAGCACAGCACAACCCACCTCATCAGAAAAACCATGTCTGAAGTCTGCCATTATTCCCCACCATTTAGATCTGAATGAGGTGAAGCATTTAAGGAGTACAAAAATATTTAATTCAATTTTGGGGGGCAAATTTTAAAAAGATGACTGATTTCTTTTTGTGCAGCTGGGCACCACACAGATCCTCTACCTGATGAAATGAAGGTGGAGGGAACTCACAAATTTTTTAAAAAGGCAGAGGAAAGGACAGGAAACAATGTATTTGTAAGGTTTCTGGGATCTTTTTCATTCAGCCTCAAGACAAATAACATTCTCATTCCATCACTTTTCACCATGAACTCCAAAGTGAATAAGGTTTGCAGTGTAAATCCCTACATTTTACTCTGGTTTTTAGGGAAACCCAGTCAGATTTCCTTCCAAAACTTTCAAACATTTACAAATAACCACTTAACTAGTTTTCTCTCTTCTCAAACTTCCAACTTAAGTAGTCAAAATGTTGTTCCTTTCAACAAATCGACCTTTACCCTTTTCTCTGAGTGGTCTAACAATCACACATTCTGTCTTTTCTATCCAAAATTTCCTTGAGGCTTCCTGAACATCTAGTCTTCATCTACCTCTGTGCACACTGCCATGTAGGTGTCAGCATCCTGGAACCCATGAATGGAGATCTAAAAAATGATAGCTACCCTGACCAAATTCCCATGATAGACCTTCTTGATTAGCCCCTAAACACAACCAAGACCAAATCTGTGTTGACTTACACCTAGCAGGTGCCGGGTGCAGCACGTTTTCCCTAATGCAGGGATGCAGCCTCCTTAAACCAGGTACCCTGGGGCTGGTGGGAAAGCCTCTCAAAGGGAAAAACACTCCTACATTTCCTTTCCAAGTCTCTCTTAATTTGGAAAAAAGTAAAAACCATTAAGAAGTGCTTTCTCAAGAGCCTGGGGATCCAGCACAAATTATCCTTGAGAAATACAATAAAATCGAGATGGAAGAATAAAAGCCAAAAGCTATCACAACTTAGAAGCCCAGGCACTTCTTTAAAAAACAGGACACCCAAGGTGGACCTAGTATTTGGATTTTCAAGGTTACCATGCCTATTTCCACCTCTGATTAGTCTTCATTTGACCCTTCTTCAGTCCTTTAGCTAGGAAACTCCTAGAAAACGCAGATTACACCTGATCCTTACTGCAGGAAAGCCCGGGTGCAGGCGGCAGAACCTTGGGCATCCTGAGTTTCATGACTGGGATCATGAACAGAGTAACGTGTCCGGCATCCAAAACTCCCATGAAACCAAGTCTTACCAGGTACTTACCCACCCAGCTGATGCCCTATGGGCGACACAAGGAATCAGACTCTATAAGGCACAAGAGGCAGATCCTTCCAAAAGAAATGATTCGTAAAAAAATTAATTATTCTCTAATGTTCTTTAATTAAAGAACTTGGGCAATGACTTCGATTTTTTAATTAAGCCCAACTTTAGCTTATTTTTCAATATCCTGAGGTTTTGATGTTCAATCTGTACAGAATCTATTAAAAAACACTCCAACTCATATCAGAACAGAAATTACTATTAATATTAATTTCTGTAAACTGATAAATACCCAATAAAAAGAACATGTTTTTTAAAAAACTAAAAGCTATGAAAATGTATATATTTAGGAAAAATAAAGAATTCACCAGAAACAAATTTATTGGTAACTGCATGGCTTTATTCCTCTCCTCCTTTTGCAAGAATCCATATTATATTACACACATATACTTACACACAGGCAAACCAACTGACCAAATCACTCCTATGTAGAGAAGAATGTACAAGTTTTAAAGAGACAATACCATAATTTGATTTAATGGACCCTCCTTAAAATAGTAGTAGTAGTAGTAGTAGTAGTAGTAAGTAGTAGTAGTAATAGTAGTAGTAGTAGACTGTAATAGGAATTATAAAAACAACTACAAAACTACAAGAGGCTTACCAACTACTTGGAAGGGGCCCCTTTCCTGAATATAGGATCTCCTCCTAGCCACCTCCCTACATCTCTATGCATGTTGTTTTTTCCTGTCAAGCCACCCTCTCTGCTCCATACTTCTCATTCACTGCCTTATGCACACCACCCCACCGCAGCTGCTTTGACAAAAAGCCAGGAGCTTCCAGTTGCCAAATCCAAAGGCACTATTTGGTCCTCATCTTATTGCATTTGATCCCCCTGGCTACTTTCTCTCTCTAGTTTTTAACTTCCCACTCTGCTGGTATGCCTTACCAATTGAACTATTCCTACCTCATCTCCTTTTGAGGATCTTCCCCTCCAAAAATGCATTGGATGTTGTCTTCCAAGTTTCCTCCCCTTGTTCTCTTTTCATGCTTTATACCCTTCACCAACTTTATCTACCCTGAAGTTTTAATCATCTTCAATGTCTACATCTGCAACTCAGGACTTCTGGGCTAAATTCTAGGCCAGTACATCCAAATGAATACTGAACATCCCAGATGGGCCATAATCACATTAAACTATCCATGTCCAAAAATGACAATGATCATCTTCCCTCCAAAACCTGAGGCATTTCCTATATTGGGTAACAAAGCCATCATCCAAATAAGAAACCTGGAAGTTATCTCAGATTTCTCTCGATCATCCCTGTCTATTCAATGAATTACTTCCATTTTTTGAAAATGGTCTCACATTGCCATCTCTACCTACTTTAAGCTCATCGATATTTCCTGCTAGAGTATTAAGTAATCTCCTAACTGACCTCTGTATCCCCAGTCCTTGTCGCAAATCCACCTTTCATATGGTCCACAGAGTGCCTTCCCTAAAGTCTACGATCATATCATGTCCTTGTTTTACAACACTTTGATGGTGCCTCTCCACCTATATTTTCAAAGGGTCTAAGCCCTTGAGCATGGCTTGTGAGGTCCACTGCCTCCTAATACCTGCCCATCTTACCAGCCTCTTTGCCCACCTCCTGTTTCAACACTAAACACCTCATAATTCCACACTCATGCTCCATGTTTCTCACCTCCATCCTTTATCCCCCCAAACCTTCATCAAGCTCCTCCAGGGCTGGGGAGGCAGCCCAGTTACAGCTGTCACTTCAGTGCTGAGCCTACCATATGCTTCATTAAAGGTGCCATGTTAATGGTCAAAGATAAATAATGGAAGACAGTATATGGCAAGTCCAAAATGAATGAAACCAATAGAAAGTTTTGAAGGAATTTGGACTCACATTGAAAGTCACTGCAATGGGGTCCACACATGACAAATATTTTCCATACAAGAAATACAAGAAAGCCAGTACAAGCTCAACCCCTTCTTACAACACCCACCACGTCAAGCTCTATTTTTTTTTTTTTTTTTTGGAGAAAACATGTTGGCTACCCGCTAAGCCTGCCATCACGAGGCACAATAGTGGGCATTTGGTGATGTGCTAATAATAACATCTGATATTTATAGAATGCTTATTGTGTATCCAGACCTTTGCTGAGAATTCTACATGAATTCTATCTCTTGGTCCTCACATTAGCACAATGAAAATGAAACTGCTGCTTTCATTTATAAGGGCTTTACCGTCCTGCTCTACAGGTAAGAAAACTGAGGCCCAGACATCAGGTGACTTTACTAAAGGCAGAAAGATTGAATGTTAAGGACACTAATCATCAGAACACAAGCCGAGCCTCCATACATATTACACTTAGTTCCTAGAATTGTATGTGCGTATCAATAGCTGACCATGAATGAAAGGTCAAAAGAACCTTCTTTGTCATCAAATTCAGCCGTGCTCTTGCCAAATAGAGTTACTTCACTGAGTTACAGAGTCACTGTCCCTGCCTCACAGACAGCATCACCAGCACGTCAAGCCTAAGTGATGACACTGACAGCTCCTCTCCTCCCAGTGGCCACCTTCCTTGTGCCCTTTCTTTTGCCCCCTACCTGTCCATATTCTCCTCTGGTTTGCTCCAACTTCTCCCCGCCCCCCACTTTGATTATGAAGGGTGCTTTAAAACAAAGAAGAGGCAAGATCTCTTCTTCATAAAAATAGAGAACTCTTCACCTCAGGGAGTGCAGAAGCCAAAAACATTTCCAGGTTCTGGGGTGCCTGGATGGCTCGAGTCAGCTGAGCATCGAACTTCAGCTCAGGTGATCTGCTGTCAGTACAGAGCCCACCTCATTTCCTCTGCCCCCCTCTCTCCCTCTGCCCCTTTCCTGTCTGCATTGTTTCTCTCAAAAAAAAAAAAGCCAAAAGAAACATTCAGAGGCTCAAGGAGTCAGATGAGCTAGATAAATTCATGGATGAGAGAACTCTGTGGTCCACATAAAGGGAAGTATGGAACTTGGAGAGGAAACCTCGTACCAAAGGACAGCCACACTCGGCAATCAAATTGAAACCATAGAAATGTAGTGAACACCTACCATGCACAAAGCACTATTCCAGGCTCAGACAACAACAGGGAACAAGAGACAAAATCCCTGTCTTTACAGAGCGTCCAGCTCTGACCGCTGGCTGGTAACTGTTAGGGAAGGCTGTTCATGTCAGGCAATCTGATCTATAGAGCAGATGCTTCCCCCCTAACCATGAGGACCTGGAACTCTGGGGAAGCCTTCTGTGTGGTGTCATAATAGGGTGCACATATGTGGGCTCTCACCATGCACATGTCCAAAGGCAGCCGCACTGGTTCTTGAGATTTGTGCCCAAAGCCTTAAAAAGATTTTGACTTTGGAAAACTGGGAGAGGAAAAAATTGACAGTAGTAGACAGTACATTTTGAGAAGGATCATAGCTATCATGCCACAGGTAGGAGCCAGGCAAGTCAAAGGTGGCCTTCCAAAACCCAGAAGTGTCACCCTGTCCTTAAGGGCAGGGCAAAGTGGGATCGTGCTAGTCAGGTGAAAAAGTGGCAAAAAGCAGCATCTGGGTGCAGACTTTTAACATGACTCTTCAACATGCTCCACCAATGAGGGCAAACAGCCTTCCAAAGTCCTAAATCCATCAGTCTCCTCCCAGAACCAACACTGTGAAGCAATTAGACACAGTAGTTAGTCACACATACTCTGGAGCAATACTGTCTGGGTTTGAATCCCTGTCCTACCATTCATTAACCTTGGCACAGAATCAAACTCTCTGGGACTCAGTAGCCTCATCTTTTAAATGGAAACAATAATTAGAACTGCTCCTTAGGATGGTTGTGGAAATTGAAAGAGCTGATCACGTAAAACATTTAAAGCAGTGTCTGGTACTCAGGAAATGTGAGCTGTTACTATTACTACTTTTTATATCAGTAGGATCATGGGAGCCCCACTGCGGGCCATGGCAAATTCTGGAAACTACAGAGATGTCACAGAAATGAAAAACTTAGAAGCATATGCTGTCCCATTCTGAGGTAAAACCAAAATTCAACCAAATCTCTAAACACATACACCCCAACTCTGACACATGCCTTCTTTCTCTGCCTCAGAAAACTACTTTTCATCAAATTCAGTTAAAACTGATTTTGACTGCAGTATACATTTTTCAAAAGGTGAAGGCAAAAGAAAGAGTAGATTTTTTCTTCTTCACAATTTCCCCTGGCCCTGGAAAGACAGGCTGAGTCTCTGTAGGACAGCTGAAGCAAAAAGAAAGAAAGATGAGAACAGGAGGAGCTTTCAGGCTGAGGGCCAATCAGCACGGCAACTAAAAGTGCCAAAGCCTGAGTGCTCACTTACAACGAAACCACCCTAACATGTATTACTGTTTTAATGAATCTGCAGTGGTGGAAACAACATCAATAAGAAGCCCAAGCAGGCGTTAGCTAAAGCACAGACACAAGGGAGAGATGAAAAAAGTTAACTTAGAAAAAACCTTTTGTCTGCAAACATAAAGCCAAGCAGGCAAGTTGTTTTTGGACTTCGTTTGGCTTGGTTTGGTTTGGCACGGGACAAGAGAGGTATCAGTGCATCACAGCAATGGAATCACCTGTGTAGTCCCCAGGCCAAAAGCGAATATTAAATACACAGAAGTTCAGTTCACTAACCCTTCAAGTTGATTGGAGTGACTTGTATCTTTCACCTTGGAGTCCTGAAAGAACATAAAGTTGTTAGCAAAACAATCTGAAGTTGACTTAATTCTGAGGCCTTCTTCTGTCTTTCCATATGCTTGTCAAAACTACTCAGAAAGAACCAGAGAGAAATATCCTTGCCCAAAGGGGGTGGACGCAGGAGACCAGAAAAAAATGGCTACATATACAAGAATACGCCAGATAGTGTACTATACCTGAAAAGTTTTTTGTTATTTACCCTGCTTTAATGAGATGATCCAAACATTCTAACTTATGAAATTCTCTATTTAGAAAATGTGTCAGTAAACCTACTAGAAAGCTCAACATCTTTAGAGCTGAAGAAATAATATCTATATTTACAAACTATGTTCATATCATTTTCACATAGATTATGAGTCCTATAAACTGGCTTGTTGCTCATCCTCACAATTTTATCTAACCAAACGCGTATTTCTAAAAAAAACCTCAACTAAACATGGTACAGTATTACGTTGAGGTAGTCTATGAGTAAGAAATTGAGAGTCTAGAGGCTCCTGAATGGCTCAGTTGGTTAAGCATCTGACTTCAGCTCAAGTCATCTCATGGTTCATGAGTATGAGCCCCGCCTCAGGCTCTGTGCTGACAACTCTCTCTCTCTCTCTCTCTCTCAAAAATAAATAAAAATTTACAAAAAAAAAAAAAGAAAAGAAAAGAAATTGAGACCCTGAAAAATAGTCCTGCAGGTCGCCTACACATACCTACTACAAAGGCCTATACATTGAAGCTTGTATGATTTTTTAAAATTAATTAAAATCCATGGAATATTGTTTGGCCTTATTGAAGAAAAGGCTTTACTTACAAATCATTAAGAAAAGGTATAAAAAACAAATGCCTTGGTTTCACTATTGGATAGCAGATGGAGAAGTGCCAACTGAAAGACAAAAGTGGCTCCAACCAACCAGAAAAAAGGGTCGGCTTTTCTAGTTACATTTAAGATTCTAGCCCTGATATTCGGGACTAATGCCACAATTAATAAGGACATGATGAAAGAGTCAGCCAACATTACAGTTCACGTATATGCAAAAAAACACTTTTTGAGTTCCTCTTATATGTCAATTCCAATCTCTGCTTCACTCACCATGCAGCACTGGCCACTTACTCAGAAGCAAGGCAACTCCAGCACCACATCACACAGGGGTGCTGGAGAGCCTGGTGAGGGAGGGAGAGGCCCAGAGCTCTAAACAGAAATTATTGGCAGAGTCAGGAAACATCCCTTCACGTGTTGCCGACTTGCCTAACTTTATAGACCTTATTTCCAAGCAGGGTACATGCACATACACATTAAATTTATATACTATGATCTCCTAGACAAAACCCTGCAATCATATCTGTGAAGGTCAAGCCTTCTTTCATTTTCTGGTGTGCTGGGGGCCTCTAGGTAGCCAGAAAGAGGGAGGCAGATATTCCTGGGACTGAAGGTAGTACCAGCATGGCTACGCAAAGTTACTAAAATTTCACATTTCATAAATGTGTTTCCTTCCTACTGTAAAGTATGCCTACAAATCAGTTGAATCCAACATGAGTTTTGTGGTCCTAAGAGATTAAATGACTTGCTTAAGGTCACATAGTTTGTGGTGGCAAAACCTGAACTCAACTTGTCCTCATTTCCTGGCTTCCAATATAATGTCCTTTTAATTTTAACCCAACTGCATCCCGGTCATGGGGATGAGAACCAGAGATAGAAATGACTATGGAAGCATTTGTTATATTTTATAATCAGAATTTCTGTCTGTGAAACACAGATTATGTAGCCTTCCAGGGAAGGTTACTGCCTTGATGGTGATGTAGCCTGGGAAACCTACAGAACAGGCCAGGAGAAAAACAAGGCAAACCTCCAAAGCAGCAGGTCTCCACTAAAGCCAAAGGCTCGAGTATTCACTTGTGCACAGCACCTGGAGAGCACAAGGTAGAGCCTTCACCAGAGGAAGGATGGAACAACCTCAGTGAGGGATTAGAGGCAGGAGATCCCTCAGGGAGTGGCCTCACTTCTGTCACAAAACCACAGGCAGCTTCTGCTTAAGAAGGATTCGGTGTGAAGCAGAAGGCTCCTCAAAGTTTGTGCAGAACCATGTAGATGCCTCAATAGGTAACAAGATAGGAAGGAAGGTCAGAATGAAATTTCCACAAGCCATCTCCAAAAGAAGTGGGGAAATCTTCCCTGTCACTATTTAAAAATCAATAGCAGGTAAGGAAGAATCCACATCCAAATGCCTCCCAGCAGTCCGTGCCCTTATTTACTTGGCTTGTTCTCTTCTTCTTCCTTCTAGCTCTCCTCTCCATGGCCTGCCTCACCCACTTCCACTAGCGGTGACCATGGGGCCAAAGCATCCCCAGTCAGCCTACTGCCCCAACACTGGGCCGGAGTCTGTGAAGCAGTGAAGGGCAAGGTTCTTTGAATCATCCGTCTCTGGCTTCCTGTCAGAATGAGACATTTTGGGTGTTCCCCACCCTACTAAATTCACAAATGTTCTCTCCAATTTTCACATATGCCATCAAGGATGCTGTCATTTCCATTTCTTAGTAAGAAAGGGACATCCTTCTAAAGGCACAGTGGTCATGGGTCTGTGGAGCAACTGAGACCACACGTTTGTTTACCATAAGGAGATGCCAACGCGGGGCCTGTACCAATATAACCATCACCACTCTTATTGGGCCTGTCCGCAGCCCTGCAGCTTGCACCTGACCTCTTAATGGCACGCATGCTTCGCTAATAACAAGCTGAGGAATAGAGAAGGGGAGGAGAGGCATACACTCTATGAATGCATGTACTCCCTTGCCCTTCTCTCCTCAAAGAATAGAGTTAATCAACCACAAGGCTGAGGAAAAACTGAAAAAAGAGAAGTTCCTATTAATGTATTGACATTTGCCACAAGGCTTGGCCCATCTCAACAAGTCACTTTACTTTCACATATATCTGGTTCCTCGCAGGACAAAAAAAGGAAAAACAAAGACAACTTCCAGATAACTATGCTTCTCACAGCTGTGCAGTCAAGAGGGGGAAAAACACCTTTTATAACTTCCTCTGGCACTTGCTGAAAACTCTGGACTTTGGGGAGGCTATTAGAAAAAGGTTAAATATGAGACTAGATAATGATATACCAAGGGACTCGTGTCAGGGTTGTTTGAACACCACTCAGAAGCAATTGCTGTTGAGACTTGGCGACCACTTTAAAGAGCTCTGGAAGAAGGCAAAGTCTGCAAGTAAATGCTCTGTGGTGCCCCTGGGAGGAGCAGGCAAAAGACTCCTGATTTTGCACAAGCATCTGTGAAAACACTTATTCTCCATTCCTTAATTCAAAGATTGCTAGGTACCCACATCTGGTAATTATTTCCTGTACGGGGCATGTTTCCCTGTATTGGTCTTCATTTGATTTTATTTTTACAAAGATATCCCCTCACGTACACAATAATACCCCCCTCCTTTTTTTCATTGTAAGCTATAGGGGCCTCTGGTCTATCTACATCTTTAGACTTCCATATTTCCTTTACTCTCCACAAATCTGTCAGTCAATTATTTAAGATGATTGTATCAACACGCGTTTTAGTTCAAACGTCTTATTTGGGCAACATAAGAATTAGTATGTAACCCTTTCCTGCCCCTAAAACGTGAAGTCGCCCCGTAAAACTTTTGTGGTGCTACCCAAAGCACTTTGAGCTGTCAATTACAGGGTTATGAACAACCAGCTACTGAAGCCACCTGACTGGCTCCTTGTCCCTTGGTGCTTTATAATGATAACTAGATGGTATATAATTACACGGTCCCCAGAAGATACTTATAATTGAATCACAGGGCATTTTGTGAATGTTTGGGACAGCGATTAGAGGACCACAAAGTGATAGTATTTCTAACTCTCCCCAGCTAGAATGTAAATGAAGCACCCTAAAATTCAATTATAAGAGTCCTTTAGGTATTAAATAATTATAATACAAATCACATTAGGGGGCAAGTTTTTTTTAATTGAACCGTCCCCATAACCCCTGAAGATCACATTTCCTAACAGGCTGCACAACAACACAGCTGGATTTTCAGATTTATAGTTCTTCCTCCAGCTGAAAAAGCTGTATCAAAGGTAGAACATATGCAATAGCCTGTTGGTACTTTTGCTCTGCCCCCTACCTGTTTGCTGACCTACTAAGTGAGCTGGGTCTCACTGTAGCTCCACTCACCCCATAAATGTGCTGAATTATTAGAACATCTAATATTATTGTGCAAAAATAAAATAGCTATATAGTAATTTAATAGAAATGGGCTACTTCATCTATGCAAACATTCACCTATTCCCAACACCCAGAAATGTTTTGTTTCTCCCTCTCATTTGTCCCCTTTCTCCAGCTCTCTCCTAGCTCTCCTTCCTATTCTCAACCGTCCCCTTCTGCCCGCCCTCTGTACCTGCTTTCCCTCAGGGCAGGTGGTGACAGGTGTAGTAGAGCCTCCAGGAGTGACTGTAGTTGGTCCCTAGTGCTCAGGGCAAGGATATAGACACGTCAAAAGTAGATCTTTTTCAGTCATTGTCTTTTTGCTTCCATTTCTTAAAGGGAGGGAAGGTAATTACTACTCCCCTAACACAGGAAACTTGAGAAAGTAAAATCAGAAATCTTCTCCCCGGAATGCTTTGCATAAACAGACTGTCAAGGGAAGGTTGAAAGGATGGTCACACTGGGAAGTTGCTCCAGAGAGTAAAACAGAAAACAGGACCCTACTCATGCCTCTGGATGCTCTGAATCATATCCAGGGCACAGGCAGAAACTCTCCCAAACTCTCTGGATGCTACAGCTAGCACATGTGCATGTACAGGGGATTTGTAACAGATCTATTTTCCTCTATTTAAAAAACATTTTTTTTCAAGGCCAGTGATCAAAAATGTAAAACCAAGACCTGAAAAAATATCAGTCCCCCAAGCAGAGCCCCAGTGTTAAAATACAATCTCTGATTAGTGATTAGTAGAACACCACAGAAATAAATATACATATACATACATATGTATATTTTCCAGTAGATTTGGCCTTGTAATGACATTTGTTCATGAGAAAAAGAAATTCACTCATCCCAACACCAGAACACTACCTAAGTGTGTCCTGCAAAAAAAAAAAAAAAAGTCCCATAGAGACCAAGAATATAGTGGCATTTGGTACTCTTCAATCAGAGTATCAACACCATCGGTTTCCTCCTTTTAGCTCCTGAAATAAAAATATTCTCATGCACGGAGCACAATAGCACAGGCTACAGCCCTTCCTCATGGAGTGTGATTCTCTCTGAGACTCGCCTTCTGCTATGTTTGCAGGAACCACTCTCCCAGGACTGTGAGGCCCTTCTGGATCTTTCCTTATACCTCAGAGTCAAGAGCGAAGGGACCAGATTGGATGACCATGACTACATAGAGGTTGAAGTCATAAAGGACCCGGGATGATGGCGCCACTTTGGCCAATGTGGAGCACATTATCAGGGCAGCCAAAGAGACCCCTCCAGAGGAAAGTGGAGTTAATTAGTCTTTTTATGCACACACACATGCCAGCTTCACACATTTAAAAAATAGACCCATGCTAAGCAAAGGGCCTATTTTAGCACTGTCTTGTAAAAACTAGATAGACGGATACTCTCTCTCCTTTCTAGCAGTAACACTGGCCCTAGCACACTTGCTGGCTTTCGCCATGCTAGCCTGAAGAACGACGAGGGAATGTGCAAAGTGCATCAGAAAGCACTAAACAAAACACAACAATTTTCACCCTCACACAAAGAACTGAGTACTGGTGAATTAACGTACCTAATAATTAATTGGCATTCCTGTAGAAAATGTTCCTTTTGTAATGTAGCCACTGGGCTGCTATGGAAAAAGATCCCAATTTATACTTGCTGAACAAATGATTTGATTAGTGACCAAAGTAAGGAGGCGTGAATGCTCTCCAAGCAAGAGCTTTTCCGCATGGCCTGAGTCAGCCACCGTACAGCAAGGCCTGGCATGGTGCCAAGAGCCCTCCTGCCAATGAGACTAGAAGTTTCTGAAGAGCTACCACAGACCCATTGCTGGGAGAGTCCCCCGAACAAAAGGCGGCCACCGAGTTCAACAACTGGCTCGCAATGGCACCATATGCGCCACAATATTGTCCTGCTGCAACATTGGGGCCTATCTTCAGTGTTCCCGGGTGCCGCACAGCTGTCAGCCCCTGAGCTGTTTTATCATTATTTTCACTGTTTTATTACTTTTCTGGGAATTCAAATCAGTGTAACCGTGCTTGATGCACCGGGTGAAAAATGGTGTCTCCCTCCCCCTCCTCCTTCAACCTAATGAATTGCCTTTTTTCATATCAAAGAGTAATGAGCACCAAAGCACATAATATTTATTCATGGAACAAAAGACATAGGATGGAGGGGGTGGGGGAAGCAGGAGATGCTCCTGAGTGTGGAGAGCAGAAACACTGGACATTTTAAAGGAGCTCCTCACTCCGATTCCAAGGGACACTGGGTTCAGTGTGCAGGGAAATCCAAACCTTTCAGTTCCCCCCTATTCTATCCCTTGGAGCAAGACCCTCATCAACGTTTAGAGACCCTGCTGCTGAAAGGTGACAGAAACCAAACCTAACTCATACCACAGACTCAACAGTGAACTGTCTAAACCTTCTTTTCATCAGCGGACTTCCCCTAAAAAGCCTCTTCTCTCTCATGAGCATTAAGCCAGAATACCTAAGGGACACCTGGGTGGCTCAGTCAGTTGGTTAAGCGTTTGACTCTTGACTTTGGCTTAGGTCATGATCTCGCAGTTCGTGAGTTTGAGTCCCCCATGGGGCTCTGTGCTGGTGGTACAGAGCCTGCTTGAGATTCTCTCTCTCTCTCTCTCTCTCTCTCTCTCTCTCTCTCTCTCCCTTCCCTAATTGTGTTCTCTCAAAAATAAATAAATAAACTTTAAAAAAAAGTCAGTATATCTAAGAACACTTGAGATAGATCCTTTTATCCCCTATATCATTATGGCCTCCACTGTGGATGAGGGCATGATCTGGCTCAAGGAAGAAGTACCACAGAAATAATGGCGATACTGAAGCCTTCCTTACCTCAGATGACTGAATTCTATACTCCTCCCTTCCTGCAATAATCAATCTCTCATATTCTGTCTTTAAGTCCTCTTTTGAATCCAGAAAATAGATAATAATGTACAATAGTGGAAATAACCCAACCCATGGTTAATCTTTTCCTTATAGACACTGAGACAATTTAATTGTCCCCTTTACAAAGGATCCCCAAATTGGGAGGGGCAGGATGGACTACTAAGTCAAGTTAATGCTAAATGAGCCATGTTTCTTGAAGGCTTCCCTGAATGCATGAGCCACCAAAGTGAAAGGAAAACTATTCTTTAAGGTAGGACAGCTATTAAACAAAGGTTCCTCAAAAACAACCCACTCTCACGCTGAGAGAGCAAAGGTAATGGGCACGCGAATCACATGAAATTTTAACACCAATGTCTGAGTTGCTGTTTCTTTCTCCCATTTTATTACTCAGTATCTTGAATTTCTCCATTTAAAAATTCAATTTTGAGAATCAAGAAAAAAAAGATTTGTTTAAACTGAAAAAGTTAAAATCTAAAATCTAAAAAATAATCCACTTCTTCCTATAACCTGCGCCACCCAAATGGTTGTGAATTTTAACACTGCAGAATTTCTCATCTGGATAATTTCCCTTAAACCCAGTAACGGAATCCTTTTCTGAAGTAACCCTCTTGCTTCTTCCTCTTATAGTCTCATTTTTGTAAGTCTGTCAAAGCTAATTATCTCTCTTCTCAAATTTATGGCTCTTCAGTGTATCATAACCACATATATTACGAAAAGTTGAAGAAAACAAGTGAAGTGTGCATTATAGTGTGAAGGAAAAAGACAGACATAAATACTTTTTCAAAGTATCTACTCTTTGTTAATAAAATAAGGAGAAGGGGCATAAGAAAGAGTGGGTGGTGGGGCGCCTGGGTGGCTCCGCTGGTGAAGTGTAAGTCTGACTCTTGATTTCAGCTCAGGTCATGATCTTACAGTTCCTCGGCTCAAGCCCTGCTTCAGGCTCTGTACTGACAGTGCAGAGAGGGCTTAGATTCTCTCTCTCCAGCTCTCTGCCCCTCCCCTGCTCATGCACATGCCTCTGTGTGGGTGTGTGTGTGTGAGTGTGTGTGTGTATGTGTGTGTTTGCGTGTATACACACATGGGCGTATGTGCTCTCTCTCAAAATAAACTTAAAAACAAAAAAGAATAGATGGATATACCAAAGCCAGCCAAGCCCCTTTCCTCTCCCATATATGGTTGTCCCCTCCCCATGAGCCAATACCAGAAACCCTTACACCATCACTTTAGGATAAAGAGGGAAGCAAAATTCTCAGGTTTGCAATCCTTTGACATTCCCAACCACAGATAAATATGAAGCCTACCAAACCACTACCACAGACAACCGGTGCCTCAGTGAAGGGAACAAAGACACAAGACGGATTCTCACAAGCACACACTATCATTAAGTGCCTTTACTTGAAACTATTTCTGAGTATTCCAATTTCAATCTGAGACTAAAAATTTAAAGTTAATATAAGGCTCCTGAAGGAGTCATATCAATCCTTTCCATCTAAGAACAGGATCAAACACTAAAAAAGAAACCACCCATTTGAATTTCAGTGGCCTAAGAGCCAGAAAGCCCCATCCTCAAAAGTATCAGTTTATCATACTCTGTCACCCTCAATGTTACTATTATACTTTCTTAGTTTATTGTGAGCTCTAGACATATTCCACTCTAACACATACAACCCGCCAAAAATATTTTTTAGTATGATTATTTACTGTTATGACAAACAAGTTTCTTCACATAGTCCTTGAACAGGTTCTGAGAACCAAGCAGCATGAAATCCAAATCTAAAATCATTGTTTCCATACTTTACTGAAGAAAATGAACGTGTTTTTTAAAAAAAATCCAATAGCAGCTGCAAACCATTTAGGAATTCCTGGTTACACTGCAAAATACTCTTTCAACCATTTAGCCACAGCTTCTAAACTGAGAAAGTTGCTTCTTTATATAAACCACCTCTGTTTACCAAACATCAGAGAGCCTCAGGGTTAAGGGCCAAGGCAGGATGTGTGTGGAGAGGGAATGTTGCAATTCTCAAGGTGCCGATCTGCACACTCTACTGTGAGGAAATACCTTAAGTGATTAAAGATAAACACCACCTGCATGCTTTGCAAGGGACCCATTGCTATAGCCACATACTCTTCTCTGGGATGGAAGCAGGGAGAACGGATGGACTGAAATACCACAGCGGATTAGAACTGGGACAATAGGAGGTCAGGACAGAAGATGGGAACAGGCAATGGGAATGTATGTTTTACCACCCCCGGGAACTCTGGCATCATTATCGCTTACACATTCTGAAGCTAAAACCCAAGAAGAAACTATTATAAGAGTTTTCACTCTTTTCCTTTACTTAGCATCCAGAAAATTTTGTAGTGCGCTGGCATGTCAAATTTCTTTGCATTAATGTTAACACTGACCCCTGACACTCCTATTTATGAATTTACTGAACTCCACAGTTATTGAACTCTCTTTAAAAGAAACAAAACTCAAAAGGTATTTTGCAAGGTATGTTTTCAAAAATTCTATAATTAGGTAAGACTTGACTATAGTCATTTATTTCCTATTACAAATCACTTCTGGATTCTTTCAACAGGAAATAAGAAAATGCTTTCCAAAGGAATTAGAAATTAGAAGTTTATGACAACAAAGCTGTGATCTCAACAGCCTTTGGAAAACAGTTTTTATCTAATAGTATCATCAGATAGCTATGAAATAACCAATGCTGAAAACATATAACCACTTACCTGTCTACAATCAATACAGAGGTAAATGTTACACTTCGCGAAAAGTGCCAGGTAGTCCTTCACCTTGTGCACAGGTGAAAGTCATCCCTGAAAGAAAAGACTCCAGTGCGAGAAATGAAAGAAACAGACCTAGGAATAGTCCGAAGTAAACACACACACAAAAGTGAGATGACATTCCTCAGAGGGACAGGAGACTAGCAAAAACTAGACTGTCCACAGGAAAAGTCAAAGGTTGAAACATCTTCTATGTCCAGAGCAGCAACAGTAAGGAACTCTGAAGTTTACCACATTGGATGGCCTGGTTAGAAGATTAGAAGCAAGATCCTTCTTTTACATACAGAACCAACTCTTACGATTTAAAATGTGGAAACAGAAGCTATCTAGCTGTCTTTAGACTGAAGCCCTCCTTCCCTAAAGTCTGTACTAAGCACATGGCTGCATTAACTTAGCTGGCCACAGGTTTTGTGGGGGTTTCTTCCCTAAGATGCTACGTGGCTCAGCCAAAGGGCAGAAATGGGCTGCTGCTAATCACCATATCATAACTTGAAACAGAAGGCCTAGTTTATCAGAATCACTTGGCAAAGAACTACCTATAAAAGTTTAGGCCCCTGGGGCGCCTTGGTGGCTCAGTCCATTGAGAGTCTGACTTCGGCTCAGGTCATGATCTCACGGTTCGTGGGTTTGAGCCCCGCATTGGGCTCTGTGCTGACAGCTCAGAGCCTGGAGCCTGTCTTCAGATTCTGTGTCTCCCTCTCTTTCTGACCCTCCCCTGCTCATGCTGTCTCTCTTTCCCTCAAAAAAAAAAAAAAAAGTTTAGGCCCCCAATCACTTACATTCCTACCGTTGGTTGATTTCTGTGGTTCAAATAATTGCCACCAACATCTTAGACAAGCTTCCAGGTCCTACTGCCACTATGACAAAGGTGAAGCATAATGTGATAAAAAAGATGGGGAAAGGAAGGATACACAGGCCGGAGGTATGTGAGGCCAGGAGGACAGCAAAGTGGGGAATCCTCATTATCAAACAGCAGGGCCAGGCAAGGACCAGCACCACAGGAGAGACCACGTACCTTAGTTTTGGCTCCTGTTCAAGCTGACCCTACAACCTAAAGGAAAGTCTAGTAGGTGAGGGCCAGTCCTTGGCAGAGCACCGTTATTTCAAAAATCCAGCTGCTCACACAACCTTTTCAAGAACAAACGCGTCAGGCAGGTAAAGGCAGAATAACGTACCAAGAGCATGGATCCTGGGGCCAAACTGCTCCAGCTATGGAAAAACTCAGACTATGAGTATTCGCATCTCCGTGTAGGGTGACTGTTATGCCAGAGATGAATCAAAATGACCAAGAACTCCAATGAAGGGCAGTCTTCAGACCATTTCAGCACACATATATAATGAAAACTGATAGGACTTCTCACTGTCTAA
The DNA here is from genome assembly GCF_006229205.1 of Suricata suricatta. Taxonomy (NCBI): domain Eukaryota; kingdom Metazoa; phylum Chordata; class Mammalia; order Carnivora; family Herpestidae; genus Suricata; species Suricata suricatta. Next base: position 81,107,001 of record NC_043700.1, on the reverse strand, counting down.
ACAAATGCTATAAGGTGACTGTCAAGGCAAGTCCATTTTGATGCATTTTCTACAGTTGGCCAGGTCAGTGGGTTGTTATTACCATGTTACACAGATGACTGGATTAGTCAGGGTAATTTAACCTGGAGGAAGTGGCAACTCACAGACCTGCAATGTTTACGACCACTCAAACCTGCACCCGCCGCCACCCCAGGTACTATACCACCAGCCAAAATACATTTTACAAATAAAGCTACGCAGGCTTGTGAAAAGCAAAGCTCAGGAACGGTAGAGAATGACAAACCTGTTCAAGAAGGTGAATTTCCTACTTTCACAGCATGAACAGGTACTGGTTAACTAGACTCCCACTAACTTCCTTTCAGGACCAGATGAAAAAGAAAGCTATTCATTCCTTTAAGACTTGTTGCCAGATACACAACCTTTAAAAACTAAAAGTGTTCACCCTAGATGGAAAAGACCAAACCAGTTACCGGAGTTGACACTTTTTTTCAAGCTGTAAATTTAAGGACACACAATTATCATTTGCTCTAAAATGGGTTATAATAAGATTCAGGTACTATATTAAACCATATTAGATTAAGAGATTTTTTTGGTCAACCTTTTCTGTTTATACATATTACATATATAGAAAGAAATCCAAATCTGTACTACAGAAATGCTCACATATGTATAAGGAATATATGAATAAGGATGTTCACTGCAGTAATGTTTAATTGGCATAAAATGGGAAACTACAAGAGTATCTATCAATAAGGGATCATTTAATAAATTATGGAACATTTATATTATGGAATGTTACATAACAGTTCAAAAGAATGACTTGAGGATCTATATGTAATGACGTGGGGCAGACCTCCAAAATATATTATGTGGAAAAAGTGAATCTCAGAACCATATGTATGATTCCATTTATGAAGAAAAAAAGCTAACATGTGATGGTGTACAATATATAGTATATATATAAGTGAACAAAAGAAGGTCTGGAGAGAGAGGGAGATTACAAACCATGGTAACTTCTGAGCAGGGGGAAATTAAGTCACTTTTTAATCTACTTACTTTCATTTAGCAATTTATTCCACAAATATTTCAAGTTCCTCCTATGTACCAGTAGGTCCTTTTCTGGTCATGAAAATATGAAGACGAATAAAGAGATAAAATGCCTGTCCTCACTAACTGGTATTTTATCTCCATATTTTTAAAAGGTTTATCATTTTAAAAAGATGTCATAACCCCCTCTCAACAATTAGACAACTGAACAACTTTTGCTGGAACATTTTCACTCAAGACAGCCCATTTCATCTTTGAACAATTTTAATTTCACATAATTGGGATTTTTTACTATATTAAACCAAATCTGGCTCCTAATAACCGCCAACCATGGATCTTAACTTTATCCCCTGGAGGCCATAAAGAGAACATCTCGTCCTTTCCTCACCTGACGGCGCTTCAAATATCTTAAGAAAGCAATCATACCCTCTAAATCAGACCAAACACCTCCGGGTCTTCCAACTGCTCTTCATATGACACGGTTTCAAGTCCTTACACCTTCCTGTCTGCTTCTTTCTAAATGTTCTCCTCTTTATCTAATTTCCTCTAAAAGCCTGATGTCAAGCCGTGATCATGGTGCTACAAGTGTCACCTCGTCAAAAAAAGAAAGACAATCATCTGCCTCCTTTATAACAACCTTAATCTTCTTCTCCGCCACACCAACTAATCCTCTACCTGCACAAAGTGATTTTACTTGAAAAATAATGAAACAAATATCATTATAGAAAACAACACAAGAAAGCCGCAGCTACACAAAGCATTTAGCACCCTGGGATTTTCCTAAATGTTAGTTTATTAACGACTTCCATTAACATGATCTCATAAAACCACAAGACCGTTTCATATAGCTAACCTGAACCATGAAACTATGCTCTCTGAGAGCAAGGATGCTCCTTTCACCAGGGTATCCCAGTGCCTAGAAATAGTGCGCAATATGCAGCAAGCAGTTGCTCAATTCCTAATCAATCAAAGTTGGCTTATGCATGAGTGAAACAAGCCTCCAACCACTCAACTAGGTCTGCCCTTGGGCAGGGGCAAACAACTGAGAGATAGGCAAGGAATTCATAAAAATAGGCCTAGCCTTTGTGCTGAAAAGTCTTTGGGACTCTTACATACGTATTAATTCATTGGGGTTTTAACTCCATGAGGTAAAAACAAATGACTACTGTTCACTCCCTGACACGCAAAGAGACAGAGGCAGACACTCATGAAGTGAAAAGTCATGAAGTCAGAAGGTCGCATGGTCAGAGATGACGGGCAGCACAGTGGTCCTTTAACTCCTTCCAAAGGACCCTCTGCCGCACCTCCTCCTTTCTACACTCCTTAAGTAATAAGAGTGTTTTTGAAAAGCTATGGGTAAAGCCACACTATGTACTTTCAACTTCCTAGGGGAGCTCCTTATTTAAATCGGGGTTTCTCAACAGCAATAACACTGATATTTTGGACCAGGTGCTGTGGGTACACTGTAGGGTGTTCAGCTTTATCCCTGGCTCCTACTTACTGGACAGCACTAGCATCCGCTCCAGTTGGGACAACCAAAAATGTCACTCAACATTGCCAAATGTTCCTAGAGAGTGGGAGGGAGCAAAATCTCCACTAACTTAAAACCACTGACTTAAAGGAATCCTAGAGTAGTAAGTCCATCCAGTGGCAGTAGTAATAATCTAAGAAAGTACAAAAATATTCTAGGAATGCGACTTTTCCCATGAACAAACCATATTGCCATTAGCTCTTAAAAACATATGTATTTGAGTTTCCCTACGGTCTAAAGGTTCAGAATAGACTACTAAAAGCATACTTTACCTTTGTGAACTCCCAAATGAGCAAAACCAATCATCTCTCTTATTTCTTCCCCTTGCCATCCATTCCAGGTGATGCCTCCAAAATCTTCATCCCTTTTTGCCTCTCCTACCTCAACACTACTTCCTTAAAGCCCTTTCCTGGGTACCAGTCTCTTTACATTCAGTCTCAATCACTGAGCCTCTTCCAGCATCTAGCAAACAATCAAACAAAGAAAAATAACCAACCACTGTGAGTAAAGGGCACTGGCAGAGCTTGTCTTTTAGAGTCTTGCAATCCTGAGTCACAGTTACGACCTAGGTCATATCCGCACAAACAGACCCTCAGCACTTTAGCCCTTTCCTTTGAAGGGGAAGAAGCCTCTGTCCAGACATGAGTGTCAAAAGATATCGTGAGAGGGGAAAAGATATACACTAATGGGTGCTAATAACGTCTTCACATGCACAAGTAAACACTTATATACTGGAAGGCTGTACGGTCCACAACACGACACGACACAACTAGGTTCTATGCAACAGGATGGAGATATAAGGAACTAGAAAGGAAATTCTGGAAGTTGTTAGTCAAACAAATTAAATATCTCACTTCAGTTTTCTACAGTGGTCAAGTCATTGCTGAAGAGAACGAATGTTGGTCATTCTTATTTTAGAAGACTCTACTTTGGCTTAAAGGTCACTCCAACCAATGGGAGGTACAATATAATTAAAAAGAAGTGTCTAAATTATTCCTAAGGAATCGCTTTCCTTTTGTCAGAGGAAGTACTGCAAGTCTTTTGAGATTTTTATGAAATTCCCCCAAGAATAGTGCACAGCTTGCCTTGAAAAACCTGAGCCCTGGTAGTAATTTCCTTCTCTCCGCGTGTGTGTCTGTGGCCCTGAGGGAATGCTATGCTCCTTCCCCAAATGGAGCTGCTTATCCACAACTCAAAAGCTCCTCAACTGTTTAACAGATGGAACAGCCAGGTAGGCTTAGGGGAGGAAAACAACGCGTGCTCCTCCTCTGATCCATTAAATGAAATTCTATGATCTTCAGGTATTTATTATACAGCAGGCTCTCAACTCCATTGCCTGAGTAATTTTAGCCAACCTTACTTCTTTAGTTCTTTAAGCTTTCTTACAATAAGAGTTTTCTGGCTTTTTTCTTTTCTTAAGTTAGGAGAATTAATCAGTTCTCAGTGATAGCTGGTTTTCCAGGAGTTACAATTCCAACTCACACAGACATATATTGAATTTTTGGAATGGGTCTGTCCAAAAAGCATGCTATACTTTTAATGAAAATTTAATTTGGGGGATCCTAGAACTTTGGAGCAGTTATCTGGAAATCAGCTTTGTGAAAAAAAAAAAAACAGAAACCAATGTCAAGTTAGTTTCAACAACAGAAAAGTAAAGCATACTATTTTACTTTTTAAAGCATTATGAGAAGGTTACATAACTCGGCCTGAAGCTGTTGAGAAGTCACTGGTAACAAGCCTGATGCTGAGTAAAATACAAGCAAACCAGTTATCCCCTTAAACCTAGCTAGAATACTGAAAAACCTACAAAACATATGCCCAGTCTTGGAGGCAAGAGGTTGGTTTACCATTTTAACTTCTATGAAGAACTAGGGACTGTGTAGCAATACTGGTGAACAAACTAATTCAAATTTTTAAATTCAGCCTCTTCTCCATTATTTGTGCTAGTGTACAGTAAATAGTATACCAAATCAAATCCATTAATTAACCAAAATAACTGGCATCTTCCCCAGCAGTTTCATTAGTTATGAATAGGAAGCACCAAAGTTAAATTTCTCTTCTTACTGCTTCTTCCCACTCTTTGGTAAAGGTGCTAAAGGTTGGTGAAAAGACCAAAAGGTTGGCAGCAGGAGGAGAAGAAAAAACAAAGCAAGCAGTTACAGGGTCTGAAAACTACATAAACAGCCTGTGAATAACAGAGTAAAAAGAATGCAAAGCTATTTGGGAGAGCTAAAAGGTAGATATTATAAAAATTGTAGGGCAGGGTTTTAAATATATTCCTGATTTCACAGTTATCTATGAGTAATGTGAAAAAGATGACAGAATTTAGCCATCCTAAGCTCAAGAACACAGTACAGGACTGTTCATTAATAAATACAGAGCACCAATCACAACTAAAATTCCACAAATGGCATTAAATAACACAGAAGCACTTCAAATGTATCTAAGGATTACTATGTGATGTGCAAAGTGGTTTATTATACTGGATTCCTTGTATGGCAGTAGCACTGAGAAGAGAAACAGGAGAGAGTCGACTACCCCCCCCCCCCCCCCCCCCCCCCCCCCCCCCCCCCCCCGCATTCTAATCTCAACCAAGGGAAGAGCTCTGCCAGGAGACCTCTTTAAAAACAATTGGCTATTGGTCTCATGGAGATATTTAGAAAATAACTCTTTATAACCCTTTTTTAATGTTTAAAATTCTCCTCTTTCTACTTACAGAAATGTCAGTAAACCAGGTACCTGCACTGTTTATTTTCCTCCTATCAGGTAACACAAACCTACAAAGAGTCTAAAGTTTGCTCTTATAATTCGAATAAGTCAGGATAGAAAGTATCAAATATACTACCTCATTGAAACCCCAGTTTTCTCTGGGAAGAAACTCAACCCCAAAAGCAGTTAGTAAATTATGATTAATGATTAACTAAACATGCTTCTACTTTCCTGATCTCTGGCTGCCCAGTGCTAAATAAAATGCACCACAACCAAAGAACAGAAATAACATAATTAAATATATATTGTAGCTTTAAAAAAAAATACTTCTTGAGAATTAAAAGACAACATTTGTGAAGCACAGAGAAAGGAAATTCCAGGAAATTTTTCACAAACTTAAGGCACACCCTGTATGGGCTATGGAAGGCTTTTGTTGTTGTTATTTTATTTTATTTTTTAATGTTTTATTTATTTTGAAAGAGAGAGAGACATCGTGAGCAGGGGAGGCTCAGAGAAAAAGGGAGACACAGAATCAGAAGACCAGCTCCAGGCTCTGAACTAACTGTCAGCACAGAGGGGCTTGAACCCACGAACCATGAGATCATGACCTGAGTAGGACACTCAACAAACTGAGCCACCCAGGCACCCCTATGGAAGGCTTTTTAAGAACCCCAATTGTCAGGGCGCCTAGGTGGCTCAGTCAGTTAAGCGATCGGCTCGGGTCATGATCTCATGGTTTGTGGGTTCAAGCCCTACAACGGGCTCTGTGCTGACAGCTCAGAGCCTGGAGCCTGCTTCGGATTCTGGGTCTCCCTCCTTGTTTCTGCCCCTCCCCTGATCACACGGTCTGTCTGTCTGTCTGTCTCTCTCTCTCTCTCTCTCTCTCTCGTTCAAAAAGAAAAAAGAAAAAAGAACCCAATTTCAATCCTATCACCCAGGATGGCAGCAGAAAACGGTAAGTCAATGAAAAGGGTCCTAGGAAAGATTTAGAAATGGTCTGACATTACAAGCTTGCCCAAAAAGCTGGACACAGAGCCAGTACTTTACCTTCAACAGGATAAGCAAAGGGAAACCAGATTCATTTAAGGAGGTTAGCAGTGGACTAATAACACTGACATGACTTGGATCTGTTCCAGGAATGGATGAGAACATTTTGGATATGCTGCAGTTTTCTCCAATACTTAGTGATTAATAAGTCTATTATCAATTGAATTTTATGTGATAAACTCTTCAGAGTGAGAACTGCACAGATTTATGCAGTCTGTAAACTGTGTATATATTAAGCACACTGTGAACGCTGTAATGGTGCTGACAGATTGGAAAGGTCATAAAAACACTGGACTTATCCAGGCCAAGCAAGGCTACCACCATTTTGAAATTCGAAGACTGTACTCTCATGCTTTTCGGGGTACCTAAATGATTATTACACCTTTGTCAAGTCAATCTATCTTTGACTTGAAAATGAATTTGTCAATGGGAATCTACTTTAAAATTTTAACCTGGCTTTCAATTCCATGTACGGAGAATTAACAATGTCTCTTGTTAGCACAAGTAATTAAAACTATTTTAGGAAAAGACACCTTTTCAACTGAGACTCTCCTTAATAGTGAAATCAATAGGTTTCACCAACAACTCTGAGGGGAAAATCCCTTCTATATACAGGTGCAAGTGTGTTGAGGGGGAAGGGAAAGGGTCATCTGACTACATGTCCAGAAACTACCTTCTGCCTGAGGTACTGCAGCTTCAAACCCAAGCCTTTTTGAGCTCTCTGCTCTCTCAACAGGGCTATTAGGGATCCATGCAGAACCCACATTCCATCAGCCTGGAACCACAGATTTCTATTTCCCCTCACCCAGCTTGCTTTTTGTTTGCTTGTTTGTTTTTTTTAATTCATGTCTATGCTTACAAATATATAAGGAAACAAATCAAAAGAGGTAAAGAACTGATTAGACTGACTTAACCCAAACCAGGCAGAAAGAGAACTAATCGATATTTAGTACTTTGGACATATTGGCCCTAAGAAGGTAAACAATAGCAATATAACAGAAAAGAATCCTATTCATCTTTATTTTTATCATCACCATTGTTATTATTTGGCTCCAGTTGATTATTGCTCTTCTTTAGGGTTTTTCAGATAGACAACCCAATCTGAGAACTAAATATAATTGCTCTGTAGCCCACCAGAGCCCAACTATAATCCAGTAGCCAATCAAGAAAATGAAGATCAAGATTTTCCTTGCAACCTCGGCTTTCAAGATTTTATCTTATACATACGCTACTTCGTTAAAGCACCCTGTCATGTCAAAGGCTAATATGAATTTTTAATTTAATTATTTTTAAAGAAAAAATAGCTTATAGAAGAGGATAACATTTTCTTTCCTTTTTGTGGTACATAAGATGTACATGCAACTCTTCGCTTAAGATTTAAGGCTGTTTATTTTCATTACTCTCATCACACACACTTCCCACTGATGTCAGTGGGAGACCTACATGTGAAATACAGTTGAAGCCAGAATAGACTCCTGTTCCTTACACGGCCTTGGCGTTTACATCGATCTAATCAATGGGCTAAAGATCGTCAAAAAACTGACAAAGACAATACTGTTTCAAGTCTGTCGTTAACTTGCTAAACTGGGATACACTATGCTAGTCATAGTTCAGGTCTGCCCCATTCAAGTAAGATTGTCTTTGCATTTTCAAAAGTAAGCTCTGGCTTGGGCTTTCTACCTCCTTCCAGGTAACGTCAGAATCTAGGACTTGCTTCCACCTGCGTCTGTGGTACAAGCCAGGCGCGCGCACCCAGAGTCCTCCCTCTACCGCTCTGCAGGCCAGTAGGGCACCCTCCGGAGAACCTAACCCAAACGCGGAAACTTTCTGGCCACTAACTCTATCTATCGTGCTCGCCTGTGATCTAAAGCGACCAGGCACCGAGAAGGACACTGGCTTTTGTTTCAGCGTTGCCCAGCGGGCGAGGTAATGCCACAGCAATCCTCCTTTCGGGCCACAGCAATCCTCCATCCCGAAAGGTCGGGAGAAATTCCCTGGAACGTAGATTTTGGAGCCTCGCGAAAAAGAAGCCGATTTTTACTCAATCCTGCGTGTGGGGTGTACAAACACATGAAAAGAGGGCGTGGAGCAGGCAGGGATGAAACTCTCAGTGCCTTTCAAATTCTACTTCAGTCTCAGGTTCACAAAGTGAGTCTCCCCATCGGTGGAAGTGCGCGAGGGGGGCGGGGAGAAGGAGACCACGCGGACTGGAAGAGAAATAGGTACCAGAAGGGCACAAGAGATACAGTCGAGATGCAGTGCAGCCCCGCCTCCGGGTACAATCAGAAAAGCTACAGTGTGTCAGTGGCTTTCGGCTTCCTGTTTGTAAAGCCAGAACCTCCCACCCCGACTTCGGTGACAGACGTTCTTCCTCAAAACAGAGTCCGCCTCTTCTTCGCGCTCGGGGCTGGATCGGGGGCAGGGGGAGTGTGGGGCGAGCGCCGGCGGGCGGC
>NC_043700.1:80951460-81098114 GCF_006229205.1 Suricata suricatta | reverse complement strand
AGCGCCGGCGGGCGGCCGCGGCAGAGGGGGCAGGGCCGCGGGGCGCAGCGCCCCTCCCAACCCGGCGGCCTCCGGGGCCGAGCAGGGCCGCCAGGCGGACAAAGCGCCTCCCGCTCCCTCCCCCACGACCGCGCACCCAGAAGGAGGGGGAAGGCGGGATGTGGGAGGTGGAAGAGGAGGGGGAGGAGGGAAGGTGCAGCCGGCGGGACTGGGCTGGATCGCTCCGAGGAGGGTGGGGAGGAGGAGGGGCTGGGCGGCCTCGGAGAACTGGGAGGAGGGAAGGATTCTTGAAGCCCAAGATAAACAAATTGTTCCTCTTCACGTGCAGGGTGGGGGGAGGTGGAGAGGGTGGGGAGCCAGCGCTGAAGCCTCTCCTCTTCCCCTCCCCCTAGCCGGCTCTTTGTCAAGGAGCGCCGGCCGGAGAGCCGGGCGAAAGCCCGCGGCGGCACCGGCACCACCGTCGGCGCCGAGAGCTCCTAGACCCGGGATGTGCGCGATTTATAAGCCGCACACGGGGGTGGCCGCCCATGCCGGGCCCCGAGCCGCCGACTGAGGTGCAGTCGGCCAGGGAAACCGGCGACAGCGCGTGGCGGCCCCGCACTCCTGGATTCCCACAGCCCGGCGCACCCTGCACTCGCGCGCAGCCTAGAGCCAGGCGGCGCGGTGGGGGAGGGGGTTGCAGACACCTTTCCCAAGCTTCCGGCCTCCCCCCACCCAGAAAAGAAAGCAAAAGAACAGGAGAGAGATGATAAGAGAAACGGATTCTACCCTCAGGGTTAGGGGGTAGGAACTGCCCCTTCCTCCCCGAGAAGTTAAGCCATTGGCTGCTCCTCTACCTCGAACCCACCCACCCTGCCATTTAAGCTTCTTTCACCTCCCTTCTACCTTCCACTTCTCCGGGCTTATTAGACTAGCCTGGAAAGTTGGCGGGCGGCAGTATGGAGGGTGAAGCTAGCCAGCTCCGTGCAAGCAAGTTTAAGAGAAGGAAAAAGAATTCCCAGTGGAGTTGTGTGGCCGGGACCCTGGGCCAGGCCGAGGGCGTAGCTCTCCCTGATCCACACACCCGGCCTCTCCCCCCTGGACCCTCGCAGCCGCTCCACCTGCCGGGCCAGCCTCCGGGCTGAAGCCGCGAGAGAGCGCACCCGCTCCCCGCATCTGCGCGCGCTCCCGCCAACGCGTGCGCGCAGCCACCCTCGCTCGCTTCTCATCCACTTCAAAGTTCATTCACAAAACTCTCAGACTTTCTCAGCCTGAAGGGGGTTAGCTAGGGAGAGGCTTGCCTATCCCTTCCCCTTCTTCCCCCCAGGGGTTGAGGGCCTGGTGCCCGCCCAGAATCTGCAACTGCATCAATTTCTCCTGGCACCCGGCGGTTGTGCTGAGAGGGGTGGGCGAAGGGGGGCTGGTCTGGAGAGGCGAAGCGGCACGGCGAGGGGTGGGGTGGGGAGTCGTGAAGAGGAGGAGCGAGGTTTCAACTCTGGGTTCACTCTCTTTCAAATCAGTATCTAAGAAAGGGAGGGGGGGGAAACTTTTCCAGTGCCTCACTCCGACGCTCCTCCAGGCTCCCTCCGCCCCTCTCAGTCGTGACTGGTTTCTCCCCTCTCGCCCCCTCTTCCCCAAATCTGACAACCCTGACAGATTAACAGGTAGCGGCGACGGCAGCTTTTTCCTCAGAAAAGTTGATGTTAACCCTTCGGCTTCAGCCCATCTCGCCACCGTGCAAATCAAAACACCCGTTCCCCCATGTAAGAAGCTCCACGCCCCCCCCCCACGCGCGCGCCCCACGCCTGCTGCCAGTGCGCCCTCACCATGATCAGCGTGTGGTTCCTCTGCTCCGCCGAGGCAGCCTCCGCATCTTGCTGGGGTTTGCTCTGGTGCTGCTGCTTGCCCGTGCCGGCGCCGGATTTCTTGGCCCTCTGCTCCAGGGTCCGCTGGTAGAGGCTCACAGTGTCCCGACGCTCCAGCTCCAGCTGCTCCACCTGAGCCTGCTGATACCTGTTCTCGCAGTTGACGTGGTGCCGCCGGCAGCCCTCGATGCGCTGGCGGAGCCGCTCCACCACGGTGCTGTGCTTAGGGACGGCCGCGGAGCCGCCGCCGGGGCCCCCGGAGCCGCCGCCGCCGCAGCCGGCAGCAGGGTGATTGCTACTCGGAGCAGCGGGAGTACTATTGGGAGTATTATTCACACCGATCCCGGCCCCGCCGAGGCTGCTGTTCAGGCTACTGTTGATGCAAATACTACTGCCATTCGCGGCAGCAGCGGGGGCTGCGAAATCCCCCATCCTGCTCCCCGGGCACACTATTTTGGAAGAACTTTTTTTTATCCACCCCCCTATCAGCCTCCTCCTTGGGTCCAAGAATTAAAATAGTTTAAGTGGAACGCGGGGGAGACGCAAGCACATGGATGGAAGCAGCGATCTCGACGGGGCGAAAAAAGGGGGAGAGATTTTGGGGTAGGTTTTTTTGTTTCCTTTTTTTAAACTGTAAAGCTCGAGGGGAAAAAAGAGGGGGGGGATGTTATCAGAATACCATCAGACACCTATCAACAAAAAGAATCACAACAAACTGAGCCAGCAGCAAATCGGGTTGCAACTCAAGGGGAGATCCGCTCCTCTCCTGCCTTCTTTTTATAATCCATTATTTTCTAATAAATTCCAGGAGATATCCGGTGGTTGGCAAGCATTTTCTCCCTACGTACCGAAAAATACACCCCATGTACACACACAAGCATATGTCTCCAGTGCGGACACGCGCGACACACACTCACTCCACACCGCATCGGAAAACGGCAAGCTTGCTTATTGCATTTTCCTTCCACAAAAAAGTTTTGGTGTTTATGCCGCCCCGTGTTCTCAAAGTACTTTGGCTGCTCAGTTGCATTTCACAGGAACCTAGATATCGAATCCTCGGGCTGGGGGAAGTAAACACATGGACAGTCCGAGGCGACTGCAAAAGTAGATCGGTGAAGTCCTTTGCAAAACGCCGCGCGGAGAGCAGCCCCTAACGCTCGGCTGGGCTGCCGCTGCCGCCGCTGCTCCTGCCACCATCACAATGATCAACTGCTCGCCGCCGCCGCCGCCGCCGCCTCCTCCTCCTCCTCTCGCTCCTCCACCTCCTCCTCCTCCTCCATGCCAGCGGAGTGATATCAGGACGCGCGAGCTCAGTAAACACGGCAGCGGCGGCGGCTGGAGGCCGTGAGACAAGCCGGGGGACACCGCGCAAAACCCGGCCCGGACTCTCACCCGGAAGGAGCGGGCGCCGCGCGCACCGGCACCCGGCTCCCGCCTCCCTCGCCTCGCCCTCCCCGCCCCTCCACGCCCCCAACCTCACTACTACCCTGACTGGAAGCCGAGCTGCCGGAAAAAAGAAGAAAAGATTCTGGGGGATCTCGGGAATGAATCAACTTTTGACCTGTGTGTGTGTGTGTGTGTGTGTGTGTGTGTGTGTGTGTACACGCGCGCGCACGTGCGTGTGTGTGTGTGTGTGTGCGCTCGCGCGCGCGCGCGCGAAGATGGCCGCGTGGACGCGCCTGGCTGGATTTCCTTATTCCAAGAGAGGTATCAAGCAAGCCCAAGTTGTTGTTATACATTTATGCATTATATTGCAGAACGGTGCATGACCAGGCAGAAACATTGAAGCTTCACAGCAGTTGTCTGTCATTCCTACCCATGTGGAAAGAAAAAGGCAAATGAGTGACTCCTTTTTAAAACCCAGGTAACAAGTCCTTGTTTATAATAATCCAGTTTATGGACACTTGTTCAAACTCTATGCCAATCTTAACACACAAATGCCGAATTCTGAACAAAAATAAATAGGCTCCAAAAAACTTGGAATTTTATTTAATTCGCTGTACATGTTTGTTGTTATTAAGGCAATTATTGTTTCAGTTACCCTTGGAAAAAAATTAAAATAAGGCAAGCAGGGACTTGGAGGTGAGACTAACAGTACATTTTAACAGACTGTTTTGAACACTAGGTGCTAATGACAGCAGTAATTAAGGGTCCTTCCTAAATCAAGTGGAAAGATTGCGGATTTCATGGACTAGAACTATAGGAAAAACACAGCATTTCACAGTTTGTCATGAACAAAACAAAAACAAGCAAAAATAACAGGCTTACCTTATTGCTAGATAAATTTCTGTTTAAATGAATGTATAATAACTATGATTAAAATGGAATATCACAAAAAGCAATCTAAACTTTTCTTTGTCTTTCCAGATATTAAATATCAAAAACAAAATCCCACTAAGGATCAAATATAATATCCTTGAATCTGAACTTAACTAATTGCATATACATAATTTTTTAAAATTTTTAAATGGAGAAACAGCATTTCTGTGATTATCAGTATTACAAAATCTTGATTGTGAGCTATTAATAATAAGGCATTTTGTATTATTTCAATAAATCTAATAGAATTAGTTTTTAGGGTAAAAATACACCCCAGTTTTCTAAAATAGCCAGGAATAAAAGAACTTTGGATCTCATGCATTAGTCATGAGATCTGATTTAAACCATCTTCATTTCTTGGCGTTGCAGATTAGCATAGGATGCTATTTCTAACCTCATAATGTCAGCAATAAGAAGCTATATTTTTCTTCAATTAATCAGGCCTATATGGTAAACTATATATTTAACATCCACTGGATTATATGGTAAAATGGGCAGCAAAATATTGATTAATGTGGTGTGAGATTACCTCTCAGTAGCAAAACCAATGTGAGAGAGTATCTTTCATTGATGCTCAGAGGGCTACTTAGTAAATATACAATTCTCTATATCAAAACTGCCCCTCCTTCAAGTCTGTTAGAAAATGTAACCAATTTAGTTCTATAGCAAAAAGTCAGTTCAGGTTCTAAAAGCATAGAGAAAATTATAAGAAAACGACATCACAAAGTGGCCTTTGTCTTCACATATTAACTGTATAATATCTCTGTTAATTCAGGAAACACATGGCCTCACTGCAGAGAGGAAGCTATGACTGTGCATTCATGTTACTCTCTCTTCACTATACTTCAATTCTTCTTCTCCTACCCCAAGCACCTACATGGCCTATAAGAGACTGCAGTTTGATTTACAGAGGCAACAAGGTTGAGGGTCTTGAGTAAGGAGTCTTCAGTTTTGAAACCTGTTATAATTCTAGCTTTTCCTGTGACTTTGAATTTAATTTTTCACTGAGAATTTGTCATTTCTGAAAAAAAAAAATGATGGCAATAGCAGCAACATGCATTCCTATCAAGCTGTTTACCTCTCCAATCATGAAGGGAAACCAAAAATACACAAGAATTTGCATCTTCCCTTTGAGGGACCAACAGGTGGAGGAGCGCATTTTGTGGCTTTACCCCAGAGTTCCCCAACGACAAATGGAGCTATTCTTGCACAACTACAGCAGAGTTTGCTGTTTGAGTTTAGTGCATGAGTGGACTACACAAAAGAGAAAAGATTGACTCCTTGTGGGTGTGTGTATACACACACACACACACACACACACACACACACACACACACTGGCACCCATCTTTCATCTCATTAAGATGGTGAGCCACAAGCTCCAAGACCAAAATGTAAGGACAGGAAAGACTGTGAAGTGTAATGGGCAATGGGGAAAGAGTCTGAGGAAATTGACCTGTGTAGTACTCCACCGGGACATACTTGAGGTAGAAACCCCATCCTAATCGTGCAGGCTGATTAGAAGAAAGAAGCAGGAAGTGAATGAGACGAGTCTTGAGCAACCTAGTCAAGTCATCCTGAATTAGAGATGTTAATCTACTCCAGTGACCTTAAAAGAAATAAGCTTTTACACTGGCAATTTCTAGGCTCTGGTGATACACTCCCATAAGGTTGCCAGCTTTGTTGGTCACCATCCTAAAGAACTCCCTGAAAGTCATAGAAAAGTCCAAGTTCTGGGGAAGCTATTTTATTCCCTTTTCCCGACAAGTGCTCTGATAGCATGACCATCTTTATCTCTTCTTTGAGCCTGCTATGAAGCAAAACTTCCAGATGGGAGCTATGGACACGTCCTCAATGCTGTTGCTCTAGAATAGCAAAGAAATTTGAGATGCCATAGCAATGATGAGAAAGAAATTATATGGCTGCCTCTCCAGACTTTGATGATATCTCTCTAGATGCCAAAAGAAGAGCATGATGAGTAAGTACCTGTACCAGGTTGTCCCGAGGCTCTGGCTCTGAGCCAAGGTTGGCAGTTCTAAGGAATTGAACCAGATCCCCTTTTCTCTAAGACAACTCTGCATCATCCTCCCATGTCCATCTAACAGGGCCCAGTGTCAAAAAAAAGGGGGTCTTTGTATAGAAGTTCCAGTATATGTGCCACTTATGCTTCCCTATTAATGTGGATCGATAGAACTGCTTCATCACTGTACCATAAAAGAATACTTGGTGATCAAGGTAGACTAGGAAGCCTCTGCTGCCCATCTCTGGGTAAGCAAACCTTTGTACATGGCCACACAGCGGGCCCTGATGGTCCTGAATTACTAGCAGCAGTGGGGTGTGCCCTCAGCTGTCTAGCAAGAGCTATCATATCAATAATTTCAAATATCATTTTGGCCTTCTGTGTGCCAGGCACCTACCTGTATTAGGCACTGGCCCTGGCATTGCGGCATAGCAGTGGGAACCACAAATGAACCTCAGTAATGGGCAACTAGACTCAGAGCAGTAAATGCAGTGATGGGACTAATATGAGGTAGGTATGAGAACACACAAAAGGGGCTTTGAGTACATGAGTGGGGATCTAAAAAGGCTTCCCCAGAGCTTTCTCCAAAAACTGGGTGGAAGTAAGCCAAGCAAAAGCTGGGGGTGGGGGTACGCAGTGGGGAGCTAGGAGATAGCTCGAGCAAGGCCCAGATCTGTTTCAGCAAATCTTCCAGCTCTTCCCTCACAGGAGCATGACTGTGGGAGGATGTATCGAGAAATGAGACCAAGGCTGAGGAGGTCAGAAGGATCCAGGTTGCATAAGGCCATCCAGAAGTTAAGACTATATCCCTGCAACAGGGCTGCCATTGAAAGAATTAAAGCTGATTCACACTTTTTACTCTGGCAGTGCAGTGGCTATATGAATACAGTGTTTTCTAGAGTATGTTCCTGGTCCTGTGAGATGTTTCACCCAAAAGACTTCTGAGGCAAGTAAGGCAAGATGATTGGTACTGCTTCTGTCTCAAAGATTCATGACCACGTTGAAGGCCACTAGAAATCCTGCAGCAAAACATGTTTAGCTGTGTTTAACCTAGTAATGCCCAAATCCTGTTATGTCCCACAAAATGACATATTAGAGAGAGCTCTGTGTAGGAAAGAGTAAAAATCGAAGACAGTTCTAAATCCACTTAAGTTCACAATGATTACCTGGGCGGCAGCCTCTGACAGCCTCTGACAAGACTGCAACTCCCTTTACCATCTGCTGCGCTGGACTCACTAGCACCCAAGGCTCAAGGCCCCTCGCTAACCTTAACTGGGTGTGTTGAGTTCTGACCTTCGAGTAGTGGGGAAGTAGCGACACAAAGGCACAAATCCTTGAAGGATGAATTTGACTAGCCTTTCTCAGCATTACCACATCAAGCATGTTATTTTAATATCTATCTCTCTATAATAAAACCTTCTTATTGGGGGAAAGGTCAGATTTGTGTGTTTTATTTTTTATTTAGAAAAAAAATTTAATGTATATTTCTTTTTGAGAGAGAGAGAGAGAGAGAGCTTGAGTAGGGGAGGGTAGAGAGAAAAGGAGACACAGAATTCAAAGCAGGTTCCAGGCTCTGAGCTGTCAGCACAGAGCCTGACACAGGGCTGAAACCCAGGAACTGGGAGATCATGACCTGAGCCTAGTCGGACGCTTAACCAACTCAGCCCTCCAGGCACTCCTAAGGTCAGCTTTATTTAACTGAAAATCTTAATTATGTAGTATCTTTAAAGATATAGTGTTTCATTATTTTTTAAAATATTTTTAATGTAATTTATTATCAAATTGGCTTCCATACAACACCTAGTGTTTATCCCAACAAATGCCCACCTCAATGCCCATCACCCACTTTCCCTCTCTCCCATCCCCATCAACCCTCAGTTTGTTCTCTGTATTTAAGAGTCTCTTATGGTTTGCCTCTCTCCCTCTCTGTTTGTAACTTTTTCCTCCCTTCCTCTTCCTCATGGTCTTCAGTGAAGTTTCTCAAGATCCATCTGTGAGTGAAAACATATGGTATATGTCTTTCTCTGACTGACTTATTTCACTTAGCATAATACCTTCTAGTTCCATCCACATTACTGCAAATGGCAAGATTTCATTCTTTCTCATTGTCATGTAGTACTCCATTGTATATATCAACCACATCTTGATCCATTTGTCAGTTGATGGACATTTAGGCTCTTTCCATGGTTTGACTATTGTTGAAAGTGCTGCTATGAACATTGGAGTACATGTGCCCTTATGCATCAGTACTTCTGTATCCCTTGGGTAAATTCCCAGCAGTGCTATTGCTGGGTCATAGGGGAGTTCTGTTTTTAATTTTTTGAGGAACCTCCACACTGTTTTCCAGAGTGGCTGCACTAGTTTGCATTTCCACCAACAGTGTAGGAGAGTTCTTGTTTCTCCACATCCTCGCCAGCCTCTGGTCTTCTGATTTGTTCATTTTAGCTACTCAGACTACTGTGAGGTGGTATCTCAGTGTGGCTTTGATTTGTATTTCCCTGATGATAAGTGATCTTGAGCATCATTTAATGTGTCTGTTGGCCATCTGGATGTCTTCGTTGAAAAAGTGTCTAGTCATGTCTTCTGCCCATTTCTTCTTTATTATTTTTTTAATGTTTATTTTTGAGAGACATTAAGAGAGCGTGAGCTAGGGAGGGGCAGACAGAAAGGGAGACACAGAATCCGAAGCAGGCTCCAGGCTCTGAGCTATCAGCACAGGGCCTGACACAGTGCTCTAACTCGTGAACAGAGAGATCATGACTTGAGCCAAAGTCAGCAGCTTACCCTACTGAGCCACCAAGGCACCCCAGAGTTTCATTATTTTTGAAGCATGTGCTCTGTCTAGCCTAACAATTACTGGCCTCTTAGAGTTATTTTAATGAGTTCCTTCTACCTAGTAAACCAATTGTATGTAGGTGACATCCCCCATGGACTAGGGATGTTTCAAAGCTTTTTCCTTAAACATTTAAGTATTTCTAGCAAGACCATGTTTACATGATTAATTTTCACTTTTTATTAAGAAAGTTTACTAAGCTCTAGACCATGTCATAAATTTTGAGAGGAATATGAATTAATGGGGTTTAATTTTCTTATTCATGTATTTTAATATGTGTATCATAGTTTTATGGTTATTAAGAGAAAGGTTATCTAAAGTCCATGGCAGACAAAATTTTTAAAACCCTTTCATTCTGCTTCACTCTAGTCTCAGTGCTAAATAATTTGATATAATAAGGCATCTGTCTTGAACAAGGTCTGGCTTCCTTGTAAGATGTTGAAGACTTTGAAATTAGGGGAAATATTTATGAAATCTTTTATTTATTGAAGGCCCATCAGCAGAAAAACTGTTAACTTTAGGAACAATTATTTAATAAATAATCAAAGAGCTTTCTTGTCAGCATTTGCTGGTAATCAGTAACAGCAAAGAATAGGATTTTAATGGTCAACACTCATTGAAAACTGGCTCTATTCTAGGTTCTCTTACTTTCCCTCACTTTATTAGTAAAGAAACTGAGGCACAAAAAGCTTAAGGAACTTTCCCCAAACTAATCTCCAATATTAAAGGTGGCCAAGGCCAAATTCAAACCCAGTCTAACCCCTGAGCACATACTATTGAAGGAACATGGAAATAGGTTCCCCAAGTTCCTTCAAATTTTAAGGTTCTACATTTCTATGAAACTAAAATTACCGTGTTTTAGCCAGTCAGCACTTTGACAGAGGCCTGGTGCTGCAGTGTAGAAGGCGGTCAGCTCAGGAGTCCTTCTTCCAGAAAGCTGCCTTTGCCCCTTTGCTCCCTCAGCACCTGTTCTAGGTTAGTCACTTCCTCCGTGTTCTGAAAATCATGAGCATTGCCCTCTCTTGACACTCTCAGGATCACATGGTACTAATAACTGTCCATTCTCTTGTTTGTCTCTCACTTGTGTTTTCTTGGTCTTTGGACCTAGCACAGAGCCTGGCTGGGACAGAGCTCTGTAACAGTGTCTGGGGAATGAGTGTTTGGGAAAGAGTGAACGGTCTGCAATTTACCAAAGTTACAGAATTGGAAGGGGATTTATGACGAGTCCTGAACATTTGTCCTGGGGGAAAGGAACACTGGGCTTCCATTTTGTAGGAACCATTTGGATGTAATATAAGAAAATCATAGTATGAAGTGATCTATTTTCCAAAATGCTGTTTCTCAGCAGGTAGAGGTATTCTAAAAATTGGCTTAGAGAGGTGCAGTGGTGGAAGAGAGGCAGGTAAGAGTCAAGCCAGCCTCTTCCAGATCCTCTCACTGCACGCTCCTGTCAGCCTGGCGCAAGGGGAAGGGCTCACATTAATTGTACACCTACGGCCATATGTCAGATATTAGGTCAAACTTTTTCCAACACTAACCAGTTTAATCACAGCCATGCTAGGAGGTATATAAACCAGAATGGGCCCAAAGGTACCTTTAACATGAATTCAACTATAAACTCTTAGTTGTGTGGGTATGTGTGTATGTAAACAGCTACTTCATTTGTACTGAAAAATAAACAGTGGAGGAGAAGGGAACTATTTTGGAGTTGCTGAGAGTCAATAGAGGAGTGTACCAAATCACGTGTACTAATTTTACTTCACGGATAATGTGAGGACTTCAAGGAAATTGCGACGACATGCCTGAAAAATATATAACTTCCCCGTATTATGACTCCCATTTTCTGGATGAGAAAATGAAGTCTTAAATAGTTTCCATGACTTGAATTCAAATCGGCTCCAAAGGCCCCATCTTATGCACCTGTCTGGTTTCCCCTTTGTGCTGTATGTTGTTGTTCTGTGGAGCTTGTAGCCATTCTGTCGCTGCTCTTGTCATACATTCAGCAAATATTTATTGACTTTTGGCAGGTCCTGTGTTAGATGCCAGGGGTGCATTCTTGAACAGAAACACTCTCCTCTCTAAGGGAGCTTGAGGAGTTGTAAATCATATCATGAGAGAAGTATAGTCAGCTCTTGACTGACCAGAGCTTGAGGGAGGGATAGGAAGAGGTCTGCCCCAGTTAAAGCAAAACTAGTAAGAAGGGGATTGGATAAAACAATCAACATAAGGTTAGTTAGAATTACACCCAATGTTAAGGAAAGGTTGACCACCCTACACGTGCCATTCCAAAGGTCAAAGACAGTAAGGTAGAACAGTTTAAGAACACAAAGCATCACTTTCATTGTCTGATGAAAAATCACACAAAGCTACCTGTTTAATGGTTTGATATTGTGTGCTCCTCAGCTGTGCTCTCTTTTTAACTTTGGAACAGAGCCTAGGCAGCATGAGTTTGTCTCTGAGAAAACTGCATTCTTCACTGTTACTCTAGTAGACAGTCTAGGTCAGCGATTTTTCAGCCATGTTGAGTCCTGAGAATTCCCTCCAAGGGCCTCGGGGGCTGCTGAATGGTGGGGGGAGGAATGATTGGGGCTTGGCCTCTCTTCAACCCAAGAGCCTTCTTTTCCAAATTGGAGTAAAATTTCCCCTGAATAAAGGGTTCTACAGCTAAAAGAGAGTTTGAAAATAGTTCTATATTTCATCTTATTTTTGCTGGCAAACTCTCCCTCCTCCCCCACCGAACCCTCACCTTCTATGACATACACGTTATCATTTTATTCTCTTCTTGGTGTCACTAAACCCTGGTTCACATTGGCTCTGAATCAGTTAACTTTGGCTCCAAAGTTTAATGATCCCTTGCTAAATGTCAGCTTCTTCAAATTTCTCTACATTCCTCTAAGCTGGGCAGGTTTAAGAATGGCCCAACTAAGTGTGCGTGCAACAAAATGAAGAAAACTATTTTCTAAACTCCAGCTGAGGACTACTATGCATGTTCAGAAGGAACACTAGGATTATCTGCCTGGAATAGTGGTGGGGTGGAGTTTGCAAGTCCTTAGAATCATGCAAAAGTAGATAGTTACTTATCTGCCAGTTATAAGGGTATGTTCTGGTATCACAGGGTTTTTGTCCTACTGAGTCGGGTATGCAACTTTTGGACGGAGGAGGGAAGCCAGCTACTAGTGATCTAGGCGTCCCTGCTACCCTCGGTTTCTCCTTCAAGTAAATGCCAAATAAATTGATTTCAACGGCCACCAAATGATTAACCTATCCAGGTCATTCACATGCCTTAGTATTGTCAAGCCTCAGATTATATGCTGACCTTTTGTGAGACCAGAAAATAATCTAACACACAATATGACAATTTGGGAATCAGTGTATTCATTATCTAATAATCTCCCATGATATTCAAAACAAAGTTCTCAGCTTTGGCTGGAATGCCCTTCGTTTCTTCTGCATCCCCTCTTGCCAATTCTGTTAAGGAAAATCTTCAGCATGAGAGAAGTGAAAAAAAAGTCTGTGATACTTCAGCTGCCATAAGGAACAGACCTGGCACAGAGATGCAGTAATGTCTGCCCAGGACAGTGGAAGTTCATTGATCCAATTCTGCCCACCATCCATGGATGAGTAACTGACAGATGTTGCAAAAAGACAAGAAGACAAGGCTGATTGGCAAGGGGCAGGAGTCACCCAATGTTAAAATAGAAACAGGATGGCATCCATTGGTTAAAATAAAGTTCCAATCATGGACATTTTTGCAGATTGATGTTAGGCAGATCTGTGTCATTAAAAAACATGTTTTTCTCCACAAAAAAGCACTACTATTTTTTTTAAACGATGTCAATCTACCTTATGTATTGTTGTTTTGGGTTTCTCAATTACCATGCCTATATCCTCTGATAACAGGACACCTTTATACTTTTTCAAAACCCTCCTCCCTACATTCTCAGCCCGTGAAGTTTGCAAAGGGGAGAGGAGACAGAATCCCTCTCCTGGCTCCAGCAGCACATATTGGTCCCCCAGATCACCTTCCTCTTGACCGCGGTGATTGATTCAAAGATGGGCATGTGACTGAGGCTGGTCCAATTAAAGCTCTCTCCAGGAATGTTGCTGGAACTACCAGAAAAGGAATCCTCTCTCTTTCAGAGACTCATGGAAGTTAAGGACAATATAAGCTCGGAGGTGCCGAGGGCCAGCTTTGATACAGCGTGGACAAAGTCTGTTTGGAAATAAAGCCAACCCAGAGGAAAAGAGAGCCAAGAAATGGAGGTAGTCCTCATGGCATCACTTGTGTCCTGGATCTAGTTGGGGCTAAAGCCAGGTTGCCCTGGCAGTTCCAGTTACATGAGCCAGTAATTCTCTTTTTCCTACATTTTCCTCCTTTCCTTCCCTTCTTCCTTCCGTTCTTTCAAGTGTGTGTGTGTGTGTGGCATGATTGAAACATCCATCAGTTAGGGACTGGTTAAATAAATCATATTATATCTAAATAATGAAATATATGCAATAATTAAAAAGACTCATGCAAAGCTACATATGACTCATTGAGTTACTTAGTACAAAAAAATGAAAACTGAAATCCTCTATTGAGAGATGAAACAAATAACGTATATTATATCCATATACTCAAAGAAGCAACTGTTACAATAAGTCATATGTGGCTAATTGATTGACATTAAAAGATAGTCATGACATATTATTGATTTTAAAAAGCAGGTTATGAAACAAGTTACAAAAATACTCATTAGGTAAAATTATGTAGTTTTTGTATAAATAAATCTAGCAAACTCTTAAAACTTAGTTAAACGTCTTTTCCCTGGGATCTTAGGTGTTTTTTCTTATAATTTATTGTTTTCTTTATTGCTTTAATTCTATGAGTATATTTAGTATAGAAAATGAAAACTTCTGGTTTTTTAGAAAAACAGAGGAAGAAAGGAAAGGAGGGAGAATCTGAAGAGAAACAAGAATGGGAGTGTATATAGTTTGAAGTTTGCCTAAATGATTCAGGAATATTCAGGGAGGAGGTGATACTGTTCCATGAATCTTCAATAAAAAACAAAAAGTATTTTCCAGGTAGACAGATGGGATGAAGGCATCCAGAAAGGCAAGGCTTCAAAAAAGTAAGAAGCTATGATGTCTTAAGAAATAAGTTTTCTGATATAGGTAAATAAGTGTCAGTAAATTAGCAATTTAATCTTAATACCTAGGGCAGGGTCAATTAAAGTCAATGTTAAAACAAGGAATTTCATATCAGGATTGTGTATGGGTTTAACAAGGGGAAAAAAATACTATACCTCAAGGACACTAGTCTCTACACCCAGTTGCTGACCCTCATCTCTCTTTTGAGGTCTAGTAAATATCTCTAACTTCACATGTCCAAAGCAAAACTCTTGTTTTCCTGTCCAAATCTGTTCTTCCTCGGTAGTGGTTAATTTTGTGTGTCAGCTTGACTAAGCCATGGTGTGCCCAGATATTTAGCTCAACATCTTTAGAGGTGTGTCTTTGAGAGCGTTTTTTGGGTACAATTAACATTTAAATCAATAGACAGCAGAGCAGATTGCCCTCCCTAAGGTGGCCAGGCCTCATCTGGTCAGTTGACTGCCTGCACAGAACAAAAAGACTGACTCCCCTGTAAGTAAGAGAGAATTCCTCCTAACTGCCTTCACACAGGAACATTGGACGTTTTCCTGCCTTCACATTTGAACTGAAACACATGAGCACTTCCCATGTCCTGAGTTGCTGGTCTCAAGACCGAAAATACACCATTGGCTCTTCTGGTCCAGTTTGCAGACTTGCCCTGCAGATTTTGGGCCTTGTCAGCTAATAATCATTTGAGCCAACTCCTTATAACAAATTTCTTTCTCTATATTTATGGACATCCTATTGATTCTGTTTCTCTGGAGTGTTCTGACAAATATATTCTTCCTTCCCAGTATCCCCAGAAGAAAAATGGCAGAATGAGCCTATCAATATCTTGGGTACAAAAACCTTGGGGTCATCCTTGACTCTGCTTCTCTCACACCAAAGGTTCAATCCAAAGCAAATCACATAAGCTCTACCTTCAAAATATATCCAGATTCTGACCACTACTTTTCTTGCCTTCTGTTACCATCATGGTCTAAAGTTCCATCATCTCTCATCTGGGCCAACACAAAGGTATCCTAACTGGTCTTCCTGCTTCCTCCTCCACCTTTTTACAGTCACCCGTCTGCACCCAGCCACAGTATTCCATCTCAAACATGTCAGATCATGTCTGGCCTCTGCTCAAAACCCATTAATGTTTCTCATCTGATTCAGGGGGGAGTCTAATGTCCCTATGATGGCCTATAGGCCCCTGCGGGATCTGGCTGCCCTTTCTACTTTACTGGCTCCATCTTCTAGTTCACTCTCTTACTTTGCCTCCTTGCCTTTTTTCTTCTTTTTCTTTCTCTCTCTCTTTTTTTAATAGGCCAGGAATTCCCTCTGTTGAAATAGTCTGTTCCCAGATAGCCATAGGGTCCTGCCTCACTTCCTTCAGGTATGCCCCTCAGACCTTTTCTGCCAGCCTGTATGAAATAATCTACTCCACCACCTCCCTACATCCATGAGTCATGTTTTGCCACCAGACACATAGTGCATCTTATTTTATCTTCTGCGTCCCCTTCTAGAATGTGAACCCATAAAAGCAGACAGTTGCCTTGCTTCTGTATCCTCTGCACATGGGGCCGAGGCTGGCACACAGGGCCACTCAATACCTCTTTGCTGATGAATTATATTTCTTTCCATACATTGAAGGAAACGATACTTTTGATGTAATGGCTGATTATATACTATGTATTGGGCACTATGCCATGTTTCTTACGTAAATTAACTCATTCAGTTAACAACTCTTGGGGCCTCAGAGCAGTTTCTGAATGAGAAAGGGAGGCAGAGATAACTTTACTAATGTCACACGCTGATAAGGGGTGGAGTCTGGATTCTGTCCCAGGCCAACCCCAGAGACCAGGCTCAACCACAAGGCCTCCTGTTCAGAATATACTTCTTACAAATTCATTAGGAGACACGGAAGAACAGCCAGGATGAAAAAGACTAGCCCCTAATTGTATTTTTCAGGGATAAAAAAATATTTCCCACCACATAGTAGCTCCACCAGTTCGCAGTTATTTCCACACAGTGGAAAGCTCAGGGGACTCCCCTGCAGCTCACACTGTGACACTTGTGAAGCGATTTGGTCGAGACTAACAAGGTAACAGCAAAGTCTTCCTCCAAAACCTTTCTCGGCTCACACAGACCTTGTAAAGTTGGTAGGAACTTCACAAGCTCATTCAAAGATGCACACAGTCCCTTTTACCCTTGTAAATGTATTCATTTGTGTATTTAACAAATATTTACTAAGCACCATTAGGTGTCATGCACAGTTCTAGGCACTGGAAGTATAAAATACCTTCTTTCATGGACTTTCACCCCATTTGTAACACAATGGAGCTTATATATCATAGTGACTTGGAGCTAAACTCTGTAGTCCGACTGGTGTAGAAATCCCAGCCCTGTTGTTACTGGTAACATGACCTCTGGCAAGTTACATAACTTGTCTAAATCTCAGTTTCTTTGTTTATACAATGATGGCAATATTGATGATCAGATCCACTACACTGGTTGGTTTATTAGGGGGATAAAATGAGATTGCCTGATGCATACTAATCGTTGAGAAAGATACTATCCATGATGGAGAGAGTGGGCTCATAAAATCTTTGTGATTTTAAATATGGTTTTGTATGTATGATGCATTTTCAGTTTTCCTGCTAGAGTCAGTTCCTCTTAAGGATAAGAGGTTGTCCAA
The DNA here is from genome assembly GCF_006229205.1 of Suricata suricatta. Lineage (NCBI taxonomy): Eukaryota > Metazoa > Chordata > Mammalia > Carnivora > Herpestidae > Suricata > Suricata suricatta. The sequence continues at coordinate 81,081,289 of NC_043700.1, read as the reverse complement.
ATTTTAGCATCTTGAAAGAGTGCAAGTTCAGTCCACATTTTCAAGCAGAATGCTAAATTTTGTGATGAAGTCATAGGGTCTTACACTCACAATTAGACATCATAATAAGGCTATTAAAAGAACCCTGATTCATTAATTTGTTCAGTCTCCTTTCCTTCTGGGGCTATCTGGGAAAGCTGCCCATTTGCAGAGAGCTCCTTTGGCTATCTTCCTTTGCCTTTCAGAGCCCTCAAAACAAAGTTCTTAAGTACCTCGTAATGGGTCCATGAGATTGTTGGTTTTGTTTATAACATGTCAGAAGTAACAATTTTTATACTACTAATAGACTAATTACAAAGTATAAGGGATATCTCAGGTGGTTTCTGAATGGACTAAATATTCATATATATTTATAGGCTCTTCTGCCTTTGTGGACATTAGACCAGGAGTGTAAAACCATAGATTGTAATCCTGGGCCTACTACTAATTGACTGTTTGATCTTGACTTCACTGGTGCGTTGGTGCTTACCTATCTATGTCCTAGGCTATTGTCTATATCATCTTGCCCATAAATAAAGCTAATGACATTCCACACTTGCCCATAAATAAAACTAATCGACAAGAAACCTATCTCCCCTTGGTCCACAGAGCTGAATGTGAGGACATAGGGACCTATTAAGGAACAGATGAGCACAGGGGCTCTTGCATTTCAAGTCGTAAGCCCCATACAACAAGATAGTAATAAGGGATAAAATTATAACATTCATACATCTGTTTTTAAGCATAAAGATATGTTAGAGCTACGTTCATTTCCTTGAAAAATATTTGAATAATTTTGGGCATTCAAAGTCCACTGAACATGCAAATGCTAATATATCTAATGCCATGTACAAAAAGTTGAAAACTAAGGCTTTCCTTATTGGTTGTTCAGTGACTCTAACCAACCACATGGCACATTATTTAGAATCAATGTTAGATTTGAGACTCAGTCCTTATCATCACTGCAGAGGAGGGTGGTCTTCGAATGATGAGTTATCCTCTGGCACATAACTTTTTGAGGACATTGGCATTCTTTGAGATAAAAGTGACACTTTCGGCCTGAGCTCCTGATGAAAAAGCTCAAAACTATTCCACCCTTGGAAAACAAAAGAGCTCATCCAGGACAAGGGGCTATATTTTGCAGATTGAAGGGCATCATTGAGTAAATGTTTTGGTGCTAAAGTCCTCCTTGTGAGGAAAATACTCTCTAACGTTCCTTTGGACTCTGCGTGTCAGGCTCCTTTGCACAGAAGAATGAGTGTGAGGTGTTTTTTGAAGGGAGGTTGGAGACAGGTTGTCAGAGTTGTGGCTAAGCCAGTAGTATTCTGAATCCATTGAGCTCTTAATTACTGTCCTCCATGAGCCAAACAAGTTAACCTGGGTCCACTGCACTGTCTGAGAAGAACTAAGGAGTAAGTGACTATTTTTTCACAAATCTGTTGCTTTACGAATGTGTGTTGTAGTGTATGTTCGACGTAGATAGATGATTGATTCCCTGAGCTTGATAAAATAGGGTGCTAAACAGAAGAGAAGACATTTTAAGAATCCTCATCAGTCAGAGGAGTTATTTTTATATAACATAGGCACTCAATTTATGAACATTAAAACTAAATAAGGTAGAACAAATTTAAAGCATTTACCCTCTTGAATATTTAGTTGGTCACAGTCCTGAATTTTCCTAACTTCCATGCATGACAGTGTAGAACTTACTCAATTGAGGAATCATCTAAAAATGAACATCCTTAAGAGCAAGTAGATATGAAAAAGAACTGATTAAAGATTTTAGAAAAGGGCACCTGGGTGGCTCAGTCCATTGAGCATCTAACTCTTGATTTTGGCTCAGGTCAGAATCGTAGCCAGGGTCATGGGATCGAGCCCTGAGTCAGGCTCCATGTTTAGTATGGAGCCTGCTTGGGATTCTCTCTCTCTTCTCTCTCTCTCTCTCTTTCTCCCCCACTGTCACATACTGTCTCTCTCTAAAATAAAAAAAAAAAGTAGATAAAGTTGCATCCTTTAAAATTAAAAATCTTAGTAGATGGGATAATGTTGAGACTGGCATCAGCCAAAGAGAGACTTGGAAAATAGTGCTGAAGAATTCACACTAAATGCAGCATACAGAGACAAAAACTATGAAAGAGATGTGAGTCATAAATAATAGATGAAGAATCTCCAAAATAAATCTATAGGAGTTCCAGGAAATAGAAATGAAAGAGTAAGACAGAGAAACAACATTTGGAGAGATAATGGCTGAGAATTTTCCACAGTTGAAGATATCCTTGAAAAGCACACAACAAATTTCAAACAACATAAATTAAAATAAATCCACATTACAAAGACACTTCAAAACATCAAGGGCAAATAAGACAATCCTAAAAGTTACCAGAGAAAAAAATAGATTACCTATAAAAGGGCGATCAGGCTGGTAGCAGTCTCCTCATCAGCATTGCTAGATGAAATAACTGTTCAAATGTCCAAAGGAAAATAATCTCCTGTCTAGCTAAATTCTCACACTGAAACTAAGCTATCATGAAAAAGAACAACAAAATAGACGCTTCATCCATGGAAAGTTTATCCCTTACAGACCCATTAAAGAAATATCTTGACTGCAAAGAAAAGAGCCTAATAATCATATAACAATAGCTAACACTTTACACACACCAGCTACTTTTAAACCTCACAATAACCCGATGAGGTAGATACATATTTTAACCTCATTCCACAGTGAGGAAACTGAGATACAGAAAGATTAAGATCTCATAGCTAGTAAGAATCAGGATTTGAACCAAGCAGGCTAGTGAGACGTTGGATGAAAGAAATAATAAGAAGTAAAGAAGCTGACAAAATAAATGGAAATATTTTAAATAACCATTGACTGTAAAAAAGAAAAACTAGAACTCTATATAATAATGACGGGAGTTGTTTCCTGTGTGTCTAAATCATGCTTACCCCCTCAGCGTATTGAGGAGAATGGTAATAAATAGTAACTTAAAAGTTTTTATAAAAATTTATAGTTACATAGGTTAAAAATGTAAGGGTAAGGACAAGGAGAGAAAGATAATTTATTATAGTTTCAAGATCAGTAAGGAAAATTAAAAGTAGAATAAAGGCACTTATCAGTTCAGCAGAAAGCAAGAAAAGGAGGAGGGAAATTACGATAAGGAATAGAATGGTCAAAGGAAAACAAAACAAAGACCGCGGTGAGGACATGTTCATATATATCACTAATCACAATAAATAAATGTTAAATAAAAGTTGCATGGTAAAGGAACTTACTAACCTATTGTATTTTTAAAAATTAGCCAAGAAATTTTACTATGCAAGTTTTAGATCTGCCCCTACAGATTAGTATTATTTTAACCAATGATACGTTGAGAACATTCAAGCAATGTATCTTGCATTTCTAATTAAAAAACCCATATTTAAAAATTGAGACTTGTGTTTATATAACCATGATGATAAGGGAAATTAAAACCCAGACAGATGGATATTTATAAAAACTGATATTTCAGGAAAGGACTTGAAGTAAAAAGTCCTTTCCAACCATATCTTTAATTAGAGGACAATTATTTTAAAATAGAACTTTTCCTAATTGTACTCTGGACTATGTCAAAGGAAAAGCATTTAACAGTCTTCAAACTTTTACCTCCTAAAATTTTAGATAGATTGCTGTTCAGAACGATTTTCTAATCAACATTTTAGGAAATCTTCTATCTGATAAAAGGCCAAATGTCTACATGCATCTTCAAGCTGAATGATCTTTTTAATGTATTAATGCAGATGGCACCCAGTATTTACCATACTGCACCAGAAAGAATGATTTTTATTATCCATGTTCTGTATGAATACAAAATTAAAATGTAATCCTTGTTGATCAAAACTGTAGATTCCATGTCATGATTAATTCCAAGAACACAGCTTTCTGCATCTTCCCTGGAAACTGTACTTTGCAGTAGTAACAACATTCTCAGTTTTCAGGTTGTCATTATCTTGCTCTTTTTGATTGCAAAGTGCAAAATATTTCTGAATAAATTGCCTGCACATCGAAAGCTTCCTGCAACTACCACCACAATCAATACAGAAAACTGTTTCATCACGGTGAGCCTCCCTCTTGCTCCCCCTTGAAAGCCACACCCAACTTCCTCCCCTGCACCCATCCCTAATCCCTGGCACCACTCATCCTTTCTTTATCTCCATAATTTTGTTATTTCAACAGTGTCATATAAATGGAATCATTCAGGATGTAACATTTTTTTTTTTCTCAACCATCATTAGTCTCTTGGGTTTCATCCAAGTTGTTGTGTTTATCAATATTTCTTTCCTTCTATTGGTACGTTCTCTTCCTTGGTGTAGATATATCACAGTTTATCTGGTCACCCATTGAAGGATAACTGGATAGTTTCCAGTTTGGGGCTATTATTAATAAAGCTGCTATTAACATTCATGTACAAGTTTCTGCATGAATATAAGTTTTTATTTCCCTGTGGTTAATGTCTAGGAATACAGTGCTGAATCATTTGGTAAGTACATGTTTAATTTTTAAAAAGCCAAACTTGGGGTGTCGAGGTGGCTCCGCCAGTTAAGCATACATTCTTGATTTCTGAGGTCACGATCTCAAGGTTTGTAAGATCAAACCCCCAGTCAGGCATCACACTGACAAGCCCTGAGCCTGCTTGGGATTCCCTCTCTCCCTCTCTCTCTCTGACCCTCCCCCACCTTTCTCAAAACAAACATTTTTTTAAGAAGCCAAACTATTTTCTTGAAAGGATATACTAGTTAACGTTACCACCAGCAATCTATGAGTGATCTAGTTTTCCTGCATTCTTGTGGGCATTTGGTGTTGTCTTTATTTTTAATTTTATCCATTCTCATAGGTATGTAGTGATATCTTGTCATTTTAATGTATATTTCCCTAAGGGCCCATGAAATTAAATATCATTTTATGTGCTTACTTGTCATGTGTATATTCTGTTTGGTAAAGTATGTGGTTATGTTTTTGGCTCATTTTGCAATTTGATTATTTGTTTACTCACAATTGTACATTGACAATTCTTTATAGTTTTGGGGGCACCTGTGTGGTTTAGTCGGCTGAGTGTCCCATTCTTGATCTTGGCTCCTGATCTCCCAGTTTGTGGGGTCTGGCCCTGCGTGGGGCTCTGTGCTGATGGGCATGGCTTGAGATTTTTTCTCTCCCTCTCTCTGTGCACCCCCCCACACTTTCTCTTTCTGTTTCAAAATAAATACACAAACTTAAAAAAAGAGAATTCTTTATGTTTTCCATATGCAAGTAATTGTCAGATATATGTTTTGCAAATATAGTCTCCTGGATTGTAATTCGTCTTTTCATCTTCTTAAGAGTTTTTCCCAGAGCAAAAGTGTTTAATTTTGATGAAGTTCAAATGATCAGCTTCTCCCTTTATGGATTCATGCTTTTGATCTTTGTCAACAATAAGTTGAGCCTATTTTTGTGGATTTCTTTCTGGGTTCTGTATTCTGTTCCATGGATCTATATGTCTATTCCCCCAACCATGCCACATAGTTTTGATTACTGTAACTACATAAGTCTTGATCAGGTAGGCTGATTCCTGCTACTTCATTTTTTTTTAAATTATTTTAGCTATTTTAGTTCTTTTGTAACTTCATAGAAGTTTTAGATAATCTTTTTTAATTAAAAAATTTTTTAATGTTTATTTGTCTTACAGAGAGAGAGACAGACAGATAGATGAGTGTGAGTGGGGTAGGGTAGAGAGAGAGGGAGACACAGGATCTGAAGCAAGCTTCAGGCTCTGAGATCTCAGCACAGAGCCTGATGCAGGGCTCAAACCCTCGAACTGTGAGATCGTGACCTGAGCCAAAGTTGGACATTTAACTGACTGAGCCACCTAAGCATCCCAGAAGTTTTAGATAATCTTAACTATGTCTACAAAAAATCTTGCTGATATTTTTATAGGAATCACATTAAACTTGGGAAAATTGACATCTTTATTGTGTTGAGTCTTTCAATTCATGAACACAGTATATCTCTTCATTTATTCAGATCATCTTATAATTTTTATCATACAGATTATATACATCTTTATTAGATTTATATTTAAATATTTAATATTCTTTGGAGCATTAGTAAGTGGTATTGCACTTTTAAACATTTCAGTTTCTACTGGTTTACTGTTAGTGTATAGAAATGCAACTGATTTGGGCATTTTGACCTTATCTCCTGCTACTTGCTAAACTCACTTATGAGTTCTTGGAGGCTTTTGTTGTTGTTGTTTTTGGTAGATTCCTTTGGATTTTCTAGCTATACAATCATGTTACCTGAAAATAGAGACATTTTTATTTCTTTCATTTGACATATTGTACTTTAAAAAAATTAAGTTTTGTGCTTTAAATGATTCTGAAAATATGAAAAAAAGAATGGAAAAAGATATACCAGGTAAACACACACACACAAATGTTAGGGATTTTGTTAAAATATTAGAACAACTAGAATATAAGCATTAATAAATATAAAAATGGGATACTACATAAGCACTAATCCACCAAGAATAATACATAATTATCATAAACTTCTCTGTAACTAAAAACATAGTCTTGATACATCAGTAAAGCAAAATAAAAAACTAACAATTATAAAGGTAATTTTGCAAAATATGGTGTGATATTCAAACACACTTATATTAAAAACTAGTTGGGGCGCCTAGGTGGTTCAGTAGGCTGAGCCTCCAACTTTGGCTCCAGTCATGATCTCATGGTTGTGAGTTCAAGCCCTGCACTGGGCTCTGTGCCGACAGCTCAGAACCTGGAGCCTGCTTCGGATTCTGTGTCTCTGCTCTCTGCCCCTCCCCCACTCACATTCTGTCTCTGCCTCTCTCTCAGAAATAAATAAAAACATTAAAAACTTAAAAAATACTAATCAGTCAGAAAAAATTAGAAGGAAGTAAAATTTTGAACAATAAAGTTATCAAGTTTGAGTTAATAAGGGTATACACACACACACACACACACGTGTGCACATACACACATCCCACATCCAAGTAATAGAAACTTTAATCAAACACTAATGGAACTTGTTTAAAATAAACCATACAAAAAGGTTACAAATTTTAAAGTAAAGTTGCCATATAGACCACAGCCTCTTGTCATGGTGTGCTTAAATTAGAAACAAACAATAAAAAGAAAACCTACAAAGCACATATGTTTGGAATATTACACATATACTTAAATATTCAATGATTAAATAGGAAATAATAAAATATTTAGAAATAAACACTGAGAAATTACCACCTGTCAAAAACAAAAATAGGCTAAAATGGTACTTAAAGATACATTTAACCTTAAATTCAGTTATCAGACTGATAAGAAAATTCAAAATAAGTCAGCTGGAATAACGGAGTAAACCTGGAGAGAGTGAAAGGTAGGAAATGATAATAATAAAGTCAAAATTAATGAAATAGAAAACAAAGAAATAAGAGAAAGCAAGGAAGTACAAAATCTGCTCTTTTAAACTATTTTATTTATTTTAATTTATTTTAATGTTTTATTTATTTTTGAGAGAGAGAGAGAGAGAGACACCATGACCAAGGGAGGATCAGAGAGAAAGGGAGACACAGAATCTGAAGACAGGCTGCAGGCTCTGAGTTAACTGTCAGCTCAGAGCCTGACACAGGGCTCGAACCTATGAACTGCGAGATCATGACCTGAGCCGAAGTTGGATGGTCAACTGACTGAGCCACTCAGGTGTCCCTAAACAATCTGAAATCTAATTATTTGAATTGGTGAATCATTCACATGGTTCAAAATTGAAAATGAATAACCAACGTAATTAAAACCTTTCATTTCTTTCAGATGGTCATCCAATTTTCTTCTGAAAGACAACCAATATTTTTTTTTCTCAGCTTTTGAGTGATTAATTTTGTACATTAAGCCAGTACACACAGCACAGTGCCCACCTCCATCTTTTAGCTCAAAGATTGTAAGCTGGATATATTTTTCAGATCTTTAGCAAGACTTGAGTAAGAGAGAGAGGGAGAGAGAGAGAGAGAGGGAGAGGGAGAGAAGATACAAACAATACTGGGAATGAAAAAGAGGACATAACCATGGATATGGTGGAGATTCTTGGTATCTTAATTAAATATTATGCCAATAAGTTTTCACATGTATGCCAATAAACTGGAAGACCCAAATAGAGTAGATAATTTTTCAGAAAAATATTATCTGGGTCACTCATGGACCAGTCATGAAAACAAAGCCTTTCCAGGTGGTCTAATAAGAATTTAATACAAGAGATTTGCTACAAGAGAAGAACCTCAAAGAGAAACATCAGATAGTGAGGCAAACCTTAGATTAGTACCATCAGGAAGCGGCTATCACCCCTGTAGTGGGCTGGAGGGATCAAGGGGGGAATTGGCATTACTGGTATGTAAGCACCAAGGTCACTGACAGGAGCTGCATCTGTTGCAGGGACTGAAAGGGAGCTGGACCATGGGAAAAAAGCTGTAGGAGCCAGAACCCCAGAGGAAACAGCCACCTCTGGAGGCAAGGAGAAGACAGGAGAAATGGTAAAGCTTATCCCTTCCTCCTACTCACTAGGCTCTGGCCAGAACTTACCATTGACCAGAACTAGCTAATTAAAAGGGCATCTGAGAAATGTAATCCGTAGCAGGAAGGCAGAGAAATGATCTGAGAGCACATAGGCAAAAAACTGACATTGTAAAATTAACTCTAGAAAAAAGTCCAAGTAATAAACCAGTTATTAAAACAATGAAATCTGAAAATAAAATATTTCTTATACCTTCTCTAACCTCGTAATCTCCAAAGACCCTTGACCCAGACAGTTTTATAAGAATTAAACAGATAATTGTAGTATTATATAAGTTATATTAGATCACTTAAAAGTAGAAAAGCTACCCCATTTATCTTATGAAGCTCGTATAACTTTGAAACTAAAACTAGAGAGGATTGCATAAGAAAAAAATCATAAAAAAATCATATCTCACTTATGAACATAGATAGGAACATCTGAAGTAAAAGAAAAACAAATTGAATTCAACATACGTAAATGTATAATCTATATAAATGATACATCATAATTAAATGGAGTTTTCCCATGATGCAATGATGTTTCAACCTCATAAAATATATAAATGTAATCAGCATTGTCAGATTGAAAGAGAAAAATCATTCTGAAGAAATGCAAAAAAATATGTTGGGATAAGATAAAATATTTAAAGTTTTAAAAAAATCTTAGTAAATTATGAATAGAAGGGAATTTCTTTAAATCTTATTCCTAGACTCACTGTTTCCACTTCATCACCTAATATTTTATCCTCGACCCAACTAAATCAGGCCATAATCTTCACCATTTCACTGCCAAATTTAATGGAAAATTGTTATTTTAGTGTCTTAGCGGCTTTTGACACAGAGGATCTCTCCCTCCTTCTTGCAATAATTACTTCCTTTGGCCACTGTGACTATGCTCCCCTGTTTTTTTCGCCTGGATCAGCAGTCATCCACTGTCAGTCTTATTTGTTGGTGTCACCATATCTTCCTGATATGTAACGTTCAAGTTCCCTGGAGTTCAGCCTTCCATCCTCTCTGCTCTCTCTCCTCTCTTTATACTTGCCTCCTGAGTGACTTTCAACCCTATGTGTGCACGATAACATCCAAAAGCATCTCCAGCTCCAACCCCTTCATTGACATATTCAGTAAATGTAAAGTATTTCAAACCTAAACGGTCCAGAGCGAGCTCTTGGTTTCCCTTTTTCCCTCACCAACACCCAAATTTTTCTTTTTCAGAATCTTCCTTACTCTGTAAAGCCAATCTCATTTTACCAGTTGCTCAGTCCAGATATGTAGGGTCATCCTTAACTGCTCTCTTTCCCTCCACTTTACATCCAATCCATCATTAATCTCGTTGATTTTATCTTCAAACATACCTTTAATCCAACCAGCTCTTACTACTTTCACAGCTAACAGGCTAAGCCAGCAAAATCTCTTATGCAGTTGACTTCAATTGCTTCCTGATTGGTCTCTCAGCTATCACTCTTATTGCCCTACAGTCAAGTCTACTAACAGCAGCCAGAAAGAACTTTTCAAAACAGAATCTAATTCAAATTTTGTCCCTTCTTATGGCTCCTCTGAGTCTTCTGTCAGTACTCAGATTAAATTCCAAATTTCTTGCTGTTACCTACATTGTGTGACAATACTGCCCCAGTGACCTGTCTCCTACTATTCCTACTGTTTGCATCCTTCTTGTCATGTGGCTCTTCATCTGCTTCTTGGACATACCTGGCTCATGTTTATATAGCATTTCTTTTATTGCCCCTGCAAAGATTGCCTTTCTTCCAGCCCTTCGTATGACCTGTGATGTTCAACCAGATCCCCTTTAAAGAGTCTTGTTACCTCCCCTAGAATCTCAGTGAATAGTCTGCAGTGGATGGCCTCTTCAGTCTTAGCTAAAGAAAGCCACCTTGTTCATGGTCATGCTATTTCCTGGGATAGCTATATCTAATGCCTGAGCCTTGAAAGAGTATAAAGGCCAAGTCCTTCGGCCCCTACTTACTCTAGCCCCTGAATGGGGCCTTTGCACCCAGAGCTCCCTATCAAAATTTACAAGGCTCTTGTTGAACCTGCACTGCAATTCAATTTCTGTCTCTGCCCACTCTTCTTTGCTTCTTCTCACTTCCACAGGTGTTGGTCCCAAGGGTACTTCCTAATACATGACCTGAACATTGATTAATAATATCTCAGAGTCTGAGACATGCAATCCAATGGACTTATTCAATTCTCTGTTCTCCTGTTAATTTCTCAGGGAGGCCTGAACGCCCTATCTGAAATAAGCATTTTCCTACCACTCTATTTTTCTTTAAATCACATATCAATTCCTGAAAGTGTGTGTGTGTGTGTGTGTGTGTGTGTGTGTGTAGAAAAAAGAAAAATATATATATATATTTGTTTCCCTCACTATCTTGTAAGCTCTATGAAAAACTTTGTCGTGTTCACTACTCGATTCCCATTGCTTAGAAACGTTCCTGGCATAGAGTAAGATCTGAATAAACATGTGTTGAATGAAAGGTTGAATATACCTGATAATGGGTGTCAGATATAAAAAACAATGGAAATCCTTTACTTAATTGTAAAATTTTAGAATTTTAAAGGAACAAAGTACAATATCTGGTATTGCCCTACTGTTTAATAGGTCATAAAAACACCATGAAAATAATGATTAGAGGAATAAGAACTGGGAAGGAAGAGACAAAATTATCTTTATAGGTAAACTTCATGAATGTTTATGAAAGGAATTGCAAAAAAACATGTTCATACAATATATTCATATTGAAAAAATCTGAACTATGTCAAGTATATTTGATATAAGATGAAAACATAGCACTAAAGCATTTTTATACATAAGTAATAATAATTTGAAAATATGGTAAACAATGTATAAATGTATAAAAACTGTAAATACTTAGGAATGAGTATAATAATGGTGTATAAGATGTTTTGAAATAATTTATAAAAGATTTGTTGAAGAACATGAAAGATGACTTGAAAAGATAGAGTGAAATGCTATGATCATGGATAAGAGGTTTTAATACAGTAAGAAGTCAATTTCTTCCAAATTCATCTAAAAAGTAACTACAACTCCAGTGAAAACCACAATAGAGTTTTTCACAGAACTTTACAAGCTAATCCTAAAATTTATTTGAAGAGTAAAGGGCAAAAATTAGCTAAAATAAATTTTGAAACAACAAAATGGGAAAATCCTGACCCAATATCAGACAGGCATATTTAAGATAGTATAACTTTAGGACAAGGAAAGACAAGCTGATGAAACAAAATATAAACAAACACCCAGAAACTGGACTATGGAAACCTTGGGGTAGGTAGAGGTTGCATTACAAATCAATATCAATATTTGATAAGCAGTGCTGACACAATTAGTATGGAAAATAAATGAGTCCTACCTCACACCACACACACGTGCATGCGCGCACACACACACACACACACACACACACAGAATTTGGATGAATTAGAGTTAAATGTGAAAAGCAAAAAATTTTAAAGAAAATATAAAAGTTTTATTATAACAAATCAGTGTAGGTAAGGATTTGGTAGGTAAAACGTAAGAGACATAAGATCCAATGTCATAAAGAAATATTGATAAATGTGGTAGCATATTAATTTTAAAAATGTAACATCTAGAGAAGAATAATCACACAACAATAACAAATCCCAACAGATGTAAAAAGACAAACTACAGACTAGAAGGAGACATTCGGCATGTATTGAACTCACAAAGAATGAGTAAGATAAAAAATCCAAGGAACAAATGGGCAAAATATATAAACAGATAATTTACAGAAGAAAACTGGGTGTTCAGTAAGCATAAGCTTATATTAAGATGGCCAACCGTACTAATAAGCAGCAGAGTGAAAATAAAAATGAGATGCCATTTTATACCTATTGGATTGGAAAGAATAAAAATTCTCACTCTAACAGAGACTCTCCTGTGCTTCTGTCAGGGGTAGAGATTGGTAGAACAACTATGGGGGATAATTTGAATAGCAAAGTTAAGATGCTTGTATTTTACCATCCAGTAATTCCATTTCTAGTAAATATTCTTTAGTGGTGAGAAACTCTTACACAAGGAGTAATGCACAAGAAATTTATTGCTGCATTATTTGTAGTAAAAAAAAATTGGAAACCACCTAAATAACCTTCAATATATAAAAGCGACTGTATAAATTGTCAAATACAGTCCTGTAGTGAAATACTGTGCAGCTGTGAAAATGAATGATCTAACGCTACATGTTTCAATATGGATAAAGCTTAAAAAAACATAATGCTGAAAAAGTAAGCTGGAGAATATATAGAGTACAATAATATTTATTTAAAGTTTAAGAACACACAAAAAACAAGGCTATATATTGCTTTTGTTGTATACAATGTAATTACAGATATAATCCATTATAAAACCATTCATGGGAATGCTATACAATATTTTTTCTTCAGGGAAATAAGAGTGATATGGTTGGAAAGGGGTATATAGGAAGCTTTAACCACATTTATATTGTTTCATTTTTTTTAGAGAAAAGAAAGGATCTAAGTATGATGAAATGTTGGCATTTATTAAAACTCAGTGCTAGACATAGAAATATTCATTATATTATTTTTTATACTTCATATATGTTTGACATCTTTTATTTAAAATATTTAAATTTTAGGGGCATTTGGATAGCTCAGTCTGTTAAGGGTCCAACTTTGGTTCAGGTCATGATCTCACAGTTGTAAGTTCGAGCCCCACACCAGGCTCTGTGCTGATAGCTTAGAGCCTTGAGCCTTCTTCAGATTCTGTGTCTCCTTCTCTCCCTCTCTCTCTCTCTTTCTGGCACTCTCCTCTTGTGCGCTCTCTCTCTCTCAAAAATAAACATTAAAAATTAAATTAAAAAATAAAATAAAATACTTAAACTTTAAGGTATTTTAAAATTAGGAAAAATTATCAAAACTTTCAGTTTTTTCAGAATTAACCAAATGCCCATGAATAGGGTACTAGTTAAGCAAGCATTAGTGCAAAATAAACTACTATGCACCTACGTACAATGATGTTTCTTTTTTTTTCTTTTTTTTTAATGTTTTTATTTATTTTTGATACAGAGAGAGACAGCATGAGAGGGGGAGGGACAGAGAGAGAAGGAGACACAGAACCGGAAGCAGGCTCCAGGCTCTGAGCTAGCTGTCAGCACAGAGCCTGACGCTGGGCTCAAACCCACGAATGTGAGATCTGACCTGAGCCGAAGTCAGAGGCTTAACCAACTGAGCCACCCAGGCGCCCCTACAATGATGTTTCATATTTACACAATACAGAGGGATGTCTCAATATGTTGTTGAATTAAAAAGTTTATAAAATACTATGTATGGTAGAATTTCATGTGTATATCTGAAATGTTAAAAAAATTTAAGTGATTATCTATGGTTGTATCTAGATAGGTATTCTTTGCTATTTTTCTCTATTTCTTAATTATCATGTGAATTTTTATAAATATGATCAAATCATTGAAATGGAATTCACCTACAATAAAACTGTAAAACAAAATGAAAAAGAAATACCAATATTCACTTATTTAAATTTTCATTTACTTTTTATCAGTGTATAATGTTGAGAGCCAGCAAAGTTACAATTACATTTTACCCTCAATCGCTGTTAGCCGTGGGAATAAGTAGCACATTTTTTGAAAAGTAACTTGGCCACATGTAACAACAGTGCTCCCATAACAGGAGGTTCCCAAGGAAATCATCGAAGATGCGTGTAAGAATGTACAATTCGGGATGTCTTTGTTATAGCATTCTCTAGAATGTTAAAGAATTGGAAACAACTAGATGTCCAACAATAGGACATGACTTGATAGGTAACAGAACATATATGACTCAGTACACACATATTTAAAAAACTTTTTAACTTTTTTAACGCTTTTTAAAAATTTTTATTTTTTGAGAGAAAGCGAGAGACAGAGTGCGAACAGGTGAGCAGCAAGAGAAAGGGAGACACAGAATCCAAAGCAGGCTCTAGGTTCGAACCCAGGAACATGAGTTCATGACCTGAGCTGAAATCCGATGCTCGACCTTGGAAGCCACCCTGACGCCCCAGGACACACATACATTATGTAACAGAACATAAAACACTAAGTAGCCAATAAAAAGTATGTGTTTAAGAAATACCTAATATGATAAAGCATGTCCACAAATAAAAGTAGAATATAAGATATACTTCAAATTTTGTCTTATTTGTATTTTAAAGACAGGAAGAAACACACCGAAATTTAACAGTCGTTTTCTCTGAGTGGTTAGATGATCAGAGATTTTTACTTTTTAAAAAAAAATTTATTTATTTTGAGAGAGAGAATGTAGACACACACACACACACACACTCCTGAGTGAGGGAGGGGCAGATAGAGAAGAGAGGGAGAGAATCCCAAGCAGCCTCCTGCTGATGGTGTGGAGCTTGAATCCACCAGCCACGAGATCACGACAGGAGCCAAAATGAAGATTCAGTCGCTTAACAAACTGAACCACCCAGGCGCCCCAGTGATTTTTACCTCTAAGTCTGTTTCTTTATTTTCTAAATTATAAAAACAAATATTTAATGACCTGAAAAAACACCCTGCTTTTTAACAAAGAAAATAAGCTACATCTCTCAGCCATTTTCATCTCGGTACTTCATCTCACTGTCCAATCCAAATAGCACTAGCCCATGGAGCACATAGAAATCCCTGGGTATAATCTGCTGCTGGCAACTACAAACCACCATTATTAAACTGCCCCCTTGGTCAGACTCTCTTTTCAAAAATATAAACAGGATTAGAAGTCTGTACAGGTCAATAAACAAGAAAGACTAGTGAAGGGTCAATATTTTATTCCTCAATCTTGCCCAAGTGTGTAAATACTCCTTACTATCCATTGCCCCAAGGTTTGTTAGCCATTGCATCGTCCTGAACTAGTTTGTGATATGAACAGACAGCTTTGCTGCCCCTTCCCGGAGGAAGGGTTAAGCAACAGGAAAAGAGGGGTGGATTAAACAAAGATGAAAAACTATCAACATGTCATAAACTATACTTACAATTTCTGATTTATTCCTGTTCATTTGAGCAACACATCTAATGTGTTACTAACATTTCTGGTAATATAGTGTTGTTGTCCCTCTAATAATGTGTTAGTGTCTGTAATTCTCATTGGGACTTAGTGAATTACTGTTTTATTTAATGAAAAAAAAAGATAAATTGTACTTGATTTGTATTTATTAATTTCTATGAATTTGGTATATGACATGTATGAAAGCTTAGGCACGTAATTTCTCCTTTCTTTAATTTAGAGCCAGGGAACTGTTTAAATATAATTTTAAATGATGCATAAGATGCTTCCTGACATATTTGTTTTCTGAATTTCCAACATGCATTTTGCCATTTCTATATGATGAACAAACACTGCCTCAAATTGTGGAGAAAGAAAAATGTTACTTATTTAGGATTCTTTTATTAAATCCACGCTCTTGTATTTTGGTGGCAGCAGGCTGAGTTTCCCGGAGGTTGATAAGTTTAGTTGCAGTTGCGATCTGGTTCGTGCTAACTCAATTTGATAGGTAAGGCTTTGCAGGTGTAGCAATCATCAATTTGGTGCAAAACCTCTGAACAAAGTCTAAAAATAGATGTCACTTTGATAGTAAGGGGTGGGGATAGAAGAAGTTAAATAACAGATGAGGTATGTTGCTTAAAGAAACTCATTATTCCTCGGATTATTTCCTAGGCGTAAAATAGCTTTGACAACAAAATGAGTATTTTTCTTCATATTTAACTTCCTCAGAACGATTCTACTCTTCCTACTCGATGTTTTGGTTGTATTAATTTGTAGCCTCTTTGAAAAGCCATACATATAGCTATTGCTCAGACGTTAACTTATTCCGAAATTTTGATTTTGAATTTTTCAGATAAATGCAAGCTTCACATGGTATTTCTTTTCCTTCAGAATAAGAGGCAGCTATTTATTTTGCTTTATTTTTAATCACAAAATATTTGAAAAAAAAAAGATCACTGACTCCTTCATGAGCAATCAGTGAATGAAAGGCTCAAAGTGCCGCTCTCCTGACTTCTGTCATTAAAACAGATGTTCTCTATAACCTTGACCAAACAACTCCATCTTCTAATCAGAAAGGAGCAGACTTGTTTGTGGATTTATGATAGATGTCTGTGCCAGAGCTCAGAAGACTGTCTAGGACTGTGGGCCCTTACAGGCTTGTTTTTGCACTAAAATTTGGCTTGTAATTCTTATTTTAATTTGTTTTATATACTTTCATCCAAACATGGTTTTCTCTTTAAAAAAATCTTCGTATGAATTGGGTATTTCAAACGTATTCATCACAATTATGAGTAGCTATAGCTTTAAATATATGATGGACTTGCTGATGTCAGCAGCTAAGAGCTAATGCTGCTGATATCAGCTGACAGGACACTAATTACTAGTTATGTGGTGGTTGCCTGCTTAAGGAACTATTCAGTGAGTTATGATTTAGAAAAGCTGGAGAGCACAGGGCTGATTTGTGAAGAGATATCTAATATGAAAATACCACAGAAGTTCTCAGATTGATCCTCATGACAGAGATCTGTCTAATTAGGAAGTGTCTATTTTAATACGAAACCACAAAAAAGCCCAGCTGGAAAAGAAGAATTTATAGGAAGACACAGAGCCATCACCAGTTTGGCTGGCAGCAAATGCAGCCTAAGCAGGTTTCTCAGCGTTTAATCAATAGTGGCTATAGGACAATTACTCCCTAACAGACAATCTATCTCATCATATCAAGAGGGAGGGTCTTCATAGGTGATCCGTATGGAGAGCCCCTATTCAACACCACTTGTCTTACCTTCAGAGTTGATGCCTGTCTCCAAGCTGTCTGCTTACTAAATTACCACTGAGAAGGTAGCAGAGCCGGCAGTGTTCCATCCTTGGGTGATTAAGGGAGTCACTGTTCTGGGATCCAGGTGAGGCGTGATGATGGAGAGAGAATGGGGACATTGCATTCAACTGAAGAATTAGGTTGGTAAATCTGCTGCCAGGCCCTAAAATTTCTGAGGACAAGAACATACTACTAAGTTTATATTCTTTTTTTTTTTTTTGAAAAATTTTAAATGTTTTTTATTTATTTTTGAGAGACAGAGAAAGATAGCATGAGCAGGGGAGGGTCAGAGAAAGAGGGAGACACAGAATCTGAAGCAGGCTCCAGGCTCTGAGCTAGCAGCACAGAATCCGATGCAGGGCTCGAACCCACGAACAGTGAGGTCATGACCTGAGCCGAAGCCGGACGCTCAACCGACTGAGCCACCCCGGCGCCCCTACTAAGTTTATATTCTATGTGTGCTCAGTAAAGGCCGGTGGACTGACCCTGGAGAGATATTTGGGGGGAAAGATATATTCATGGGAAGCTAAAAAGGGAAATCTGGCCACTTATCTGCCAAACACAAGAAGACACCATACCTTCACTGAGCTTTCTCTGTGGAGTTATTAAGGCTATGTCCACACAATAGCTTAGAAACATTTTTGCAGGAATGAAGCCAGGTATGTAGGCGTGGGCACTGGTCTTTACACCTCAGCTGGGTTCCTTCTCTCCTTGCTTCAGTGTCTGTGTCTTCAGTTGGTATGTGGACAGTTTTACAGAGAAGCCTGCTGGGCAGGCTGTTAATGAGTCATGCCTGCTCCCTGGTTTACCTTTGGCACAGCCTCAATCTCCATGAAGAGAGAGACAGAACAGAGGAGAAAAAGGTGTTTTGAAAATACTTGCTTATGTCGATACATGTTTTATTGTTACTGATGTATCCACAGAATAGGTAATTGGCGACAAATCATCAGAGGTTATTCCCGAAATATCAACAAGTTTCTTTCACACATTTCTGAGTCTTCATTCCAGAACATGAAGCCCTGGACGGAACCACACAGGGTAGGATGGAAACAGGATGGCCCTCAGGCCAGAAGGAATGGTGAGTATTCAGCGTCCAGCTTGACTGCTGTGCCACTACGTGACCATACACAAGTTCTATCTCCTTCTGTGCTTCAGACTTGTCATCTACGAATCGCTTCTTGGCCTTTTGGCTAAGATCAAGTGCAGACTTCTCATTGACGAACTAGCTCCCTGTATATAGCTGTGGAGAGGATTAAATGAGGTCATGCCTATTACAATCCTAGCATGATGCCAGGCACCATGGGCATGACCATTATTGCCTTTGCCCTTTGTCTCATTTTGGGTTTCCATCACACCAGACTCTGAAACACAGATTCTAGGACGTGGTTGTTCCAGAGGAGTGAGGGATTGGGAAGCAGCAGAAAAGGGTGTGTCATTAAGCTAGACACCAGTGTGGGTGACTAAAATTTAATCCTTCAGGAAAATGGTGCAACATAAAACCTCAGCATTATCGCACCCAAGGGAGGAGAGTGCTGGGGTATTTACACACCTATTCCCAGGACTCACCGGTTGAAGACTATTGGGAGGGGAGTAGATTAATTACCAGGCAATTCCAGCCTGCTGTGTGCCTTCTGCTGTTCTGTGGGGGAAGCCCTCCACATAGAGATGCAATTTTGACAGGAAGTCAGCCAAAGAACACTGAAATTTCCTAAGGATGTGGGCAAGGCAATGACAGACGCAGATGTCTTGGGGAATACCAAGACATCTAAAACACAGTAGTTTCCATCAAGAGGCCACCAATCTAATAAGAAAGATACAACAGTTGAGGCTTCAAAGGAAAATGTTGTGATGCCAAGATGTCTGCAGCTTCCAGGAGAAATCAGCACCTGGATCTCTTCAGGGTGATCTCACTATGTCGGGGCGTCTGGCTCTTAGCCTTACATCTGATCTGTCAGAATCCACAGGGTGAATTCAGAGGAGCCATCAGATTCACCTTAACCAAACCCCTCGGAGTCTGAGCAATAAACTAGAATGCCCATGTGTTCCTTTGCATTCTCCCTTCATAAGACAAGCAGCATGAAAGACCAAATTACAGTATTAATGTGAATTTAAAAATGGAGATTCTGAAAAATGGCTGCTATTAAGAATTGCTCCTCCATCGAGATAGCTTTGAGGGAGTCTTCACTGAAGGAAGGGCCTGGCCAGTAGGTTCAGAGGGAATTAGTTTGTCCTCACAGGCTCTGCAAAGGGTAGACACTAGTTCTCCTATTTGTGGCTTCCAAAAAGCCAGTGTATACAGTGGTTAAGGTGAAGATACTGGAGTAAGGACATGGTTCAAATCTTGTCCTACCGTTCTGTTTGCTGCGTGAACTTGGCAGCTATGTAATCTGTGTGCCTCAGATTTCTCATCCATAATAGTACCTGTTTTTAGAGTTATGATGATTAAATGTAATTTATATAATGTCCTACACATAAAGAGTCCAGAGTAATATTTGGCACGAAGTATTAGTTTTCATCATGACTGCTATTAGAGACCCCTTTAAGTTGATGCAGTCTTTCTTTAGGTATGGTAATAGCTCTCAGTATGTTTTACTTTGTTCTTGGAACCAGTTTATCTCATTTATCTCTATGCTTATTGTTGTCCTAGAAGGTGTGTCATTTGTGTGTTGGGGAGGGGAAATGCCTCATGTCTCCTCCCATTTTCTGGACTATACATATAAATACAAAAACAATTGAGTTGCAAAACAACTCAGCAGGCTCAGGGGCCCGTCAAAAGGTCAAGGAGGTTCAGACGCCACAGGGCTCCCCACAGTATGGAGCAGGAACACAGCAACGCATTTGACTAATGGCTCTACAAGCAGCCAGCCTAGGATTTTATGTTAGGACAGTATTCTCAAATGTTGCACAACCAAGAACATCTTTAAGTACTATTTGGCCCTGGAATGCACTCTGGGATTCTGCCAAACAGATCTCGCTTACAACTTGAAGGCAAAACAACAAATCAAAGCCACTGTCAGATTTAGCCCTGATAAATGAAGTATGTTCCTTGATGGGGCCAAAGATCCCAAACCATCCAGAAGCACCATAGGACTCCCTGCAAAATAAATAAAATGTATCAGTACAGAATGTACACATTGAAATAAATATCAGAAAACATATCAGCTGCAAGTATGTTGGAAAGGATGCTGGACTTAAAGACCTTGCACAGTCAAGGAGAATTAAAGGATTCCTTGGAAAGTGAATGGATAGTATCACTACAGAATGTGGACATTGAGGGAACTGTAAAGAAGCAGATCAGCAGCAAGTATGATAGAAAGGTTATTGAACTTGGAAGGAAGTTTTATTTCAAATGGGTCACTAATTGCCTGTGCAACTTTGGGAAAGTCATTTGGCCTTTCTGGACTTTGTCTATTGAGTGAAAAGTTGGATGGTTGTTCTGTAGGAATACTCCAAGTCTAACACTGTTCTGTGTGTCTAAATACTGGAAGAGATAGAAGAGCTGTTTTGGTTGGAAAACAAAAATTTCAGCACTCCTTAAAACTTTCTCCCTATCAATCCACAGTCCCTGGCAAGAACTCTAAGTATACTAAAATGAAGCCAATTAACATTCCTTACTACTGCTCTGTCATAAATCATCGTTAACTCAGAGAAGACACAGATGGGTGAATAGCTACACGACACATTCTTATAGACAGGTTTGTTCGTATCCACAAATTTAATTTCATAAAACCAGAACCCATTCCATTCTTCACAGTGTACTGTGGACTGTCCAGGCATACAGAGATAGAAAAGGCACTGACAGATCAATTAAATGAGGACCAAGCACTGCCCACTAGACCTGAATAATGTGGACTGGATAAGAGCAGTTTTGGTGAAGTGGTGGGTGGAAGACCTGATTGGAGAGGGCTTGCGGGAGAACTAAAGAAGAGAAACTAAAAACTGTGAAATAGACAATTCTTAAATTTTGCTGTCAAAGGAAAGAGAGAAATGGGATACGGTAGAGTCAAGAGACTTTTTTTTTTTCCAAATGGGAAAATAACAACATGCTTGTACACGAATGAGAATTATTCAGTAGGGCAGAGACAATTGATGTTGCTCAAGGAAAAAGGGGGCACTTGCTGGCTTAATGTCCTTGGGTAGGTCAGGGTAGGTCAGAGAGGATGGGACCCAAAAGTAGACTGTAAGGACGCAGGCAGATAGTGGTTGGATGTGGTATTGGGAGAATCACTTCCGTTTTCTCAATGAAGTAGGTTAACAATGCCATCAGCTGAGGGCAAAGATCGGAGAGGAGATGTTGGAAGTTTAAAGAGACAGAAGATGTGAACTGGCTGCCTCGGAACAAAAAGTGATGGAACCGGATGAATACCAGGAAATATCAAGGCCCACTTTCGGTTACTGACAATGAATTTAAAGTGAAATCGGTCAGCATGTTTGGATGTTAGTCTGGCCATGCCATGAGATTGTAAGCAACCAGTAGTCACATTTGAAATTTAACTAGGGTTTTGGATTAGTCAAGCCAGTACGGGTCAATATGATGGGGATGGTTATAAAAGATACAGGGTGGAATTTTAACTGGGATGGGAAAGGGAGAAAAGACATCAAGGGGGATGGAACAGTAGAAGGTGAGAAAAGCATCGGATTAAAGTCCCAGTGATTTGGAAAGAGTATGTTGGGGTATCAGAGGGAATAAGCTGCAAAGATAATAGGTGGTGGTAAGAAAGTAGGATGTCTGAAATTAACTTTGGGTGTGTTGCAATTAGTAATAATGAGAATGTCAAAGGTATGACTGCAGAAGTGAGCAGCAGAGATTGAAGTGAGGATAAAGCCATTGGAGAAAGGAAATGAAGGAACCAAAAGGATGGTGGAAAGAAAATCTGCTTATTGAAATCACAGGAATAATGGGTGGATTTACTTTGGAGATATTGATTGTGAACTGGTTGCTAAAGTCTTCAAGGATTCCGATTAGAGGAGTAGTAGATAGCTGAAACCAGGTGATGGTGATGAGTGAGGTTCAAAGTGACCTCATTGTGACACACGCAATTTTCCTTCCTTTCTTGTTTATGGGCAAGTTTGAGTGTTTGGAGGGGGAGCACAGTCTGAGAGCAATAAAGTGGAACACGGAGAACACCTTTTCCACCTCTGACTCTGAGGCATGAAGAGCAAATCACTACCCGACCACCAGAGAGGCCTGGAGCGGATGACATGGCCTCAGGGAGAGAGCCAGGTGTCAACCAGAAGAAGGTCAAGAAACATTCTTCAAAAAGGTGGAGAGTTTAGGACTGGTGTCAGCAAACTAGAGCCCATGGTCCCCCTGTTTTTGTAACAGTTCCTTTGGGGATGTGTGGAGGGAGCAAATGAGCAAGCAAGGCCCTCTCTTACCCCTGCTGCTGGTCACCCACAAAGCAGAAGGCTTGCTTGCTCTGAGTACCCACTTCTTTTCTTCACCCGTGCCAACCGAGAGGACTGATAATCTTGGTTAGAATACATCATTACAGAATGTGGCCTTAGTTAGCCTTGCATTCATTCCTCTCCTTAGATCAGGCATTGTTTATCAGATTCTCCAATACGAATTTACTCATTCCAGTTTAATATTGATGCTTCATTAAACTGGAAGACTTTCATCCTGATCTTTGGTAGCATTAGCTTGATTCTGCTTTATGATAAATGGTACTAAACACCATCCATGTGCAATAACTTTAAGAATTAAGTTGAATAGTAAAGGCAGATGACTTACTAATATATCCTATTTTCTTTTAAAAATATTCTTGCTACACACCCAAAGACTAGTGATTCAACCTGGACTCTAGCACCAGTGGTCAGACCAGAGAAGAAATTGTGGCACACGCAATTTTCTTTCCTTTCTTGTTTATGGGCAAAGGAATAAAATAAAAAGTCCATTAAAAAAAACCCCAGCAAACTGCAACTGAAGCCTGGGTATCTCTGAAAACATTACCCAGCCTGGGTCACATCTTGCTCAAAGGATTTCAACACGAAGATTGTCACATTGACCAGGAAGCACTTTTCTCTGATGTCAGAACTCCCTTCGGGGACTAACTCTTCAGTTTCGCCTCTCCGTGGATCCCTTCTACGGCAGCCAGCCCTTCCAAGGCTGCCAAACATCACATCCATCTGGAAGAAGCACCGAACAGAGCTGGCTTGTTGGCGCCCATTACCCAACATGACATGTTCATTTGCATAATGTCATTTAAGCTGTCTAGAAGATTTTAGTGGATAATAACTGCTTCTCCTTCATTCATTTGTTTATTAAACATTTATTAAGCAACTACTTTTTATTTTCTAGAACGCTGCTCAGCAAAGAAGAAAACAAGCCAAGCAAGACATAGTCCCTGCTTTCATTTTCAAAACAAGGGTGAGGACAAGGGGAGAATAGCTTCTGGAAATCTAGAGGCTTGCTGATGATTTCCGACAAGGTTCTAGAAAAGATTATTATGCAGATGTCTTGTGAGCACTCGGACAAGGGAGCAGTGATTTTTGGGAGTCAGAGTTCATTTACTAGGGACACATCCAGCCTAACATAATTTTGTCTTTTGATAAGGTTACTAGATTAGTGTTTCCAGGAAATAATATTTTGAGAGGCTTTCATGTTTTCCTTGTGGACTTATAGGAAGACAAATATTAAAACTGGGTAGCTTAGGGGGCACCTGGGTGGCTCAGTTGGTTGAGCGTCTGACTTCAGCTCAGGTCATATCTCAGGGTTCATGAATTCGAGCCCGCATCAGACTCTGTGCTGACAGCTCAGAGTCTAGAGCTTGCTTCAGATTCTGTGTCTCCCTCTTTCTCTGCCCCTTCCCTGCTCACGCTCTCTCACAAATATAAATAAACATTAAAAAATTTTTTTAAACTGTGGGTGGACTTAATTCTTTCTCTTTTTAAAAGTTTATTCATTCCACACATGTTTATGGTGCCAAATAAACAATGTGTATTTGGTTAGGTGGTGAGGCTGTGTGGGTGATCCCTGCCTTCATGGAACTTACCATCTACAGCAGGAATAAGACAATTACCATGTAAAATACACACAGTAAATGGATGATCTACAGGAAAATCTCCAAAGATATTGACAAATGGATTAGTGTAAATCTGAAAGGAAGCCTCTCATGGTTTGGGTGGCAGACTTGGCTCTGGATTTTCCTAACGTTTTATTAGCAAGATGGATGATAATATAGAAAATATTAAAATATTTGGGAGGAAAATTAATTTGTGCCCATGTGTTAAAGAACATACTAAATCATTCTCAAGTAGATTAAAAGTGCTGAGTAATTCAAAATTATATGAAAGTCTGGTAGAAACTAGAATAAAATGTTTGTAGATCTGCAGAGGAATGATAATGTTCTCAACTATAAGGACACATAAACAATCCAAACAGAAAGACTGACAAATGACAGGTTTGAATAAATAAACTTTAAAAATATCTGTATAATGCAAAATAACATCCCTAACATTAGAAGGGAAAAAAATCAGGCTGTGAAAAAGAATTTCATCAAATATGACAGAATAATATCTATAATACCTAAAAAGCTGGATTTAAATTTATAAGAAAAGAACATGACAAATAGAAACAATAATTCATCAAAAAGGAAATACGCAACAGAGACACATGCGCGGGAAGGAAGTTTACCCTTTGCGGAGAGTCTCTGAGTATTACCATCTAGTATCACCACCCAACAGTAGGCTCTCAGCAGAGAATTCCTGCCAGGAGAAGAGATGATCCTCTCCCCAGGGTGCGTTCCCTGACATCCTTTTATGCCCCGTGGGATCCTCTGTGCATTTCTATCACTGCACTTGTTACTATGTGCTAACTATATGCTCATGTGCTGGATCTCCCTACACTGACTGGAAGCCTTGGGCGTAAAAGAACCATGGCATGTACGCTTCTGTTCCTAGCACCCTGAACCAATACTTGCTAGTTATGAAGTAAGTGGCATACACATTGGGTTTTTTGTTTTGTTTTGTTTTGTTTTTTAGAGAGGGAGAGTGCTTGCCAGGGAGAGAGAGAGAATCTTTATTTTATTTTATTTTATTTTATTTTTATTTTTGAGAGACAGAGAGAGACAGCACAAGCAAGGAAGGGCCAGAGACAGAGGGAGACACAGAATCTGAAACAGGCTCCAGGCTCTGAGCTGTCAGCACAGAGCCCGACGCGGGGCTTGAACCCACGTACCGTGAGATCATGACCTGAGCCGAAGCCGGATGCTCAACCAACTGAGCCACCAGGCACCCTGAGAGAGAGAATCTTAAGCAGGCTCCATACTCAGCGCTATGCCCCACATGGAGCTCGGTCCCACAACCACGGGATCCTGTCCTGAGCCTAAATCAAGAGTCGGTTCCTTAACCAACCAAGCCACCCAGGCGCCCCAATGGCATGAACATTCCTGATGGAGGGACAGTGAGTGGGTGGTGGGAGGCCATGGGGTGATTGAACACAGCAAAACAGTGAGTGACTGAACTGTGAGTTCAAGAGTAGCCCTTGGATCTCCTGTATTCATGAAAACTACCTCTCCCCAGATACCTCCTCATCATTAGAAAGAGATAAGAAATGGCACAAGAAATTTGCACATTCCTGACAAGGCCCTCCATCTTCCCTCCAATCCCCTCCAAACACTGGTAGCCTCACCAGCATTATTTGCCTTAAGACCATCCAGATGGATCCCAATATGGCCTTTTCTCCTGTTTATGTCAGTCATCATGGAAAGCTCAGGACATTCTTCATCCCAGGCGTTTTATCTGCGTGAGCAATGACGCTGCCACTGCGTCCTCCGACTCATCTCCATAAAGAGGCTTTTCTGCTTTATGGGCTCTGATCAGATTCAACCCACAGAGGCTGTGGCCGGGTGGGAGGAGAGTGAACGCAGGGAGGCATTCCCCGGATGTCTTCCTTGTTGTATTGCCTTGGGTTGCCTTCATCCCTCTTCTCCAGGCACAGCTCCTGCGAGGCAGCCCTCTCCATCAAGCTACTCTCTCTGGCTTCTGTAACCATTCTCTCCTCTTGATACTTCAGGTGACAACAGATCCTATTTCTTGCCACCCTCTGGGCACTACATCATCCCTTGTTGGTTTCCTTAACTCCTGCCCATATTTGTAAATAATCCCTTTATTAAACTCCTCTCAGTTATCCAGTTTGAAGGTGCCATCTGTTTCCTGCTGAGATTTTGACTGAAAGACTGCTGAATAATTAGTTGTTGAATGAATAAATGACTGAATCTGTAGAAAAATGGAGATCACAGGGAAGCACTCATTGCAGCAAATGTGGCTGTGGGGATGGTGGGAATTTTCCTCATTTCAGCAGCGTCATGCTGGAAGCACAGAAGGGAAGACCAGCTACCTGTCAAGCCAGGTAGGGGACATCTGGACAGTCATAGACGGGAGGAGGGCACGAAGCCCCATGCCCTGAGGCATGGAGCTGAGCCCGAAGCCACCATCAAAGAGAGCCACAGTAAGGGAGATGCCACTGGGGAGACACGTCCTTGTGGCCTCAGTGAGCGTGGGTGGCAGTGGTTATCAAAGAAATGAAAGTGACAACAGCCTGGCTCATATCACAGCTGCAAAAGCAGCAGATGTATAACTGGTGACACTAATATATCCACGGATTTCAGTAATATTGTAAATCAATGCAGCCCTTTCAGAAAGCTCTACGGCAACATGTTTTGCATCTTACATAAAACTTTGTATCTTGTGACTCTGTAATCTCATTCCTATGTTCATCCTAAAGAAAGTTTGTGAAGACAAATTTTGAGTACTACATAATCCCTAGCATTGAATAATGTATAGTATATGATATTCTGTAAAAAGAATACAGTGTAAAAGTCTATGTACAGTAGGTAGAGATACCAAAATAGGTATGTATATAGGCAAAATTTGAGAAGAATAGGCAGAAATAAAAACAGTATCAACAGAACAGAAAAAATATTTTTTCTGAAATGATTTAATGTTGCTATAACATTTTTATAATATAATTATATATATATGCATCTACATTTTAAGTGAACACCACCAGTAAGGGTCATATCACCTTTTTTCTTATAATCCTTCAATCCTCCAATGGTTTCCTTGTGCAATAAAAATACCATGCAAATTCATTTCCACGGTCTTTAAGGTCATTCACACTAGTCCTCTGACACCTCTTGGATATCATCTGTTGTCTCTTTTCCCCTGTTTACTATGTTCCAGGCATTGAGAGACTTTAATATCCCTTGCAAACACCAAGTTTGCCCTCGTTTTAGTCTTCACTCCTGCCGTTTTGCTGGTCTAGAATGCGTTTTCTTCAGATCTTCATATGGATGCCTTTCTTCATTATTTAGATATTACTTCAAATGTCACTTTGTAAAAGAAACTGTGGACACATTTTCTATTATCTACCCAACAACTGAACATTCCTGGCTCTCACCAAGGAAACTCCTGAGGGCCAGATATTATCTTTCCCCTCCTGCGGAAGCGAAGACATGACTCAAATGCAGCCAATCTGTTCCTCACCCTGGGTTTCAAATCTCGAGAGAGTAGGGATGTACAGGGGCAGTGGCAGTTACAGTTTTCGTGGCGGCTGGGTTGCCATGGGGAGCCCAGTAATGCTGGTGGTACCTAAGGCTGGTGGTCTCCATCACAGCGAGATGGTGGTCCAGCAGTGGCACTCTTCGCAGTGGCTGGGCGGGCTGATGTCGAGCTAGTATGTAGACAGAAGAGAGCTTCACAGAGAGGGAACCCCAGAAGTCGGCAGAATATACCTGTTGAGTCATCAGCTAAATGCCGATTGGTGAATGTGTAGGAGAACAGAACCTGAGCCCAAAGGACCTCTCAAAGAGAGCAAAGGTAGCAATCTGGGGAGATCACACAGCCCGGGAATAGTTTGCCTTCCCAATGGCTAGATTGGGAAAACCTCAGTACATGAGACATCAGACAGACCATGCGCAGGTTATTAACCCCAGATGAGAGAAATTGAACTGAAAGTTTAAAGCCTCACAAAAAAAGCCTCCAGGCCTAGGTAATTTCATTGGTGAATCTACCAAATAATTAAAGAAAGAATACTAAACACATTTCTCTTCAGAAAGTAGAAGTTCTCAACTCAAGATGAGACTTGTATTTGGAATATATAAAAGTCTCTTATAACTCAAGAAGAAGAAAAGCAATCCAATAAAAAGGCAGTAAAGATTTGAATGGATATGCCTCAAAAGATGACAAATACACTCAGTATCATTAGATTAGGAAAATGCATATTGAAACCATAATAAGATACTCGACACACACACACCTAGCATGACTGAATTAAAAAGACTGATGCTATGAAGTGTTTGAGGTAATAAAGAGAAACAGTCAAAAAAGAGACTCCTGCCATTTGTAACATGAATGGACCTGGCTAAGTGAAATAAGTCAGAGAAAGACAAATACTGTATCATTTCTCTTAGATGGAATCTAAAAATAAAGAAATAAAAACAAAACATATAGATACAGACTACAGATTGGTGGTTGCTGGAGGCAGGCAGTGGGGGTGAGAAAAATGAATGAAAAGCGTCAAAAGGTACAAACCTCCATAAAATATAAAGTAAATAAGCCATGGGGATGTAACATACGGCATGATGATGATAGGTAACAATACTATCTTATATATTTGAAAGTTGCAAAGAGAGTAGATCTTAAAATTTCTCATCACAAGAATAAAAATTTGTAACTAGGTGTGGCAGTAAATGTGAAGCGAACTTGTTGTGGTAATCATTTTGAAATTTATACAAATATTGAATAATTATGCTAAAAACCTAAAACTAATATAATGTTCTATATCAATTATACCTTAATAAAAATATATATACACATGTGTGAATTAAAGAGTGTGAAAGGGGGGTGTCTGAATGGCTCAGTCAGTTAAGTGTCTGACTTTGACTCAGGTCGTGATCTCACAGTTTGTGGGTTCGAGCCCCACGTCAAGCTCTGTGCTGACAGCTCAGAGCCTGGAGCCTGCTTCGGATTCTGTGTTTCCCTCTCTTTCTGCCCCTCCCCCATTCATGTTCTGTTTCTCTCTGTCTCAATAATAAATAAACATAAAAAAGAGTCTGAAAGGATATTTGTTAAACTGTTAATAATATTTAAAAAAAGAACAACTATAATTCTCATTCACTCCCGCTGGCAATGTAAAATGATACAATCACTTTGCAAAACAATTTGGCAGTTTCTGAAAAGGATAAAAGTATACCTATCACATGACTCGTCCATTCTACTCCTAGATACTTACTCAATAGAAGTGAAAGATATGCCCACACAAAGATTTGTTACTCCAATGTTTACAGCAGCTTTACTTGTAATAGTCAAAAGCTAGAAACAAGCCACCTGTCCATCAACAGAGGAAACTGTGCTCTATCCCTCACGATGGAATACTACTCACCAGGAAACAAAACAAAAGATGGATACACACAATCACATGAATCTCAAAATGATTATGCCGAAGGGAAAAGGTCAGACCAAAGAGAATCCGTACCTTTGATTCCATGTGTGTAAAAGTCTAGAAGATGCCAACTAAGCAGGAAGTGCTTAGTGACAGAAACTAAGTGACAGAAAGCAGATCACTGGTGGCCTGCTTCGGATTCTGTGTGTGTGTGTATGTGTGTGTATGTGTGTGCGTGCTCATACCAGTCCCCTGTTAACACTCTATCTCTCTCTCTCTCAAAAGAAATAAACACTAAAAAAATTTTTTTTAAAAGAGGGGCACCTGGATGGCTCAGTCGGTTAAGCATCCGACTTTGGCTCGGGTCATGATCTTGCAGTTTGAGTTCAAACCCGTGTCAGGCTCTGTGCTAACAGCTTGAAGCTAGAAGCCTGCTTCAGATTCTGTGTCTCCTTCTCCTTGTGCCTCTCCCCTGCTCATGATCTGACTCTCTCAAAAATAAATAACCATTTTTAAAAATTAAAAAAAAGAGAAACTGTTGATGTTTATTTGGGAGAAATCTTAAGACACCGGAACATTTTCTTCAATCATCAGGAGGAAGCTAAATTAAACACTTTCTGGGTAGCTCCAGAAGACTAAACGGGGGCCACAGTGATGACAGAGATGGATTTTAATCAGCCACAAAGCTGGATTAGGTGCCCCTCTTCTCTACTTTTCCACCTCACCCATAATACCCTGCATATATCATTTTAACATGTAGTACTCTGTATTACTAGTTTTTAAATTAAGAATATTTTTAAATGTTTATTTGAGAGAGAGAGAACACAAGCAGGGGAGGGGCAGAGACAAAGGGGGCCAGAGGCTCTGAAGCAGGCTCTGTGCTGACAGCAGAGAATCCAACATGGGGGCTTGAACTCACGAATCTCAGGATCATGACCTGAGCTGAAGTGGGGTGCTTAACCAACTGAGCCACCCAGGAGTCCCTGTATTACAAGTTTTTAAAAGTGTTTTCCTGGCTTTTCCTGTGTACTTTTTGCTTGGGGATAGTGATACTAAATAGTACAAAGATGTGAATTATCCTTAAATTCATCTATCATCGTAATACAATCAAAATGTAAGTAAGGCTTTCCTCTTCCATCCTGTTACTGTTTTGAACTTGCAAAAATAGATGTGTCTGAAATCAACTTGAAAGGAAAAATGTGACAATTTTCAAGGAAATTCTAAAATGAAGAGGAAGAATAATATTAGAATGCATCCATAGTAACTAAAACACTTTGATTCTGGGACCCAAATAGATCAGTGGAACGTACGAGTGTCTAGATGGATCACCTTAAAAATGAAATACATCAGTAAGTAGTGAGCTGGGGAAATGTTCAAGGTAGCCAGTTATGTACAATATTGCTTTTTGAGAAATTCACAAATTAAAACACAATGTGTGTGATCATGTGTAGAATATGGTGAGATTTGTACAAAAAATACAAAAAAACAAAACACTGTCAATGAATGACTTACTTCCAGTAGGAAACTGAACAGACAAGAACTGGGGTTAGGAAGTCAGAATAGATGAGATGGACACTGTTACTTTTCACTTTATTCCCTTCTGTATTTTAAAAAATATTTCTTTTTCATTGCCATGTAGTATTCCATTATATATGTAAACCACATCTTCTTGATCCATTCATCAGTTGGTGGACAAATGGATCAAGAAGATGTGGTATATATATACAATGGAATACTACATGGCAGTGAGAAAGAATTAAATCTGGCCATTCGTAGCAACATGGATGGAACTTGAGGGTGTTATGCTAAGTGAAATAAATCAGGCAGAGAAGGAAAGATACCATATGTTTGCACTGATATGTGGAACAGGAGAAACGTAACAGAGGACCATGGGGGAGGGGAAGGGGAAGAAATAGTTGAGGAGAGGGAGGGAGGCAAACCACGAGAGACTCTTGAATACTGAGAACAAACTGAGGATTGATGGGGGTGAGGGAGAGAGGAGAAGGGGTGATGGGCATGGAGGAGGGCACTTGTTGGGATGAGCACTGGGTGTTAAATGGAAACCAACTTGACAATAAACTATAAGAGAAAAATATTTCTATATGCTACATGTATAATTTTTAATAAATTACAGAGTGAAGGAGGGCAGGGGAGAAAAGGAGAAAGAAAAGGGCACATAATTAAAACTAGAACTACCATAGGATCCAGTAATTCCACTACTGGGTATTTACCCAGAGAAAATGAAAACATCATTTGGAAAAGATGCATGCTTATGGTATGTTTATGCAGCATTATTCACAACAGCAAATTGTGAAAGCAACCCAAATGTCCATTGATAGATTAATGGATAAAGAAGATGTGGTATATTTATACAATGGAATTTTATTCAGCCATAAAAAAGAATGAGATTGTGCCATTTGCGACAACATGGATGGAGCTAGAAAGTATTATGCTAAATGATATGAGTCAGTGAGAGAAGACAAATACCATATGATTTCACTCATATGTGGAATTTATGAAACAAACAATGAGAGAAAGACAAACAAAAAGATTCTTTTTTATGTTTATCTATTTTTGAAAGAAAAAAACAGAGAGAGACACACATACACACAGAGTATGAGCAGCAGATGGTCAGAGAGAGAGGGAGACAGAATCTGAAGCAGGCTCCAGGCTCTGAGCTGTCAGCGCAGAGCCCGACGTGGGGCTCAAACTCACCGAGCATGAGATCATGACCTGAGCTGAAATCGGACACTCAACTGACTGAGCTCCCCAGGCCCCCCAAAACAGACTCTTCAATGTAGAGAGCAAATTGATGGTCATCAGAAGGGAGGTTTCTCTTCTGTAAAATGGGGATCATAATCTCTCCTTCCAAGAGTAGTTTAAGCATTTAATGAAACAATTTTTGCAAAGGGCCTAGTCAATAATAAACAAGCACTATAAAACATCAATAATAATTATTATTTACTATACTAATTTCTAATTACTATTCCTTTTGGTCAAAGAATTTTCTAATAACTGTGCAGTTGAAAGTTATAAGAACACCCCAAATTCATTCACAATAACCTGGAGGGTAGGCTCAGGGAAGCATGATGGGTATGAGATTATAACCAGGCAAGCTTTGATGTAATCAATTGCATTGCACTCTGTCTGAAGGAAGAAGTATTAACGAAGTGTGGGCATGATCTATGTGGAACCGGGTAAAGAGGCTATCAGGGGAAATGAGAGAGCCTTTCATTGGATAGGAGATGCGTGCTGATAAAAACAACCTTGGGTTAAATTTAACTCCATGGGTAGACTTTGCAATAGAGCAAGAATACTCTGACTAACCAACATGTTGGCTTTTATATGTATTAGTTTAGTATAGATATCAGCCTCTTTTGAGTTTGGTTGCAGTGATAACCCTTGACTGTATGATCTCATCTGGGCAGACAGAAAACATTGAGTCTTTTTGGATCTAAAAGCTGAGGTCCAGACCTTAGAATTCCATTAATTCTCTATAAACAAAGTTTTGCTCTAAGGGCCTAATATGAATAGGGGTGGAGGCAGTTGTCTGTTTTGGAAAACTAAAACATCATCATAAATGAACCAGGGATGGATGAATGAATGAATTAGCACTAGAAGGACTCGCTACCGGAATTGTAAACTCTGCGTCACTGTGTTGTTTGCACATATGAGGTTGCTTTCTCCTGGTGTCTAGTTGACCATCTGATTCAGGTGATCAATATAACCCCACAGGAGCTGATCTTCATTGATCTCTCCATCTTATTCTTGCCATTTTCCCTCACCCCTGCACTCCAGCCTTTTTGGCCTTCCCCATATCCGAACGCAGTCCTACTGGCTCTCTGCATGTTTCTCAACTTCCCCTAATTTTACATCCCCACCAAGAAGTCATTTCTTATTGCCTTGGATCAATCTCAGCAAATGCCTTTTCCAACTGCCTTATGTAAAGTAGTGATCACCACCCCCATCACCACCATGTCACTCTCCCCGAGCTTGCAGCATCCTCCATAGTTTAGGAATATTTTGGCTGGTGTCTGCTAAGAAACATATTCCTAGATGGGATTAAACATTCCTGAGATTTGTTGGGTGAATAGTATGCAGAAGATAGAGGGAGAGGAAGCCAGAGGAAGTGAGAAGAGCCACCTGTTACAGGTCTGTCGTCTGTGATGGGGAGAGCAAAGGAAGGAAGGGGAGTTGTTTAGGAAGAGTCTTGAACTGCAACACAGTTCACGGAAAGGCTTAGCCAGGCCCATGGAGAATTTTTGAACCAAACAATCTGTTGGAGGATCCTGCATCTAGAAGAAGTGTTTCTTCATTAGTGCCCTGCCATGCTCAGTCATGGGTTGGGAGCCCACAGATTTGATCTTGGTGCAGGTCTAATGGTGGGTCCAGAAGGGCAGCAGCTGGGACCATGGGTCACTTACGCTCCTCGAAGTTAGTTAACTGACAAGTGCACTCTCATGCCTGTCAAACACAATGGATGTTTGTGAACATTTATGTTCCTACACAATTCATATGTTGAAGCCTTAATCTCCAGTATGATAATATTTTGAAAGTGCGACCTTTGGAAGGTATTACTTAGGTTTAGATGAGCTCATGAGGATGAAGCAGGAGCAGTGCACCAAGGAGCAGTGGAAATCAGTTTGCAGCATGGAGGAAATACCACAGATATGCCAGCAAAAATAAGGTTGAGAGATAGAAACCCTATAGATACGTGTGTCTCCTGGGCTTTCTTCCTTGACTATCAAGGATTCCAAGTATTTCTCTCCCAAACTTCCCTTTTTTGCTTAAAGTGGTAGTTGGCATTAGATTTGTGGTCCTACCCAATATACTCCAGAGATGTTGGAACACAGGGCTGCTAGCAGCCGCCTGGCCTTAGTTCTTAAAGTGCAGAGGGGTTGTGCTGAGAGGGGTTTTAAAGAACTAGAAGAAACAAGAAGAAACTTTTAGAAATGGCTAAACCCTGCTCTCTAGCAGTCAGACTGGATACAAAGGACAGAGGCTACGGATCCTGCCTATAAGAGGAGCGGGCCACAGCCTCTCGGTGGCAGGGGATAGTGCATGGAAGGCTAGTCCGCTGCCTTTGGGAAGCCGGAAGCACTGTTATGGTTCCAAATTTCCTGACTCCACTCATCCTGTCATGTCAGGCAGACAGAGTATCGAGTCATGGGAGGAGTCAAGTACTGCTTTGTCCACTGAAGACTTCTTGGAACACCACCCAAATCAGACATTTGCAGATTATTCTGTAATATAGTTATCCATAACTTATTAAGCATCATTACAGTGAAATAAAGGAGTTTCCAATGAAAGGAAAAGGGTCTGGACACTGATGAGCATAACAAGCTGACTGAGGGTTGTTCCAGAGGACAGGAGCCTGGAGGAGTGG
The DNA here is from genome assembly GCF_006229205.1 of Suricata suricatta. Classification (NCBI taxonomy): domain Eukaryota; kingdom Metazoa; phylum Chordata; class Mammalia; order Carnivora; family Herpestidae; genus Suricata; species Suricata suricatta. The sequence continues at coordinate 81,046,060 of NC_043700.1, read as the reverse complement.
AATGGAATGGAAATGAGAGTTCAGTAGAATGAAATGATGAATGAGAGATTAGAAGGTTGGGAGATTAGGGGCTCCTGGGTGGCTCGGTCAGTTAAGCATCCGACTTCTGATATTGGCTTGGGTCATAATCTCAAGGTTTGTGGGTCCAAGCCCCATGCTGTCAGTGTGAAGTCTGCTTGGGGTCCTCTCTCTCCCTCTCTCTGCCTCTCCCCTCTTATGCTCTTTCCCTCTTTCTCTCTCTCAAAAGAAATAAACTAAAAAAAAAAGAAAATTGAGAGATTTAAAAAAAGGGAGATAATTTTAGGTGATACATGTGGATGTCTGATGAGATACAAAGGCTATGAACAAATGAAAGAAGCAGAGAGATATTCTATTTTTTCTTGATAGGAAAGAGGATAAAGAGACATATGCATGTATTTAATCATTCATATTTATTCAGCAAGTATCCGTGAGCACCTACTTTATGTCAGGTGCCCTTCAGGTACTGATGACACAGTGGCGAACATGGCAGGCAGTCTTTGCCTTTAGAGTTAAGTTTCTCGTGGACCTATTTGGGCAAAGCATAGCTTGTCACCATTCCTTCTCCATGTTTGCAGAGGACTGACTTCACACACACTCCCGTGGCCATACAGGTCTTTCTCCCAAGCCCTGATGACATCTTTAGCACTGAATGTGGAGTGAGGCCTGATTGGGGAGATACTACAGCATATTAAAGGCTCAGTCATGAGAAGATAAAGTCAGAGAACAAAGGAGAATGACCTGTACATTAGGAACAGGCTCCTGTGGCAGAGAAGGCTAGCTACCCCTGAAAGTCATCTCTCCCTCTTAGCAAAGAAGAGCTGTTCAGCCAGAAACTACTGTTTCCTTTGGACGGTGTGGCCATTGGGATGGTTGCCATTGGAATATGAAGACGAGTGATGTATATTGCTTCTAGGACAGGACTTTTAAAAAGTCGTAGGCTCACCTTTCATATTTTAACACTCTGCATGCTCTTATTTAATAATGCCCAGCTATATGACAGCAAGTTCATTACATTACTAGTTACATGATGATGTAATAAATTTCAAACAATTATTCATACCTTTATGAAATTAATTTCCTATGAAATATAGCATATATGGGTATTTTTAAATTACTACTTTTTTCACAATATATACATAAATCAAGTCATCACATTGTACACCTTCAGCACATACAATGTTGTGTTTGTTCTTTGTTTTTTTAATTACTACCTTCAAAAATAATATATACTCATCTGTTAGCCAACAAAGATGCATGGAATTTCAATAATAAAAAGCAAACAGCAATGTGCATTGAAGAAGCTCACACACAAAAATTACAAATCACACAAAGCAACAATCCACTGTGAAAAAAGTCAACGGAACCATCAAACAGGGACATGAGATAATGCAGCAAGCTGAAGGAGACAAAAAATTGGCTACATTTAAAATTATGAAGGAGATAAGATATGGAATAGAAACCATAAAGAAAGGAAAGGACCTTGAGGGAGAGGGACACAAAGAATTAATAGGAAAAAAGGAAATGGAGAGAGGAGGAAGGGACATTTTTCGTTTGTTAGTTAATAATTAATTAATTAATTTAAAAACGACCATCTTAGGTGAAGATAGAGAAATGAACAAGACATAAGAAGACAAGAAAATCAAAACATAAAGAGGGTGAGGGGATGAGGAACATGAGAGGAGAACATTTAGCCCTGAGTGAAATTAACAGCTAAGGCGAGGACAGAAATACATTGTACTTATTGTCCAAAAATAAAGAAAAAGAAATGAGTTCAGCAAAAGAGATGAATGGTTCTTGGCCCTGGGATTTAAGGAAAGTTTGATTGATGTTATTCAATATAAGTTGAATTGAATAACATCGCAAACTCTGTCCTCAACAGTAGATATACCAAAAAATGCAGAGGGTTCATATTTGGTCTGTAGTTGATCAGTGTTTGATGAAAGCTGAGGACAAGACTTAATCATGTGGCTTAAATCATATCATCCTCCAGAAAGCAAGGATGATACGGCTTGCTTTTAGGATGACAAAGTTTACTAAAGGGAAAAAGGAAAAGAAAACCTAAACAAAATGATATTATGTACTAATGTATATATTATGAAAGTGCCATAAAATTTGGGACCAACAGAGAAAATATCATTCTAATTTTGGGTTTCTCGACCTTGGCACCATTAACATTTTGTGCTGGACAATTATTTGTTGTCGAGAGCTGCTCTAGTCCCTGCAGGATGGTTAGTAACACACCTGGCCTCTGCCCAGTCGAGGCCCGCCCCGTACATCCATCCTACACAGCTGCAACAACCAACAATATCTCTGGGTCTTGCCAAAAGGCTACCGAGGGCAAAAATTAACCCTAGTTGGGAACCACTGTTCTAATGGTACCAGGTAAATTCAATGTCTTTCATATTTGAGTAGTCTATTGCAATCTTTTATATATGTCATATATATGTATACATATATTGTATCCTGTGTTTTTCATTCAAAGAATCTTCTGCCTGGCTACAGCAGACGTCTGGCATCTGAAAAGGATACCCAAGACCTTTGTAGGACCCCAAATCAGTGTATACCACTTTAGTATATAATATTTCCATAATTTTGCTTGAGAATGGACAGAGAGCCATGAAACAGCACCAAGGTTCAGATCATGAGCGGTTGGTAAGGTTCACTCAGCAGCTCAAGTATCTGGGTGTCCACTCTCCAACCTTGAAGCTCTCACTTTAATCAAATGGGTCTCAGCTAACCTATAAATCAGTATAAGTCAAGGGTCCCTGGGGTCTCTCTGGAGTAGTTCAAGCAGTGAACTCTTCAAACTCTTCAAACACCGAGGGATCGCTGTAGACCCCAGGGGCTGGGAAGAATGATGGAGTGCACAGTAAAGCCTCATAGGGCATTCATTTACATAAGATAAGACCGTAAGACCCATATGTTTCTTAAGTGGTTTGTTTTATAGATAAGAATACTTCAAAATATTAGAAATGAGTAGAAGCATAATGATCAAAAATGACAGAAGCAGATTTAGAGGTTAACGTCCAAACGGGACACCAGTACTTGACATTTTGCGTCATCTCCAAGACCCCTCAGAATTTGTCCAGTTATGACCCAGCCCCCGGGGCTACAGAACCAGCCTGGGATATTCACCTTCTGCATAGAGGAAGCCACTGTGAGTCATTTCTATTCAAGGATAAGCTTGGTGGTCCGCATAGATTCCAGACCTCAGAGGTAATCTGAACACAATCTCAGGCCCTACCATACATGAAAACACACTTGGGTATAGACGGAGCATGCTAGAATGGAGAAGAAAATGGGATTGGAGTAAGAAGATCTTTATTCCAACAAGGACTTTGCTCCTGACACCCTCGCCTCCCTGAAGAATCACGTAACTCCTGCCAACTCCAGGTTAACTGTGGAGCCATTACTACCTGGGAAGGCAGCTGGATTGAGAGAAGGAAACAAAGATAAAGAGTGTGAAAGCACTTTGAAGGCTTTAAAATGCAATGCATTTGTGGCAAATTCATCTCATCACTAACATTTCAATGCTACGAAGTTATAGAAAATAGGTTCTGACAGATCGTAGCTTTTCACAACAAGATGCAGCTCTTCGTAGTGATGCTTCCCTCTCAAGTCCTAGAAGGCCAGAAACAAGGGTGACTTTCGGCCCTGAGGATTAAATCAGAATATGTTTGTCTTTGCACTCACACCTACCAGTGAAAAGGAGACAATGAAATATCGGGGATACTGTTCACAAGTTTTCAAATCACTGAAGGCTCGGGTCCCCTCTTGTCCTCACTTCCCATTGTCCAACACCTGGCAAGCAGAGGAGAGAAACACTGGCTCTGTGCCTCCCTGCTGCACAAAGGGGCCCCTCACGGTCACCTCGACTCCCTCACTTGTCAAACTGGAAATTTGGGGCATGCCTACCTCCTACGGTTGTGGCAAGGACTCAGCTCAGTGGTATGTTTGCATGGCATCAAGTACAAAGCCTCTTGCAAATATCAGGGATTATTTGGCAAATGTATTATTGTTCACCATCAACTCCATTGCGACTTAGTATAAAAGATGGGCAACAAAGGTCAGAGATAGAAAGGAATAAAAAGAAACTTGAGAATTGCCCACAGATTTTCAAAATTTGTGCTGTCTGGCCTCTCTCACCATGAATTGAAATTTAGTTGTAAGGTGAGGCTCCATTCCATTGCCAGGAAAAGGAAATGTTTACACATCAAAATGGATGGATCTCAATATAGTTTGTGCAGAAAAGAAAGTCTCAGGAGAGTACATAGAGTATAATTTCCTTTAGGGGCACCTGGGTGGCTGTGCTGACAGCTCAGAGCCTGGAGCCTCTCTCCCTGCACCTCCCCTACTCACACTCTGTTTCTCTCTCAAAAATAAATACACATTAAAAATTTTTCAGAAAGAATACAATTCCATGTATATTCCAGGAACTGCTTAGTAATATGCACTTCTGAGGCAAAATTAGAAATAAAAATGCAGGAGTGGAAATATGTTGGGGAGGGTATAAACGGGATCTTAAAAGGTACGAAGATGTATTCCTTAAGTGGGATGGTGGGTACAAGTATGACCATTTTATTCTTTTCTTTTAAACTCAGTTTAAGTAACAATAGTTCAAGAATAGTTTAATAAGAATAGAGTTATTTGGGGGCAACTGGGTAGCTCAGTCAGTTGAACATCCGACACTTGATTTTGACTCAGGTCATGATCTTACGGTTTGTGGGATGGTGGACCCTGCTTGGGATTCTCTCCCTCCATCTCTTTATCTGCCCTTCTCCCTCTCACGCACATGTGCACACATGCATGCACACGCTCTCTCTGTCACAAAATAAATAAATAAACTTAAAAAAAAGACTAGCTATTTATACAGAGTACATATACACACTCAGTACATATGATTTACATAATTAACTTTTTAAGGATTCTCCATGTTTCTAGAATCATACTATAACAGGAGTACCCAGAAAGCTCTGTCAGTTAAACATCCAACTCTTGATTTTGGCTGCAGTCATGAGCTCAAGCCCCACATCCAGCTCTGCACTGACAGTGCAAGAACCTGCTTGGGATTCTCTCTCTCCCTCTTTTTCTGCCCCTCCCCTGTTTGTGCTATCTCTCAAAATAAATAAATAAACATTAAAAAATTTATAATCATACCCAAATCATATCTTATTGACATAACTCTTGTTATTATTTCTTCCCTTTTAGTTTCTTGTTCATGACTCCGCGTGGGCAATCAATAAGCCTCATCTTGCACCAGTTTCCCCTCCCTGTCTACACTCCACCCATGATGGAGGTCTCAGTTTCTCCTGCTCAACCTGCACTTGCTACCTGTGGGAGGGACTTGACTCCTTCTGTTCCTCTGTGAAGGGGCTCCCTCCCCAGTCTCCCAACACTTAGAGTGCTCAGTTTTAGCAAAATTTCTTTTAGGAAGTCTTTCTGATTCCTCCGACTGGGTTAGGTTCTCCTGTAAGAAGTTTCCAGAGAATCCTGCATGTCTTCCTCCTAATATTCATCCCACTTGTAAATACTTCATTTATGTCTTTCCAACAGACTGTAAGCCCTAGGAAAGCAACGCCACATCTGTTTGGCTTACTGCTGAATCACTATTGTCGAGTTAGTGAGCATCGAGGAAGCATGCAATAATGTGTGTTGAACGAATGAATAATGAATGAATGGGTGGATGGACGGATGGATGGATAAATGGATAAATGGCAAAGCCAGAGGATTCCCACTGGCAGGTATGAATATGAGATTATAAAATAAATTTTATCAGTTACAGTTTAGGCATTGCTTCCTCTACTCTTTTCCAGGAGCTCGATGAACAATTAGCACCAGCTTGAAACAGTGGAAAGAGTTGTCACTAAGATTTACTTTTATTGTATTTAATCTGGTCTAGCAATTGCTTCTTACTGGTTGTAATAAGTTGGGATTGGCATGGTGATGTCACTTTAAATGCCTCTATGAGGTCTTTCTTTCACTGCTCTGGAAGAAAAAAATGGCAGTTCCTCTCAGAGAGGGGCACAGGATAATGTATTATCTGACTTATCACTGTTCAATCAAAAAGTGCATGAAGGAGCCACATAATTCATTTGGACAGCAATCACCACGGAGTTATGCAGGCTCTCATGGAGGTGATGAAACAGCCAAATTCCCTGACAGTGGTGAATTACGCCTTGTGTCACTAATAGCAATGCCAAAAGAAGTGTCAAGGCTACAGACATGGAGAATGGGGGGCTCTTCAAACTGCATGAGTAAAAACGTGATATGTTTTATTGCTTTCTTTTAATCTTGATCATTGAGGTTTTAGAATGAAATAACAGGGATGCGAAGCCTAGCCAATGGGTAGGGTGATTCATTTCTACTTGGCAATGGAATTAGTACGGTGGCTTCTGTCCAAACCAAGCCTGGGCTGGAGCCTCTGTGCCTCTCCAGTCCTCCACCGTCCCCACGGCTCGGCTGGCACCTTAAATCCTAACAAAGGGCATATGACATATGGGATTTTTGTCTTTTCACCCACAGTCAAACAATTCAACACATATAAACTGCATATCTTTTTCTCTCACAGTTGAAATGTTGACCTGATCTAATAAAATCTCTGATTTTTAAAAGCCTTGTAGTATGAGAGAGAGGCTAACATGAATTTGGAATCTGGTGATTAGGACGTGTTTTGAATGGCCTTGAGAACTGCAGGTAAAACACTAAATTATACTAATATTCTTGTTTAGTTAAACTTTTTAATGTTTTAAAAAGCCCTTCATAATATTATGGATAAGTAAATTCTTGGGCCTGATTTCAATTTGAGTCAAATTCCAACTCATAATGTTACACCCATAAACCTTCTCCTTAACAGCCCATAACATTAAACTGAAAACAGAATTCTTAAAGCACACTCTTATGCTGTCTATCCATGAAATAAGCATTATGGACTTTCAACAGATGTCTTTAATAGACATCATTATTAAAAAGAATATTACGTGAAATAAATTTAGACTGCTCGTCTAGCACAATTACTAAACGAATACTGCTGCATGTTCAGATAATTCCATCTATACTTAATTAGGAGGGAAAAAAATTCTGTGGACATTATTATCGTTGGTAGTAGCCATGTACTCATTTACCTATCCAGCTCATTATCCTAGATTAGGATTTGTTAGTGCCTTCTCTTATGCTCTGGCATAAGCCCCAATTTTCAGGAAATTAAAAGTTGGTCAGAAAAAAAAAAAAAAAGAACTCCAGTTAACAAGCATCAGTCTAAGAGCAAATTCCTTATAAAAATCTTGGGGAAAAATTTCAGCTCCTTTTCAGTTATGAGTGCCAAAGCGGGGGAAAAAAAGAAATTCTGTGGTTTCGGGCACTTTTAAGTTTTATAATTTGAAAATAAGTTAGGCTTAAAGCAGAGAAAATAAAGTTCTGAGACAATAATATGTATTAATGCCTCTGGTCTGTTTTGAAGACGGCACAAAGCTAGTAAGAATGACCAATCTATTTGCTGGGAAATGTTGTATTGTGCACGAACATTTCAAGATAATGCTGTCTGTGCCAGCACTGAATTTTGGTTTCAGCCTTCTGGCCTACAATGTGAAAACTATCATCCACTATAGTTAATTAGGTAGTAACTGGAATTTACACGACATCTCTCATTCTAGGTTATTAAACAAAGCACGGGGAAAAGGTCCACTTTTCTGGTCAGTGGCCTGTGTCTTCAGTGGCAAGCTCTGATGGAGGGAAGTCAGAGGTAAATGGTTATTAAGATCACCCTGATATTGTCATTCTTTGTGAACAGAGGAAGAATGTGAAGGAGGCTCTTAGCCAAGATTATACAGTGTATCAAACCTGACGTTTGTGACTTTCCCAGGTGAGGCTCTATTTACAGTGTGTTAGCCTGCGGTTTCATTGTCTTTATAAGATACTCTGCGTTCAGGCAGGTCTGGGAGAATGGGACGGATCAACACTTATAAGTGGGGCAGGCCTGTCAGTGGCCGAGCCCAAGTGGAGGAGAAGAGAAGAACATGGGTCTTGGATCAGACAAGCCTCGATACAGTCCTTGTTCTGAAACTTGTTGGGTAAATGACTCTGGAAAGCTACTGCCCCTCTCTCTATTCATCTGTAAAATGAGGGTAAAAGAAATAAATAAACCTCATGAATAGTTGTAGGAGTTCATAGGGAAGACAGTGTGGCAAGTGGTAACAATCAACAGATATTAGCCATTCTTCTTCGTCTTCTTTTTGTCCGCTTCCCTTCTTATCCTTTCTCTTCTTTCCTCTCCTTCTCCTCGTCTTGTTCCGCCTCCTCATTATTCTCAAATTTTAAACCCTGCTTCTCAACTACATTTCAGATGAATGATCTAAAAAGGTAGATCTTACTACTTTAAATATGGATGAAATAGTAAGCACTGATCCTTTACTTTTATCCATTTCATGAAAGCTGACTATAGAGTCAAAGAAGCAGCAACAAAAAGAAGGCCAATGTAAGGTCATAAGACCTGGCTTCTGACCCCAGCTCCACCAACTGAATCAACTTAAGTAAGCTACGTGAGCCTCTCTGAGCCTCATGTGTTTTTGTTTTTTACTTAATCTGCAAACTTGAATGATAAATTTTACCTACCTCACACAGTTCCTATGAAGATTGAATGGGAAGATAGATGTGAAAAACTCTTGAAAACCATAAAGCATTTAGTTGTAGAGTATTTTTATAATTTTTATCAGGCTCAAAGTCACTTATGATGACAGATTTCTATATCCATAATTTTTCCCTGGAAATTTATTCCTATTTGGAACAATTGTTATTTATTACTCATTTATTAACAGACATAAAATTAGTTTTGATGACAGCCTTTTGCTCACAATAAACCAAAAATGGATTCACGGTTCAGTGGTGCTGAAGAGCTTTTCTCCTTTTCTGAAAAGCCGAGACTTCACAATTTGTTAGAGTGAAGTTGTTGCTTAAGATCCGTTCTACTAAAGTTCACCAAATTGTACTTGATGTTCTGGTTTTTATTGCTTACACAGAATATGTGTTTTTCACCTGGCCTTATTAATCACACACACACACACACACACACACACACACACACACAAACAAAACTTGCTTTGACCAAACTGGTCATACTAGTATGGGAAGAAGAGGAATAGAGAAATTCAATTTGTCTGAAACTTCAGGGCTTCAAGAGCTCATCTCAAGTGACAGAATTATTGAGACATTTTGACCAAGAGAAGAACCTTACCTCAGGAAAAGGACAAAGATTTTGTGTAAACACACTGGTTCCTTCCCCTGGCAAAGTTGTTTATGCTTAGTCATCGGGAAAGTTTCAGCCGCACTTTGATGAACATGGCCCAGTAATTATCAAGATATTGACTACTTACAGCCAAGGTAGAAAAGGAAAAAGCTTGACCTACTTGTAGCATGGGTACCAGACGGAATAACTCAAGCCGATGAAATGCTTTCTTTGGGGATGCCACCCCTTTATTTTATGGTCACGCCTAGTACAGCCCCTGGTATCAGGTCTACTCTGTGCAAGAAATAAGGACTTTTGAAGGGAGAGTAGAATTATGATTCAGATCTCCAAGCAGTACTCAAGGCCATCCAAATTTCCATGGCTTAGTACACTTACTGTCCACTAATCTTCAGGGAAGCAACCAATGCACGCTCAAGTGTGATTCCCTCTCAGGTAGGAAGTCATTGTCGCCCAGCCCCACCCCTACTCTCAGATATTTGGCTTTCTGATGCTGGAACTGGAGCTCTGTAGCCCACACTTTTCCTTTGCTAGCAGCTCCATGTTAGGCTCTAAAAATTGACGGCATTGGAGGGAGCCTTCAAGGTTCCTTCCCCTTTGCTCTCTATTGGCTTAATGTCTGCTGCCATTGCTGTGAGCACTGCTGCTCCAGCCACACTTCTTTACGCAGCAGAAGTGGCTCTTCCCCACCGCAGTGAGTGGATCCCCTGTTGAGTTTGTGCAACACTTGCAGAGTCAGCCTAGTGTTCCAACTAGACCCTCACTGATACACCTGCTGACAACCTGAATTCAGGTGTGAACACTCCCATCATATTTTCTATTCCATAGTAGCTTCTAGTCAACATCTATGGAATTTGACTTCCCAGAAAATAATCTTTTTATTTTGGCTTACCTCCCCAAACTTACTCTGTGTCGATATAGTTTAAGTAGGACTGTCCCTACTCTTTGTTCCAGAGGCAGGCTGTGACTTAAGTCTAACAAATGAAACTATTGTCTATCCCACCCAGAGTGATTGGTCTAGTGGGTGGGCATGGGCTCCAGATGCACTTGAAACCAGTGTCACCTTTTTCAACTTTCAAGTTACATAGACCCAAGAAGTTCTCATTCTTTAAAAAAAGCTAACCTAAGTATGTGTTTGTCACTGAAAGCTGTTAAACAAAAGGAATGAATCTTTAACATTGGTCCTTTAGCAGAAATTTGGTGGATGTGCGGGTGGGTAGCAGACAATGCTCTGTGGCCTTCAATGCAGACATGAAAATGGAGCGGTATTGGAGATAGGTACACACCTCTCATGGTCCTCTCTCAGCCTGGAGACTCAGGACTAATTGCATGTGACCATTTGTTGATGAACAGACAAAAGAGCTTTACAGTAGTGGCTGAGGGTTTGACATCTACAATGTGAGACCCATAGAATTTTTTAAATGTCCATTATACCTGATAATTTAACTTAACTGCCTTACCTGTTGATGGAGACAGGACTGAAATACTTGCTTAGATTATCTTCTAACTATGGGGTATCTGATACTGATATCTGCGTTAAGATAGAACTAGGAAGAGAATAGATATCTATTGAATACAGTTGTAGATAGACAGTAAGCTAAACCATCTCATTTTACAACCAACCCAGGAAATACGTGTCATCATCCACTTTTTAAAATGCAAAAAAGTGAAGTTTGGGAAGGGTAAGCAACTTGTTCAAGGTCACAGACTAAGAAATTCAAATCTATTCCCTCTGACATTGAAGTTCACTCTCTCTCCCCACATCAGGAAGGGAAGTCAACAGTTTCAGGAGAAAAGATGATCACTGAAAATGTCTGGTCTTTTACCCTTCTTGGTTTTCCACACCTAAAACCTCAAAGCAGAAATGTGGCTGGAAACTTGTTCTAAAGCATCACTGCAGGCAGGAATTTGCCTTGTTCATTGGGGGAACTAAGTCCAAAAGCAATTGTACCTGGAATGTTAGGAAAGTCTTAGCTTGTTTCTTGTCTAGCCACAAATAAATTGAGATTTATATGGGCCAAATGATTTACTACCATTCATTAGTGTATTTTATACTTCACTGAACTTAGATAGGCAAATTATATAAACATAGGCAAATTATATAAACATTTACATATAAGCAAAACATGTCAGATGTCAGCACTCAAAATATGTATTTAATTAAAAAAATACATCTCTTAACACCAAAGCCCTAAATACATATTAAGTGAAGGTAAATGAGACGCGCCATCTAACAGACATTAAATGACCCACATATACAGTGATACCTCCATCAATGAGGCACATGCATTCCAACAGCACACTTTAGTGTCAGAAATTTCATTATTCAGTGAAGCCATAATACAGAAGTCGTAAGGACCCATCCCAAGAGGACAAAGAAGTGAATATGGTGTAAAAATATTAAAGGTTAACCAAAATAATGTCAAGTGGGCTGCCAGAAAACACGATTCTGGAAGTTCTAAGCCAGAGAGATGATTAAGGGAGAGTGGGACTCCTGGGGCTCAACGTGTGACCCGGCAGAAGGTAGGGAACAGGTTTGCAGGACAAGGCTGTGGAGCCGCATGGACTTGGCCTGATTGGGTCACCCCAGCAGCCCCAGAACGGGCCTTGAGGAGCCGCAGTGGAGCCCGCTGGACACATCCCTGCAACGACACAGAGTACCTGGAGAAAAGAGACGGCACTGAGGACCCCCCACAGTCTCCCAGACCACCAAGGGTAAGCTCAGGATTGGGGTCACATGTACACAATTTCATTGGGTTCCACATTACTGCCCCATCCATTTGAGAGGCCTTTTATAAGGGGTTGTCCATTATTCCATTACAATTCAAAGACCAAGTATGTTTACCTAGTTGAGGGTTCACATTGACTACAAGTGTTGCTTATTAATGAATAAGACAATCAGTATATGAAAATGACACTGATCAACTCTTTTCTTTCTTCCCAAAGGCAAGGATGGTGGGGTGGGGGGAGCAGGTCAACACAAGGCAGCTTCAGGGACAGAGGAGGCAACTCCTTGGCTAAGGGGTTATGAGACTCAGAAATGAGAGGCTGGGGAACCCCTACATTTTTGCTGATTTCTTATTTATACCATAAACCATGCAGGACAAACACGCTCTATTCACCGAGGTATTTTTGTCCCATGCAGCTGTGTGGCTTAGCAGGAGCTTTGCTGTCAAGCCATATGACTCATGCCAACACTGCTGCATATGATTTATGAAGACTTAGGGAAAAAGAAAACAGCCAGCTTCATTATGAAGGAGCGTCGTTTCCAGAGTATTTGTTCACCGGGGATCGGGGTACCATGTAGTCCTCTCTTGCTTGCTCTCTGAGCAAAACAGTGAGTCTGCCTCAGCCAGCAGGGGGTCTGGAGGTTGCCCTCCTGCTTTCCTGCTGCCCACTTGCTCTGTTCCCAACTAACAGAGGACACCTCTAGTGCAAGTAGAGAGTCGGTGGCTGTAGTCAGAGGCTCTGTGGCCTTCAGCTGCCATGGGAGGTTTACCGACTCTGAAACTGGCCAAACACCTCATCACAGGTGTTGCTCAGGCCTGCGGCTGCTTCCCTCAAAGCCCGGGTCTGCAACCCAGGGCATGGGGACAAAAGTTGAAAAGGGACCCGGTTTTGCTGGTTCTCAGGCCGGCCACCCTTGTCAGACTGTCTCCCTACCTCACTGGTTAGGAGAGCGTGCCCGGTTGATTTTCTGAAATGATCCACTGAGAGCATTAAAAACAACCCGTCTCTCCCGTCCCACCCCACACTTCCCACTGTGGGGCAGAGAGAAAAATGCTAGGTCTCTTACTCTGAAAGGTTTCTGACTCCTACCTTGGAAACGTTCCAAACTGGATCTGATGGGTCTTGTCTTTTCCTACCTTCCTTCCCTGTGTCACTTTCAAACAAGGCCCAGCCTACATTTATTCCCTGAAAAATAGGAAAAGCAGGCCGGTTCATAGTGCAGGTTTGTGGCTGTAACACGTAACAGCTGCTTATTAATAAGGCTAAGAAAGCAACTTTGGTAATATCCTGTTTATCTCCTTCCAAGAATGCTCTGTTACCCACCAATACCCACACCACAATGGGGCAGAATAAACGTTCATAAGAATTTGTGAATAATAATGCGGTCATAGAGCCCGCATTCTGGATGCTTTCATTGTAAATTAAATTGTGAGAGGCTCGGGATAAAGTGTGTATTTATGTTGCCTAACTTGTTAATAAGATATATAGTTGATCTTATTCCCATGAAAGATGAGAATAAAAGCAGATTTGGAAATTGTGTAAAAAGGAACAGGAAAGTGATAAATTTTAAATATTAAGAGTATATACCATATGCCAACAAGGTTTTATTTTAAACAAGAACATAGAGAAATAAATAAAACTTTTGGTACAATGCTTTTATTTTCTAGCAAGAGTGTTAAATTTAAAGTTGTTTTTTTTAAATGTTTATTTATATTTGAGAGAGAGCAGAGAGAGATGGAGACAGAATCTGAAGCAGGCTCCAAGCTGTCAGCACAAAGCCCAACGCGGGGCTCAAACTCACGAACTGGGAGATCATGAGCTGAGCTGAAGACGGACGCTTAAGGTACTGAGCCACCTGCTAAAGTGTTAAATTAAGTATCCTACCCTTGGTTTCCTTTGGTTGTAGTTAGTTTGGGTACAGTGCTTCCAGTGCGGCTTCTGGCTTATTTGTTTCATTTTTGTGTGGTCTAATCCCTGGCCCCACCAACGCACACACAAAGGACCTGAACAATTGGTTACAGGTAGCGGTGTAATCTCTCCCCCTGCAAGCTTTGAAGGGGTTTCCCCGGCATCAAAGTACTTCATTGCTCTGTGTATCTCTGCCCAACTTCAAAGCCTCATGCAGGAATCTGCAGAGCCGCACACCATGCAGTTCTCTATAGAGAGCTATTACTCTCTATTTATTGTGCAAATTTTTATGGAGATGCCCTGCTATCTTTCTTGACTCATCACTTGGTCTCAGAGTAGCTCCCCTAGCCGTGATTAAGAATTGTCTAGAAAAATTATCTAAAGGAATAAATTAGGGTCGGGTTGCCAGAAATGGATCCTGCTAACTCTTGTGCTTTCGGTGTCTCTGAGGCCACACCCTGTTCAACTAACTATCAGCTTCTACCAGCACAGGAGCTGGGGAACTGTCCCGCAGGAGCCTAGAGAAAGCAGATTAGTTTTGATCTAAGTTGTGGCTAAAGAAAAAAAAAGTTACACCTTTATAAAACTTATAGGTAGAGGATTCTGAAAGGAACAGAAGTCCTGAGATAGAGAGCAAATAGATGCTATCGAGCAGAAAGATAGGCTGTCTAATAAAAGCTTCTGCAATGATGGAAAAGTTCTGTAATTCTGTGCCAGCCAATACGGTAGCCCCCAGCTACACGGGCACTTGAAATATTCCTAGGATGACTGAAGAACCCAATCTTCAATTTTATTTAATTTTAATTAATTTTAAGTGTTATAAATGGTAAGCGACTATTGTATTGAACAGCATAGTTCTAGGAATGAATGCTGTGCGTATGCATATGGGTAGAAAATGTAGGACTTCAGCTGGAGGAAAGAGAAGAATAAGGCCAAAAAAAAATTGTGCTCATACTTGCATCCTACCGGGAAAATCCTTTTGACCTGTCACTATAATAGCTCCACCCAGGCAATAAGGAGATCTTAGCAATCAAACCTAAAAAGAATAGTGTCATCATTTCTTTTCATTAATCATTAGGGAACAAGGCTGCTGTGCCCACACACAGGCTGGCACTGCATTCACGCCTACTGATTGATAGCATTTCAAGTAATCTTGTGGTAGGCAACAGACAAGGGGGGAAAGTAATGAAATTGCCTCGTCATTTACCAGCCCAAGCCAATAATGTGTCATTGCACATGGCTGTCACTTTTATACATCAAGGGTGCCCAATATCAGGTAGGATACTGGCCCTTTCAAAGCGACATAAATCAGAAGTTTGTACAAGCGGAGAGGGGTCATCAAGAGGCCACGGGACTCTCAGGCCTGTCCACTTGTCTGATTTGGGGCCTTGACATTGTTCCCTGAGCTGGCAAAAACGTGGGATTCCGAATACTTTGCCGGGAGCTCCAGCCACATGGGTGCTGCAGGCAACTCCTCTTTGAAGGGAGGAAGGAAGTGCTGGGAGACTGCGTGGTTGGGACTGACCACAGACAGAGAGAAGATCCCTGTGGGTGTGAGTCCTGGAGCTTCCAGACACAGCAGCAGCGGAGACAGCCCCCAACCCCCACTTCCCACCCCCTTCCTCTATGTTCATATTCCTGCTCTGTTCTAATTAGACAACGTTCAAGAAACCTTGGAAAGTACAAAACACTAGACATTAATACGTTTTTCTCCAAACGGGGTGGGGGGGGGACTTGTTAACAAACCCACCATTCACTTCTGTAAAGTTGTCTTTTTTGCTTTCCCTCCTGAAGTAGCATCTGGGCACAGCGTTTAGCAAGGTACTGAAATGTTTAACTGCTGCTGCTGAAGGACTTTCTAGGCAGGAGAGCTCTGCCGTTTTCATCATGAATTCTTTTGTTTTTCCCCGTGGCCAGCTGCTACTAAGACGCAGTCAATTTAGATTAAACAGGCTGAGGAGTGCTATTCAATATGTCAGCCAGGCACACTTCTCTAAACCCAGTGTTCAGCAGGTACAGTTTTAAAAAAAAGTCAGGGGGGCTGTTGACTGCTTTCCTGTCTGGGAGCAGGAGCAGGGGTCCTTGGAGTGCAGCCCCTGGTTCCTCCACATTCCTCATTGGGAGCAGCTCGGCCCTTTCTTTCTGCCTGTCTTCACCCTTGTTCTGCTCCTCCCCTTCCCCTGCTGCCACTGGCTTCTATCTCCATTGTTCCCTTAAGCCCAGCAGCCAGTGCGCAGCCAGGCCCAGCACACGCTCCGCTCCGCAGCCAGCCAGCAACTTCCTCCGAAGCTGCAATGCATAATTACAACCAGCTGCTCCGGGCTGTGGGCCGGCCGGCTCTGCAAACAAGCATCCCGATACCCCCACTTCCAGGGAGGCAACAGCCTGCTCTTGGCAGCAGCGAATTCTCCGAAGGAAGTGCCCACACCCTTGGAAGGAGGGAGCAGCCCTTCCCTCTCTTGTGGCTCCCAGAGGCCAGCGCCCGGTCTGGTCTCCCCTCTTCTCCATGTCAGACAGAGTTGTTTTTATTGTTCGTAGGAAGGTGCCTGCTCTGTCACCTGCGGCAGCCCTAGCCCGGTCTGGCTATTGCCTGTGCTGGTGCCTTTGCAGGAGGGAGGGTGCATCCTGGGCCCAACTGGAGCGGGGGGGGGGGGGGGGGGGGGGGGGGGGGGGGGGGGGGGGGGGGGGGGGGGGGGGGGGGGGGGGGGGGGGGGGGGGGGGGGGGGGGGGGGGGGGGGGGGGGGGGGGGGGGGGGGCAGTGGCGTGAGGAACCCAGGTTCCCCGTGGGCACCTTAGTGGACAAGGCTTGCAAAGGGCCACAGAAACGGGTAGCAAACGTGCGCTTCCCTCGGCTGGCATGAGGGAAAAAGACTACTGATGTTGCTTTAAAAAAAAAAATACCACTGAAAATCCAAACAAGGCTAACTTAACCTCTGTGAGGAGAGCAGAGTGTGGGCAAGAGAGCTGAGGATTTGCCCATGCCCTGCCTCGGAGCTGTGGGTTCATTTTGGGGCTTCAGTGATCTTTCAGGCTTGGCTACAAGTATGACTCTGATCCAAAATTAGGCTTTGAATGTGTAACACAAGGCTCCCGCCCCACACACCGCCTCTCTCTGCCCTGTGCCATTTCTTCAGAGCCTGGCACTGGGCCAGATCTGGCCCTTCCAGCTCCTGGGGGAAGGGCTGGTGACAGTGTTCGGTATGCAGCCAGGGCTTTAGGGTGGGTGAAGGTGCGTGGCACGCTGCAGAAAAGAAGGGAAGGTTGCTACGCTTGGGAAGGGCACCCAACCCTCAAATCACCCACCCCATCAACCAAAGCTGGGGAAGACCATGCAGGTGGGAGGGCAGGCGTGCCACCTCGGCTGCGGCATCGCCCCTGCCCACCTGTGCCTTCCAGCTCTGGCTCTTAATGGGCCTCCAGCAGCAAGAGAGCCACGCCAGTCCGGGCCAGCTGCTCTGTCATGCCCAACAGCAGCCTCAGAGGTAGGGAGCAGCTGGGAGTCTGCTGTTGAAAAGAAGCTGCTCATTTTACAGGGCAATTTCCCAGGGAGGCTGGCCCTGGCAGTACCAGCTCAAGTGGGACGGATAGGAGCATTTATGAGAGTGTTCATTCTGTCTGTGCGTGAGTAGCCAGACTGGCCAGTGGCACGGGCTAACTCTCTGTCATGTCAGGGTTTCCCTTTGCAGATTTCTTTGTTTTGGTGTTTAAAAATCTGAGTAGAGGGGCGCCTGGGGGGCTCGATCAGGTAAGCGTCTGACTTTGGCTCAGGTCATGATCTTGCAGTTCATAAGTTCGAGCCCCATGTTGGACTCTGTGCTGACAGCTCAGAGCCAGAAGCCTGCTTCGGATTCTGTGTATCCCTCTCTCTCTCTGCCCCTCCTCCTCTCTCAAAAATAAGTAAACATTAAAAAAGATTTTTTAAAAAAATCTCAGTAGAACTCTTTTTGAAGAGGATAGTTCCTTGCAAGGAATTGTAATAGCAACCTGCGTCGGCAAAGGGCATGCAGGGAACGGAGGTCATCAGTGAATGTGTGTGAATGGGAGTTCGTGCTTCATCAACTAGCTTTTCTGGGTTTCTACATCAGTCTCTAATGATCTTTGAAATTTAATTCCCCATAGGACAAAAAAAGACCAGTTTAAAGTGCTCTTTTGGTGTTCAACCCATTCTTTCCCTTCTGATTCTTAAGCTTGGATACACTTTAGAAGCACATACAAAGCAAACGCATGTCCGTAGTAGCATCATGACGCAGCCATTTCAGCCTGAATATTACTTGTGCAGCTTCACTGGCTCCTCCACTTAGAGCAGTTTGGAGGTCCCAGTGACTCAGTAATGTAGTTTTTGGCAGGTTTTTCTTCGGGCTTGCAATGAGGAACAAGCTTAACAAGCAGACAGACATGTCTGGGTTCTCACGTTGCCGCAACCCTTATTTGAGAGCATCAGGACTGAGAGAATTGCTTCAGAGGGCCCCGCCCCCCAGAGGAGGGGAATGCGGACGGCACCTGCAGCCCTGTTATATCCGCAAGGAAGAGAAAAGACGTGAAAGAACAGTGATTGAGAAAAGTTCAATCTCAGGGCTCCTGGGTGGCTCAGTTGGTTAAGCGTCCGACCTAGGCTCTGGTCATGATCTCAGGGTTCATGAGTTCGAGCCTCACTAACAGCTCCCTCTGTCTCTGCCCCACTCCTGGTCGTACTCTCTCTATATATCTCAAAATAAATAGAAGTTACAAAAAGAAAAATTAAAAAAAGAAGTTCAATATTCAGGATTATCAAAAACGAAGTTCAGAGGGATAAGCACCAGATTTTGACACGAGAGACTTAGGTTATTCACAACTCTGACCCTAACTACCTGTGTGGACTTGGACATCCACCATTCATTTCTCCTGGTTTAAGTTTTCTCATCTGTAGAATAGGGGTGATGACACCATCTCTCTGTAATTCTATCACAGATGTGTGTGTGTGTGTGTGTGTGTGTGTGTGTGTGTGGTGAGAGCAAGGCAGCAAGCACACTAAACACGTTAAAAGTAGTATGAAGGCGCATGGGTGGCTCAGTTGGTTGAGCATCTGACTTCGGGTCAGGTTGTGATCTCCCAGTTTGTGGGTTTGAGCCCCGCATCAGGCTCTGTGCTGACAGCTCAGAGCCTGGAACCTAGTTCAGATTCTTGTCTCTCTCTCTCTGCCCCTTCCCTGCTCACGCTCTGTCTCTTTCAAAAATAAATAAACATTAAAAAAATTTTTAAGTAGTATAAAAATGCATTCTGTGGTTGAAAAGTAACCTAGCAGAAATAACAGCCATGGGTATTCTTTATACATGCTTATCTATTATTTCAATGAATGTTTAGGTTTAGCCACTTGAGTGGGTTTCATGGAGCACCATTCACTGATAAATGAAGAAATACAAGTACTTTTTCTGGTATAAGATCATCTTTCTGTTTAAAAAAGATCTTTTCTGTAATGTTTAGACCATCGGCCAGGGTTTTATTTTACTACACAAAGGGAAGCATGAGTCTTTCAGGCTCCTTCTAGCATCTCCCAGTGCTTTACAAAGATGTTCATGACAGTCTGAGAGCGAGCTATCATGTATCACTCTTTCCACCAACAGATGGAGAAACTGAAGCATAAAGAGGTGAAACGAGGTCACTGAGGGAGCAGGTGATGGACTGGCTTCTGGTCTCTTGATCCAAACCCTGCTCCACTTTGTCTCTCTCATAAACGGCCATCAATAACTTCATCTCCAGGCTGAACACTGAGAACTAGGCCTCACAGTGTGCAAAGCATTTCTGTGCAGATGGGATCTCCACTATCCTGGGCAGAACACAGAGCCCTGAACAGAAATGGAGGCGAAAGAAACAACTGTTACCATTGGAGGCAGAAACCCCATCAAAGCCAGTCTCACGGTGACAAGGCAGAAACATGATGTCATGAATGGGACACTCCCTAGCACCCGTTAACCACTAACATATCAAGATCATACAAACCTAATGGCGGGACTTCCTAAACATTTACTTTATTTAAAAACCTACTTTTGACACTAGACATATACTTAGAGATGTTTCCTTCCTTAATATTAGAACTGTGCAGAGAAATGGACGGATGACAAAATATGAAACTTTCATGTTAATGTTTGTAAGTTGTGTTAATGCCTATCATGATGTATCAACCAACCAAATGCTCAGGTTGACTGAACATTTCTGTTAAGATTTAAGGTTGGGACCCATTTTCTTTTTACATATTGCCTTCTCAAACGCATACTTTATTCAGGTTTTCAGCTTGGCTCCAGCACTCACTGCTCTGGGACAAAGAGCTTTAGGTAAAAGCTCTGAGCCTGTTTCCTCTGTTGTAAATGAAACTAACATGCCAATCTCAGAATTTTTTTTTTGGCGAAGACTAATTGACTTCATGTTTATAAAAAATATTGAACACAACTCCTGATACATAGAGGGTGCTTAGTAATTGTGATTTTCTTCTTTCTCATCTTTGAATAGATTCCTTATAAAATGTTCTCATTGTTGGAAGGACCTTCCTATAGACTGCACATAATTCAATAAGGTGGTTAAGGACCGTGTAATGATCCCTTCCAAATATATGAAGAAACTCTATCTCTCAGAGATCAAGTGATTTGCTCAGAGTTGCATGGCAAATTGGTGCAGAACTGAAAGCCTGGCACCTAGTCCTGTGATCCCCTCGCCCTGTAATCTTTCCAGAACCTTGTCTATTGCAGCCATTGCCTCTACCTGAATGGAAGCAGCTGGTCTTCAGTCCACCCCAAACCAGGTCCGGCTCCCTGGTGCCTCTTCCTGGCCTTCCCCGTACTGTAGCCCCAGCTCCAATACCATCTCACTCCTAAGGAACTTCCCTCTACCCACACCTGGGGCCGAATGTTCAGGGACTAATAATCTACATGGCATATGAGTTGAAACAAATTGGGAGGGAATGTTCTTTTAAATGAAAGAGTTGGATTAGACACCACTACCCATATTATGTTGTTAAATATCTACGGCATGATAAAATCATCCCAAATGTCACTCCTTGGGGACTTATTAATAATTAAGCATTTTTAGTTCACTTAGGAATGCAGATTCCATTTAACAAGAGAATGTATACTAAATATGTCCATTATACTGCAGCTTGCAACAGAATATGTTGGAGATCACAGCTGGGTTTCTCCAGGACAGATGACAAAGTTAATGCAGGTATCAGTCTTTTCCTAAAGGCAGCATAAGAGCCAAAAGTAGCATCCTGGATTGGTTTATAGGGTTTGTGTTTATTAGAAGTGTTTATTAGAATGACTAATAATGGGAGAGAGCCGACTTGGCAAGGGTTGGGGGAGAGCCAGAAGAAGCCCAAAGGAAATGGGATGATCTCGCAGACTATAGGGCAAAGCAGAGACCCAGGGCCTGCGGTGGACGAATTGTCTGCCCCCTTGCTGATTGTTAAGGTTTTTAAGGACTGGCAGAGGCAAAGAAAGGTCCTTCTATATGTTCCATTTAATGGGAAGGCCATTTACATTTTTGGGTAACTTACTCCCAAAAGACACATGGCCCTGGTTACACGCACAAACACACACACACACACACACACACACACACACACACACCACTTTTCTTTCAGAAGCAGTTTTCTTTATTTGTTTTGTTTTGTTTTGTTTTTAAAGATATCTGATTCTCTTTTCTTTTTCCTCTCTATTTCCTGGGCACAGTCAGAATACTGAATATCTTGAAAGTAGGAAAGGGAAGCTCACAAACAGGTTGCCAATCTCCTTTGTGTCTTTCAGAGATTAACTGTTTTTCTTTTCCCTAGGTCCGCCAAAGAAGGCCTCTTTTGAAGATGATCAAGAGGGAGGGTGAGAGAGAGAGAGAGAGAAAGAGAGATTGAGAGAGAGAGAAAGGTAAAATCTGGGGAAATTGGATGATTCAGGCTTTAGTCCTGGGGCTCTCCTAACTGGCTTTGCAATGTGTGATCTTTTGGGCATGTTATTTAATCTTTTTCCCTAGGCCCCTCTCCCCACCCCCCAACAGAAGTTTTCACAATCTAGAAAACCCTTTTAGCCTTAATGTACCAGAAATCTAGGCTTGAAACAAGGAGAAGCCTTCTTCTCAATGGTGCCTGAAGAATTTTGCAACCTTTTAGCAGAAAATGCCTGTGGATAAATTTTTCCACTTCCTTGTTACCCTTACTGAACTACAATCAAATTGTATTGCTTCTTTACTCCTTCACTTAAAGCACCTGCCAACCTAATAAAAGAGCCATAAATGTCGTTGTAAGGGCCCCAACAGAGGAGAAGGATCCTCTCCTGACCAGGGAGGTCAGTGGGACTGGCTGTCACCAGGAAGTAGAAAACACAGGGGAGATTGTTGTCATGTCCATTGTAACCAACCTGGGCTACAGCAAAGCTGAGAAGCAGCAGGACTTAATATGGAGAGTGGACTTGGCATGCTTTACAGCCTCTTCAATTTCATCCTGAGGTTGTTAAGGTTCAAGGTGCATGTAGAACTGATTGCAGGGGACTTCTGGTCTGAAAACAGTGTGCATACGTCTATAGGAATCACTCCCTCAGTGTTCTCTAGAACCACTACTTCCTGTTGTTGGATACAGAGTCTAGGCCAGTGGATTGTTGAGTAGAGATTCCCACCCTAGTCTCAGGAAAAGAATGGTCCTGGACAGAGAGGAATGTGAGGAGGAATGGGGGAGGGAGCCGGGAGGGCTCTGGGAGCTGTTTATTGCCGAGCAGGCAGCCTTGGGAGAAGGAGGGGCTGGGTTTCAAAACAAGTTGTGGACTTAGAGACTATAAAAATGGTGGAGAAAAGATGACTTAAAGTCAAATAGATTCATATAGTTAGTTATCCTGGATGATTTTCTTTCGCCACTTTTCTTTCATATTCTGAAAGTCACGGTTTTCTCCTGCTAATAACCAGCTCGTCCCAAATGCCAACAGTATACGTTCTATTTCACCATTTATAGAAGCAGATGGCAAGGTTTCTCACTTTGCCTTCACACACACACACACACACACACACACACACACACACACACACACATCCCATCACGGCCACCCTGACAGTCTGAGGAATTACTTTGCTCTGTCCCTTTAAAAAAAATCTAGAAAGCTCTTTGGATATTGTCAAGGCTAATCAATCAGAATTATGCTTATAACCAAGGGGATCTCCATGACCTATAGTTCATAAGTTGTTTCAGATAAGGACTGTGGAGTCATATGCAATAGGGCATGGCCTTGCTCTTCAGGAGATTAAAAAAAAGTGTGTGTGTGTGTGTGTGTGTGTGTGTGTGTGTGTGTAGCAGGTTGTTACCTGGTTTAGCTGCTGTTAATTTCTCATACTTTCAGCTCCTGGCAGAGAAAAGCATGCTTAACATTTCTAGGGCTGTAAGGGTTTCCCAAGTTTATAAGGAACCTAACCAATCCACCACACAAATGATTAAGTTGTGGCCCTGAAAAGTTAGCCAGATTAAGTACGGGTCGCCCAGCAGGTTAGTCACAGATCCAAAGAAGAAACATGAGCCTCTAGGCTCCTTGTCCTGTTCTGTTTCTACATAGAGGGATTCTAGGAGAGCTGTTTTGCAGACTTTCCTTTCCATTCTATGGTCTATGGGTTTCTTATGTAAAGTCTTTACCAGCCCAGTGCTCCCCAGTGCTCTCCCTCCAGCCCTAGCTGTTGCAAGGCCACACATCTGCAGAGGCATGAGGTAGGAGCACTCTGCTCCCACAGGACACAAGTCCTTTTACATTAAGCCCTTTTTCTTTGTCCCAAGGTTAATTACTCTTTTCCTTGCTCCACTTCCTTTTTTATCGTTGTACACTCACGTGTACTAGTTTGTATACCAACACTTACATATATTACCTTTAAGTTAGAGAGACACAAAATAGAGCTAAATGCAACCCAGAGTACCCAAAAAATAATCTAAGATTGTGTAACATTTCTTATGTTCTTCCTTTGTGATCATGTGATGGGTGGAAACTTTGAGGTCATAACAGTATCTTCATAAAATAGATGAAGTATTATTATTTGCATCTGACAGAGGAAAGAACAGGTATGAAGACTCCTTTTTAAAAATTTTTTAATGTTTTTTTTAAGAGATATATAGAGAGAGACAGAGTGCGAGCAGGGGAAGGGCTGAGAGAGAGGGGAATACAGAATCCAAAGCAGGCTCCAGACTCTGTGCTGTCAGCACAGAGCCCAATATGGGGCTCGAAACCAGGAACCATGAGATCATGACCTGAGATGAAGTCAGACGCTTAACCGAGTAGGCCACCCAGGTGCCCCTGGTATTAAGAATCCTTAATAATGTGCCCTTCATATTTGGTAGTAAATGGCAGAAATATGACCATGGACCGGTTATGGCAAACTATAATATGAACTCTAGTTTCATGTGAGGAGACTTACAGACTGATAATATAGCTAACATTTATTGAGCACCTACTGTGTGCCAGGCATTGTTCTCCTAGGTGACATACATAAAAGGCAGGGACCAACCTGTTAGTTTACCATTCCAATCCTTGTTCACAAAGTCAGCTGCTCTTTTGAGATGAGCTCTCTTTCGGAGCCAGCTGTCAGATGCCTCTGCTCAGAAGGATCAGCTCCATTTCACCTTGCTGTTGGCCAGCAAGGTCTGTTGCTTCCTCTGCCAAGCTGTCAGCACTAGAAGTCATCACAAAAGTCATACTTGAGCAGATCTGGAATCCTTTGGCCTACTCCTTGGAGTTGTCCCACCTCAGCTCACCACAGAGCAACTTTAAGAGCATGCTGTTGACATTCCTTTTTTGACATTTGGTTGCCCAGTAGAGATCCTTTCAGACCTGGAGAGCTGGCTGCATTCTGGACATATTAGTGACTCTGTCTTATCCTTTACCACGAAGCAGGCAGGTCTGGTAGATGGCCCTCGTGAGCTGGCTGAAAAAGTTGACTGTGATATTTGCGGCACTGATCTGTAGAAGTTTTTGTCTCTTCTAGACCGGTCCATGCCACATGGATACCATACTCCACCTGTCACCCTCATTATGATAGACTGAATTTTTTTGGGCTTTATTTTTCTATTGCTCTGATACTTTTAGAGCATTTACTGCTATCTGAGAGGCAAAATTCAATGGAGGTTTTCTCTTTTATTTCAGTGGTGAAATTTTTTTGACTACCAACAGGATTTCATCGGATGGGTTAGCATTTAATCTTGGTCAACTGTTTGACTTTCACACCCTGAGTAGTATTATGACTCTGCAATATGGTCTAAAATCGTCTGAGACTGTTTCAGGTAAGGTAACTTAGCTGTCAGCACACCAGTTCATAAATGGCTTTCAGAGAGAGTGGTCGGTGAGTTGTCAAGCTGGAAATACGTCCCTAAGACCTTGACACTTAGGTTTCTTGATGTACTCTGGAACAATACTCAACCCAGTCTCAAATTATTAGTGATGTAAACTGACTGCAGGGAGTATCTGCAAATAAGTGGCAGAATCTTCACGAATTCTCCATTGAGTTTCTGTAGTCAGGTCGAGAGGAGGCCACGCGTAAGTCAAAACTCACATTATCAAAGACTTTTATAAAACTGGTGAGATGGTGCACTTCCTCTACATGATGTACCACAAACACCACAGGCAAGTCACTCCCACCTCACCACGACAGCCCCAACACACAGCTGTCTCTCAAGGGTACAACTGACCTTATTGTGCAATCGTTGGTTTGCTAGGATACAGACATGAATTTAGCTACAATAGAAAAGTGTGGGAAGTTCGTGAGAGTGGTCTTATCATTTTCATACTCTCTTTTCTTCTAGAAAAGGATGGTGAACTTGAAATCCTCCCGTGTGTCCTTGGCACTCCACCTAATAAAGAAAGGTAAATACAGCTATCTAAGTAGCTTCTTACATTTCAACTTGAAAATTTCCTCAGGTGCAGGCCCGTGACTATAATTCATGATACCAGTTCCAGCTTCCTAGTTGGAACAAATTCATATTTTTAACCTAAAGTGGCATGGATACTCCAAGAGGTAGTACATTCCGTCTCATGGAGAGACTCAAGCACAAGGTGATTGGCTACTTAGAGGGAGTATTGTGAAGGGGATTTAAAAACTGGTCGGGTGGCCAGACTAAATTACCCAATGAAAACCTGACAGGCTATGATTTAGCACGTCTGCAAATCTCTATATCCATAATGTTCTACTCTCTAAACACATCACTCTTTTTTCTTCTCAGGGTCTTTGTCCACACTGTATTTTTTCCTGGAGTATCAACATGTGGCCAGTGGGAGTGTGCTGAACAATTTCTTGTTTGGGTGTTGATTTAAATGTTTTCGTCTTTAAAAAGTCATTACTAGTACCTCTGTCCACGTAGGTATGCCATGTTATTCTCCATCTATGAATCCATCTAAATTCCTCCCCCCCACCCCGAATGCACACAGCTGTGGGTATGGCTATAGTTGTGGGGTGATTTCCAGTAGACTACAAGGAGGGATCCATGTCTGTATTACTCATCAATATATATCTGTGCTTAGTATACAACAGGCATTTAAATAATCGTTGAATGTCTAACTGAATGAATAAATACTAAAATCAGATAAAAATTATTAATAGAACCCAAGCTGCAGGATTTTCGAGCTGGCAGACATGTTTAGAGACACTCCATCCCATCATTTATCAGTGAAATATAAATACCCTCAGTTTCTTCCTTACCTTACCCTATAAGATTGGTTGAGCTACGTCAATTGCTAAGCACTATACAGCTATTTTTGATTCGGTTCCACACCGGGACCTGTGTGCTGTACCAGCAGAAATCCCAGCAAAAGAAAAAAAAATGTGTGGTGTTTGTTTAGTTTGTCAAACAATATCCAGGGCTTGGATAATCCTGAGAGTCTCTCTTGGAACAAGGTTATCCTCCAGCTCCTCTGACCACAGTGGGTGGATTCTGGAGGACCAGAGGAAGGGTCCTGTGGGTTGACGATGATCCTGCTGGTCTGACTCATGGTCACCATGGTGACCTCTCCAGGTGGGGGCTGGGCACACTGACTATGGTAGGACCAAAAGCAGAAGGCACCAATGACCAGATGCATCAGGAACAAAGAAGGAGGAAAGCGGGGTCCTGAAAATAGAAAGCACATCAAAAAATAGATGACGAGTTGATAATGCCTTAAGGCCTTTGTTCAGGAACACGCTGGCACTATAAAGGGAAAAATGACAGCACCATATTCCTCTGTGAAGCATGAGTTGGTTTTTCTTCAAGAGTTCTTCCCAAAGAAGGCCTTGTGGGTTGTGGCTAACTCCGTTTTCCATTTTTATCTAGATTTGTTCTTTAACGCAAATGTTATTCTTTTTCCAAGGATTGCTGTATCATCACATTAACGATAAGATAAACAAACTTGACAAAAATTCACTGGAAACAATAAGTGCGGTAATTGCACATTCTTGTCCTAGGTATTCCTTCTTTGTTCTCAATTAAAAGCAGCCCCAGCATTGTGTGTGCTGTATCATTTGTTCACCTTAAATAAATACTTTTGAATCTAAAAATATAGCTGAAATAAAACTTTCTGAAAAAAATTAAAAAAACTGAAACTTAGAATCACATCAAAACTAAGAAATGGATTTTTAGGGGATCAGGATGGTTTTCAAGAGGCTGAGGTTTCCTGACAAGCCAACTCTGTAAGGACCAGAGATCTAGAGAATCCAAGGGTTTATACAAGGCGGCCTCTGAATGTTATAAATGCCCGGTCAGATATTTGAGATTTGCTTAGACTTAACAAAATGAAGGATTAACTATACTCATTGGCAGATATTTCATGAAAGAATGGGAGTTCAAGTAGTATTTGGTCAGCTCAAGACTTACCTAGTAAATCATTTTAATTCACTCTGCTTAAATTAAACATGTGATTCCTAATGGTGACTCACAGTGAAAAAAGTCTGAGAGCCCCACTGGACGGAGTTGGTGCGCAAGAGTGAGTCTGCCACTTTTAGGGGCATGACCTCAGCCACATGTTTCTGTCTACAGGTAACGGATAGAAATGACCAGGGAGACTTCAGGAAGGAGCAAAGTGACCTGACCACTGTAACTGTCACAGCTGATCCAGGAAGCAGCCCAGTTTTACACCCCTCAGGACATGGTAACCTGTCTCTTACCACCCGACCTACAGGCTATTCAGCAGCAGGCTTCTAACATGAAGAGTGAAAGATCTGACATAGCTTCCTTTTCTGTGCTCACATTTCCCCCACGACACACTGCAACCAGCACATCAGAACAGACACACTCATAATAAGACCAAAAGGCAAGGACAGTGCTGGCAATTGTATACCTGGGCCGAGTGCCAGAACTGGCTGTGGGAAGGAGGTGCGGGGAGGGGAAAGAATGCCCTACCCTCAACCCTCCTCAAAAACAAAGAGAGGGCTACCGTTAATTCATTAATTCGGTCCTGCTGGGAGACTCTAGCTTGAGGTTTCCCCCCAGACCCTGTGGAGGTGGGGGTCTTCAGATGAGGTCAACAAGGGACTTTTAGACTCAGACATGTGTATGGAACCAGGAAAAGGGAGGGGGTGGGACCCTCCCTACCAAGATGGAAACCCTATGGCTCTTTTGAATGTTACTAAATTAGTCATCTAATACTAATACATCTAATATAGCATCTCTACCCTTAAAATAAGCCTATTTTTTTTTTAAATCTCACATGGTTTTTCTGTGAGCCAGGAATTCAGGGGTGGCTTGACTGTGTGGTTTTGGTTTAGGGCCTCTCATGCTGCCAAGATGTTGGCCAAGGCTGCAGTCATCTGAAGGCTTGATTGGGGTCAGAGGATCTACTTGATCCAAGATGATGCCCTCACATGACTGGCAAGTTGAGTGCTGGCTGACTGCAGGAGGGCTGTTCCTAGTTATGTGGACCATTTCTACAGCTGCTCGAGTATTCTTATGACATATTGGCCAGCTTTCCCCACAGTGAGTGATATAAGAGAGAGCAAAGTAGAAGTCACAACGTGCTTTATGTGTTAGCCTTGGAAGTCACACATTGTTATTTTGTAATATTCACTTGGGTTACCCAAGTCAGCCCTGCTTAATAGGGAGTGAGTGAGTCTGGGGAAGGTTTGGGGGCCATCTTGGCAGCTGGCTACCACAGTTGTCTATTGGCCCTACCACTGCCCATGGGAATGGGTCCAACCTTTGACTGAGCTTCTCCAAGAGCAGTACAAATCTGATGCCCATGGGAATGCTGTGTCCTTTTAGAGAAGGGTTGACAACTCCTGACCTCCTGCCTGCCTCAGGTATTGGGTCAGTGCCACATCCTTGCCACCACACTTCTGCTTGGGTAGCAGCACACATGTGGTGAGAGCTAAAGGGTCACCAAGGCACCGATCAGCCACGCCCATGCCCTGGCTTAGAATGCAACTTTAAAGCAAGACCTACCCCTAGAGAACATTCCAGCTGGAGGATTGCTCTAAAATGGGCATCTGGTGGCCCCCAAAGGTTCCCAAGCCTATTTAAGTGTCTGAATTATACCTGTGAGGCTGTGAGGAGAATGTGCCCTCACTGGACTTCTGCTCTTTTCCTAGAGGGGAAATAAGCCTTGCTCACTCAGATGAGAGAAGAGAAACTGATTGTTAGCAGTTGTTGGCTTCATCTTTGGTGGATGTCTGTGGCAATGCAGTGAACTTCCATTATCTGCAAGACAATCTAACCTAACTTCAGTGGCAAAATGGAAAATTTTAAATGTACTGTAGAGATAGTACATGATAGGCAGTTTATATACATTCTCTCCATTCGTCTTCACAGAAACGCTGTGAGGTAAGAGACCACCATTTTTACAGAGGAGCAAACAGGCTCAGGGACCTTGAATGACCTGCCCAATTTCTGGACTAGCCAATGAGAGATCCAGGATTCCAGCCTTGCAACCTGGGTGTGTCTGACTCCAAAACCCACGTGATTTGTTCTCTCAGAACTCTCCAAAGGAAGAGGGGGCATAAACCAGTGAGGAGGCATATCCAGAGAGAAGAAGGAGGACCTAACCTAGCCACAGCCCAGCCACAGGGGCTGGAGGAGGCACCGGGCTGAGGGGAGGAGGGACCGGGCCTGAAGGGAGCAGAGAGACCTGGGATGCTGTGTTAGGAGCGGCCAGTCTGAAGATGCTCCTTTGGCTCTCCTCTTGGAACCCTACTCCAGTCTAGGCAGCAATGATGCCCCATCTGTCTCAAGGGCAGCAAACCCCGCATCTCCCTCCCCCTCCAAGGAGAGTCAGGTTGTTAATAATAATAGTTACTGTAGCCAGGCCTCCTGCTAAGTTAAGTACCACTTTTAAAAAATCCTCACAACATTCCTATGAGGTAAGTATTATTGCCGCATTTTATAGCTGGGGAGATGGAAGATTGGGGAGTTTAGGAACAGCCCCAAGGTCACAAAGCCCCAGGTGTTAATGCTCACGTTTCAACCCAGGCCTCTGACTTCAGGGCCATCAGGAATCTTAACACCATGTTCTACCAGACAGAGGTTGGGGGTCGGACAACTGCGTGGTGTGTTCATCGCCGCGTGAACTGACAGCGCCAGCCCCCAGCACAGAAGGGGCAGGTTCCTGGCTCCTCTTGGAAGGAAGCTTGCGGATGGCGCCAGCCGGGCCCAGGCACCCACACGGGACCCTCCGGCTCTGGGGCTCCGACGGACCCTGCTGGTGAGGACCTGGCCCCGCGGGCAGGCCGTGCCTCCAGGCGCTTGCCTCTGCATTCCGCGGGTCGGATGGCAGCCCCACTCTCGGCTGGACGGCGTTCGGGGTGGGCTGGAGCTCCGAAGAAGCCCGGGATGGCTGAACTGGGAAGGGAGGTGTCCAGGCTTTGGAGAGAGAGCGGCGGCACCACGGCGCGTGGGGCTCCGCACCCGGATCACCATTCTCCTCCCAGCGGTCGGGTTGCTACTTTGGCGGGAGCCGAGGCCCGGGGCGAGGCGGGGGCGGAGGCAGGGAGGAGAGCGGGCGCCCTGCTCCCGGGCAGCGAGACCCCGGAGCCTTTGTGTATTCGGAACCGGATTCCCCACCTCCCATCCCCGCCTCCGATTCCCGCTTTCTTTTCCCCTAACCCAAGTCCCAGTAGAGTATCCAGCAATTAGCACGCGAAGAGGGGGTGGAAGACGGCGGGTGGGTAGGGGTGGGGGCTACGAGACCCCTGCACTCCTCTCCCCGGGCCGGGATCAGACCGGCGTTTCCGCCTGCACTGCCTTCGTGCGCCACCTACCGGCTGCTTGGGGCCACTGCGAGCCCTCCAGAGCTGTTCCTAGGCAGATCTTGATCTCCGTGGACAATAGACAATGGAATTTTTTTTTTTTGAACAATGATTTATTTTGGGGGGTGGGGATAAGGAGGAAGGCGGGAGGGAGGAAGCAGCAGTGTGTTTGTCATCGCTTTAGAAAAAATCTCTGTTCTATCATTGTTTCTGCATATCCATTATATCGAGGACAAAAGAATCCCGTTCTGGAACAACAAAGCCAAGGGAAATGTTTTCTGTGGCTGACATTTAATTGTGTGCACAAGGTGCTACATTATCATGGAGAGAGACAGTAGAAAGGAATAGAGCACAGCTTCAGTTCAAAAGGCTGACTTTTCTGCTTTAAGGTGTGGGCTTTCTTATATGAGTCCGGTTTTATACTGCCTCATATATCTCCACTCATGTTATACAGACACCCAATTCTATATTTCTATATGGTTTTCCAACCCATCACAAGGATTCCTCGTGGGTTATTTTCACACCACCTCCCAGTTCTATTCTTTTACAGCTAACAGGGATAATTATGCTTTGCTTCACAACCTCTGTACACGTTCCTTCCCAGAAAGATCCTTATTTTTAGGACCTATTAGGAACCTTGGGGAACACTTCTCCAATCTCTGGTTTTACAGATGAAAGAGGTAGAATGCTTGACCCAAGTCAGACAAATAATTAGAGATGGAGGCAGGACCAGAACTCTTGCATCCTGAACGCTGGTTTCTATTATGATCTGCTGTTTGATGTCCTGATTTCCAACACCCCCTGATTTGCTTACCCTGATGGCCTCCTTTGGGGCTGGAGAAGCCCACACACAGTGAGCTGTGTTGCACAAAGATAGGTGATAAATCGAGGTGGTAGTGGGGGCGGGGCGGAAGTGTAAGCATCCTCCTTTGATGGCAGTCCTCAAGGATGGGTGATAACTCAGGGTGGTGGCGGGGGTCAGAAGTTCAAGCACCCTTGGTGGCAGTCCCTTTCACTCCCCCCTCTTCATCTTTTTCCCTCTGGGCAATGAAGCAGCGGTGCAATGTGGGTATTATATTCATTTATTTATTTAGTTATTTTGTAAGTTAATATGTAAAACCTATTGACATTATCCAAAACTCTCCAGAAAATGCTTTTCCTGGGCTGCAGATCTTGAGCCCCTCCTCTGACCCAGGGCTAACTGGCTACTGGGAACACAGAAAGAAATGTTTTCCATCTTTGAAAACCGCTCAGTGGTGTCTTGGCAAAAACAGTTTACCCTTGGGAACCTGAATAATACAGATTTCCTTCTAAGGTTCATAAAAATCCTTGGGGAGAGGCAGATCGCTGATCATGCTGAAGAACAGAGACATTTTTCTTCTGCCACCTTCTAAAACATGCTATACATGTATAGTGTGTCACACTAACTGAGAGAAGAATCAAGTCTTAGATGAGAAGCTCAGTAAACATCTTTGCACATCCAAAATAAGTCAGCCCATCAGAGAAGTCTGCTTATTTTAAAGGTTGTTCAGTCTGTTTAAAGCAAATAGACCAATC
Source organism: Suricata suricatta (assembly GCF_006229205.1). NCBI lineage: Eukaryota > Metazoa > Chordata > Mammalia > Carnivora > Herpestidae > Suricata > Suricata suricatta. The sequence goes on along the minus strand of NC_043700.1, from coordinate 81,013,428 downwards.
TCACAGTCTGCAGACAGGGAGACAACAAGCAGAGGAAGTTTCAAAACAAAAGGCCAGAACATTCCCTGACTCTCTTTAAACCGTCTTCTAAAAGCATAGGGAAGAAGAAAGCACACTTACAGGCAATTCTTAAACCTTTCTGCTGGGTTTTGTCACTTTAAGAACTTTGGTTTATACAGGGGCCACGTGAAATGTTAACAGGGAGCTTAGGTTTCCAAATCCCCTAGTTTTCATTTGTTTGCTCCTTTTCCCCCTGCCCTCAGTGATTCATCCTGTCTCTACAAAAAGACCCGGGTCCCATGATATTTTAATATGACAACCACACACTTACAAACACCCTGCCTCGAGGATTTTGTGAGAATCAAATGTGATCAAATGAGACGAGGTAGGTGAAAGTGCTTTTAAAAGTCTAAGGTATTCCTCGGACATGAAGCCTTATTCCCATATGGCTGAGGTTTTGAAAGTACCGAATCATTCCCGGGAGCAGTGGCATAACCACCCTGGGAAGTGGTTATTCGGCCAATTTTTCGGAACTTACGGTTACACGTCGGGGTGAAGCTTCATGTGAATTTTAGAATATCCAGATCTCATTTTTGAGAATACCCTCGCATCACATTGGAATCTGGTAAGTGCTAGAACACTGGTGACTCATTGCTTCCCCGATGTCCTTATTTGGTAGCGTGCAAATAAAAATGATCATTTTCAGATTTAGATTTTCTCAAAGCATGGTGTGAGCAGCTATTTTTGCTTTTGCTCCAGTCACCATTCTGTGTAGTAGAAAGTGCATTTAGAGTTGTAAAAGCTGTTTTTCCATTTGCAGCCTAGATTTAAATATGGAACGCAGAAACGCAACCCAAGTACTCCCTCGGTTGGATACAGGAGTCACCATGATTTAGTCCAGTGCTTCTGGCATATGGCCCTCATTTCTATACATGGGAAGACTCCACATCACTAACTTCACAAGACTATTTTCATATCATCTATTTATGTAGCATCTCTCGTTAGGACACCTCAAGTGATTTGCAGATGTTCTAGAACTCATTGGAGAGAGGTGGCTCGATGGAAATGACCCTCAGTTTGTGGAAAGTGAGGCCTGTGCCGGGCAGCTGGCTTCTCTGTGACAGACCCACAGGCATAGCCCTGTACTGAAGAAATGACTGATATTACCCAAAATGAGTAAGTCTTGAAACCCCAATTTCCCCAATAGCTGTTGTCCTATCTTACTAAAACCGAGCCTGCTCTCAGGTTTCTCCAAAGTCCAAATTTACTTCCAGCTCATGAGATCGGCTGCTGGACCCATTACTTGCTTACCCTCAGGCCTTACACAGTCTGCATCTTGGACCCAAGTCATGACTAACTTCCTGTGACTAGGCCTTCAAATGTTAATGTTGACGATGTCCCTTCCAGGATAATCAGTCCAGACTGGCCAGCTGCAAGGCTTATTTCAAGCTGGTTTCAGTTAAACCACACTCTGGTGCCTATTTCCTTTCTCTTTTAAGAGGAAACCTTCTGTGGCTCCTTGGGGCCAGGTTGGTGGCCCCAACTTCTTGGAAGCTTCTGTTTATGAGCTCTGCGGGGCAGGTAGCTGAACAGCAGCCGGTTCTCCTTATGCCTCCTTCTCCGCCCTGGCTGCTGTCTCCTGTCCCAGATCTGGTGGTGCACCAGAAGCTGACACCAGATCCTGATGAAACACAGGACAGGGGATTGCCACCATAACTGCCCTACGAGCAGGTGGCTGGAAGTAGAACATAAAGATGATGCTGGAAAGCATTGCACCTTAGGGTACTTGGGTGTGCTCTCCACCTGCGTTACGTCCACCCCCCACTGAGGCTCAGTCAGTGGGGCCTCAGAGGAGGAGTAGCTGGGCAGATGGCTGCTCGCTCTTCCTCTGTCCTCCTCCAGCTCCACCTTCGGTACCACAGACCTCTGTCCTTGTAAATTCTTGAATTTGTAGGAAATGCAAAAATAATCATGTCATCGTTCACACATTTATGGTATTTTGGCAATGTTTCTAATAGCCACTAAGGGACAAGAGTTTATCTTTCTATCTTACATCTCATAAATCTTTTCTTTTTTTCCTTTCCATCACTAGCGTAAATTGTACTTAGTCCAATAACAAGGTTAAAATTATAGTGCTTTTCATCATTACAGAGATGTCTTGCCTATGATGGGGACAATGGCTACATCTAAAGCTTAGCAAATTTATTTTTTCCTTTTGCCTGCATCAGGATGTCATCTGGAAGAGGAGATTTTCACTTAGCTGTGCATAGGCTTTGTTCAAGGCCTCTGTGCATGTAAACGCTCATGGGAGAGGCCTGTCACCTGTGAGTCAGTCATTGTGTGCCTCTGTTCTTACCCTGAGTGTCTTTTTCAGATTAAGAAAAAATGGGAGAGTCATCTGAGGTCCCTGGCAGGGTTGAGGAGCCCAGGCTACAAATATAAATAAGGTATTTAACCTCCCTGAGCCTCAGTCTCCTCGTTTGGGAATAATAATAATGGGGCCTCTTAAGTTTATTATGAGGATTGAAAGCAAGAGAATGCATAAAGAGCTTAGTACAGAGCCTGGCATATAATAAGCACTCCGTAAGTACTTGTCAGCATCTTCATCATGACCATTTCTATCCTGCTGTTTCCACAGGACAGGCTTTTGCCCTGGCAGGACTCTGGAGTTGCCAGAAGAATCCATGTAACATTGCCACTTTGTACGTCTCGTTATAGTGTTATGACTCCCCACATCAGCCTCTGCTTCCCCACACAGGGAACATTCTCCGGGCAGAGCCGGCAACAAGCTGGTGGGAGTTTGAATCCCAGGCAGGAACAAGGTTCTCAGACAGCTTCTCCTCTTCTACTGACCGCTGCTCCTCCCCATGTAGGTGACCACACTGCTCCCCCTGCCCACTGCCACACCACATAGGGGTCTGTCACAGGGGCAATCTGTGGGAGATGCCCTTTCTAACCCCTGCCAAGCACTTTGACTCCATAGATTCTTTCCTTCTGCCCACACAGCTCCAGAAGGCCCAGACCCAGATTGCAAATCACCCCCGTTTTCTGGCTGTGATAAGATGTTTATTAACAAACTTCCCTCCAGCTTTTTGTCATATCTGAACTGAGGTTTCATCTTGTCTCCTTTTCTGGAAGTACATCCTCATCAGTGACTTTCTGCAGTTTTCTGTGGTTCACCTTGAGCTTCTGTTGCCAAATGTGTAGGAGACATCTCCATCCCAAGTCCATCGAGTTTTTATCTGAGGGTTAGGTTAAACGTTTTTTGCATTTCTCTGAATAAGACAAAATCCGTGTCATCAGGCCGCTCTTAACTGAGGCACTAGCACTTCTGTTCGGAACACAAGACCAATGCCATGCAAACCACTCTTTCATTTGATCTCATTTCTCTGAGTTCCTTATATTCAAACTTGGTCAGACATTAATTCATTGTAGAAGCGGAAGAGCCCTTCGGAGGATGTCTGAGTTGGAGCAAAGGTCTCTCACCAGACCTTCAGGGTCTACTTTCTCTTCTCTTTCTGAGTAATTAAGCAAGCCCCAAGGATAGCTTGCATTTTCCTCTCTTAAGAAGCAAACCCAGTGTGGAAACTATAGTTCAGATTTGGTTTTCAGAAATGATGGATTATATATGGACCATTTGCTACTAATCATAATCCTTCTATCTATCTATCATCTATCATTTATCTATCTACCTCTTATCTATTTATCTACCTATCTATCTATCTACCTACCTACCTACCTACCTATCATCTATCTCTTTATCTATGTATCTATCTATCATATATCTATAGGGTTGTCTTTTTTGTTTTTTTGTTTTTTTGTTTTTTTTTTTTGCTAGTGACTTCCTTACATCTGACCCAGAGTTCTTACACTGAAGGGTAAATGTGCCAAGATATGCCTGACCGCTGATACAATGGCCTGGATTTTGCCAGACTGTCTGTTTGTTCTCAACAAGTGGGATTGGACACCTCTTTGCATTACATTATTACCTTAGAGTGCAATGGAGAAATGCCTGGCAGTGTACCCAGGCTGGCTTATTACTGAGGCTGATGGAAGTCAATGGGAAGAGGCATTGGCAAGGTTCAGACACAGAGGGAACAGAGGAAACCTTTTCCTACAAAAGGTTGCATACGGCTAACCAGTGATCGATATTTACAAGATTAAAATGGATGCCCTATTTTGTTTTCTTTCTCTCCTTTGAAAGCCCATTTCCCATTGGTTACTGAGTTCTTTCATCCTTTCTTTACTTCATAATATCTCCCACTATCATTTCTTTCTTTTCATTCTTACTTGAACCCTGGTTAAAGCCTTCTTACCTCATGTCTGGTCTGTTGTAATAGTATCCCAACAGGTCTGTCTACTGCACATCTTTTCTCTTTAAACATCATCCTAAAACTGCCATCTGATCAATCTTGTTAAAACACTATTTTCTCCAAACTGCATTGACTCCCAATCCTCCAGTTTCCCTACAGGGCAATGTCTCAAATTCTCCTGGAAGGGCATTAGAACCCTCACCCCCATTCCCTGAAGCAGCTCTCCAGCTACTCATCTGCTCCCCACCTTTCTTGATTAACCCCCAGCCCACCTCATCTCAAATGCACTTGTGCCCTTCCAATTCCTGGACACAGCTTTCCCTTTCCTTTCTGCCTTTCCAAATCTTCCCTGTCTTAGAGATTGGGCTCAAATGGACTTCCAGATTGAAATGATCATTCTCCTCAGAACATCCTGAGATATTATTTGTTTGCATGATGAATTTCACATACTCAACAAACACCATCTCGACTTTTCTTCTCATGTTTTGAATTGCTCCCTAACTTACATGTGCTTACCTCTCATAGCACGTCCTCGGTAGTGACTTCTTTGCAGATAGTTGATTTGTATTCCAAGTTTCTTCCAAAGTATCTTCGAGAATACTGGATTTAGAGGGCCTGGCTGGCTCAGATGGTTAAGTGTCCACCTTTGGCTGAGGTTGTGACCTTATGGTTCTCATGAGTTCAACCCCCACCTCTGGCTCCATGCTGACAGTGCAGAGCCTGCCTGGGATTCTCTCTCCCTTTCTCTCCACCCCTCCCCCCACTTGTTCTCTCTCTCTCTCTTTCTCTCTTTCTGCTTCTCAAAAATAAATTTAAAAAATGTAAGTGTTAAAAAAAGAGAGAATATGGGATTTACTCCACAGAAGAAAGAGCAATTGCGAAGGAAAACAAATTAGTCAGGCCATTTTCATCATGAGCACAGAAATGATAGGTCCAGAGTTTTGTTCCAAAGTGTGTCGAATTTCAGGGGCTGATAGAGAATGTATTTTCCAAAGTAACATGTACTGTATCTAGAAAGAATCTTGTGAGGCTATCTTGTCCAATTTCCTGGTTCCGTGCCATCTCAGATGAAAAGAGATCTGTCCTGTGCTTCAAGACTCTAGAGATGGAACACCTCGGCCCTTTCTGACGGTGACGTTTCAGAGCTGCCCTCCCTGTGTCAGACAGCTCTCTCGCTTGTCGTGCTGGACCGACGCCCTCAAGTTTTCATTTGCCTCAGCAGCTCCTACAGAACATGTTTAAAGGTTAGCCTCCCGTGCTCATCCCAAAGAATAACGTTCAGTCATTTTGGAGTGGGAGCACATGAATCTGGTCATTCTGATATGGGTGGTCTGGAGAACACACTGTAAAAGGAGAAAAGTACCCTGATATTATATATGTATGTACACATATATATATTTTAATAGTGTAGGCCTATTAATTCTAAGACCATTTTCTGCAAACCTTAAAAAACAGCTGATTAATAGTTTTCTTGATAACTGAGTGTCCTGCTAGGAGTATTTTTAACCTCATCTATATTAAGCTCTAAGAAACATTTGGCATTCCACACGCATTTGTTGAGCACCAGTGTGCCAGGCATCATAGTTATAAAGACGAATGAATTAAGTAATAAGGAAGATAGATCCTCATGCTAAGGAAGATCATGGTGTAGTAAGTGGGAAAATTAAACTCTGTGATAAGGATGGTGCTGACCTGTCCCCTTTCATCTGAAGTTTGTACACATTATGTATGTCTGTGGCAATTGGGCAGGGGCAGGGACACATGACACCAGCCAGAAAGCAGATATGACATATGCCCTCACTGATTCCTGACTCTGTACCCCCAGGACAAATGGAAAGAAAATGCCTTCCCCCCCACATCATTCCTCCTTCTCCCTGCCCTAGACTTTGCCATTATAGTGTTAGCATTCTTCTCCATTCATTTGGAGGCCCTTTGATTTCACTGCCACCAATACGAAAGGCTGAGGACTCACCCCATTCGTGAAATAGATATTCAGTGGGTACTCCAATGTGTAAGACACTTGCTAACTGGTGTGATGGGTATAAAGATAAATCAAGTACAGATCCTACTCTGAAAGAACTTATATCTAGTGTAGCGATACAGTATGTTCATGAATACCTTGTCACAAAGGCAGCTGTAAGCAAATATACCATTTGCTTGTTAAGTACCCTGGGGTTACTTCCAGCAGAATTGGGATGGAGAAGGCTGGGAGTGAGGGAGGGAGGGGGTGAATGGGTTGTGCCTCAGAGTCAAGACTGTTCAGGTTTGGGTGTCAGGTTGGAGGTGCTGAGGCGCATCCTGGGGAAGATGACCAGTGACTAGTATGGAAACGTGAGCCCAGGGCATGGAAAGAGGTAAAGGCAAGAGACGCTGGTGGCGTATGAAACTACAGGACTAGATTTTATTGTCAAGAGCATCACAAGCAGGAAAAGGGGAATTGAAATAGAAGAGATATGTCTCAGACATACCATATTTTCATATTAGACAGCACTGTAAACACTGAGAGGTTGAGCTTGTAAAACCTGAAAGATGACCTCAAATATTGTATTTACTCATATAACTAATAAAATACATTTTATTTTTAACCCTTGTTTTTCTCAGGTGAGCTTAAAATATTTTCATGTTAGCTTGACCAATTTCTCTGCTAAATCTGGGAGAGGGAGACAGTGTAGAATCAGATGAATGCTTCTGTGTCCGTGTTACTCAGGAGAAGTGGAAGGAAGGAGGCCGGGGTAAAGAGAGAACAGGACCTCTTTTTTGTGGTACCTGTATTTGTTAATGATTGAGGAAAACAGGTATTCTGATTATGACGTGACTGGGATCATATGCTTTCTAGAACGCTGGGTTTATTCTAAGGGATGTTGAGTGCTGGATGTTCAAGACCCTTTATCTTTGGCCTGGAGGGTTAAAACTGTGACCTCTAAAAATCTGCCCCACAGTCCTCATGTACTTTGTTTTTTGCTTTATTTCCTATCCTGTCTTCTTATACCTTCCTCTCTATTTCTTCTAAGGAGGGTTGGGTTCAATGATAGCGGTGGCTTGACTGGGAGCAGAGGAAAGCAGGGGAAAACAGCTATCAGAGAACAACCCCAGAGTGTTGATTTGAAAATGCCCTTAGAGTCCCTGTTACAGGGACATGCAAATTAAAACCATGTGTATCATCTTGTTGGAATGAACATGTGCATTCAAAGGACCACGTGCAGCTGCATGCTACCTCACAGGAAGCCCTAGCGGGGGTCCCTGTCAGATTCTACAGAGACCTTGAGACCGAAGTTTACTTTCTTGACATCAGTTCCCCTGAGGAAAATGAGACCTTGTCTTCCACAACTTCACTTAGGAGCGTCAGGATTGCAGAGCTGACAGCAAAGCTGCACAGGAGGCCAACTAGAATGTGCCAGTGCGGGGCTAAAGGAGGGGTTGGCACTAAGCAGGGCACCCTACTTTCTAGATCTGCTCACAGAAACGCCCACTGAGCCACACGCTGAGCAGCTGGGGGTGACAGGGGAGCTCATCGCTTCTCAGGCAGCCCGTTGGCCAAGCGGGCCTTTGTTTGAGGTGACCCTGGGAGGAAAAGCAGGCTACCGGCGCTATCCCCACCAGTCTGACGGAGCAAACAGAAGAGCTCTGTGAGGTGAGGAGAGGTGAAGAGAAAATTAGTGAGGTTCAAATGGGGTAATTGGGAAGGCAGTAAATTATGCCTCTTTTGCTTGGCTTGTTATCATATCACAAGAATGGATGAAGTAGGTCAGCGACCTGCAGATGAAAAGCAAGATCAGAAAGGGTGGAAGGGGGTGAGCTAAGGACAGAGCTCCCAGGGCACTCCTGAGAGCCAGCCCAGACGTGCTGCTGGGGTGCCACGCTCAGAAAGACCAACCGGATGGGGTAAACAAACAGCTTTCTGGGATGATCCGGAGGCCATTCTCATGTTGTGGGAGCCTAGGTCTGTAGTAGGAAGCAGGTTGGAGAAGTAAGTCCCCCAAATGAAGAGGCAAATCACGAAAGGGAGCGGTAATGGTTCACGCAGGTTCTGGACGGCTTGGGTTCTACTCTGGCAGATTTCCTTGTTCTGTGACCTTAGGAAGTGATGTAGCCTCTTTGTGCCTCAGTTTCCTCATGTGTGATAAGGAAATAATTATGCCAGTAATGTCATACATACAAGGCTCTGAGACCCATTCCTAGTCCTTAGAAAACATAAGGCTAGGTGACTAACACTTTAGAGCACGGTTTTCAATGCTCTCGAAGGCATTTTGGAAATTTGGGGGTACTTTTTGGGTAGTGGATGGACCAACAACAAAATTATCTTGCATCCCATGTGACTTTTAAGTGTTCTACAGGATAATTCCACACATGTAAAACCTAATGTTATCATTGACATTAGAACCTAACTCAGTTTTAATAATTTACATAAGATGTTTTTGCATTGTTTTCGTATACACTGAATTTTGCATGACCATATAAATCAAGAAGATGATTACACTCTTCTTTGTTCAGAGTATTGTCAAGAATTGTTCATCATTTCAGAAAATCCCATCACTGATGGAGAAACAGCCACCTGTATGGGCTCCAGGGCCTCTCTATGTGGGTGAAGCCTTGTGACTTGATTGTAGCTTCCAGCGCCACAGCACACAGGGCTGGAGCGTTCACACATTGAAATGCCCATTACTTTTTGTTTTTAAAGTTTATTTATTTATTTTGAGAGAACAAGCACTTCCAATGGAGGAAGGGCAGAGAGACGGGGAGAAAGAGAGAATCCTAAGCAGGCTCCTCACTGTCAGTGCAGAGCCTGATGTGGGGCTTGAACTCACAAACCACAAGATCATGACCTGAACCAAAGTCGGACGCTTAACGGACTGAGCCACCCATGTGTCCCATGAAATGCTCATTATTTCAGTATAGCATTGTGTTTTTCTCTTATATCAGTTGAGGCATTGCATTGTTGTCTTTCTGAAATGTGTGAAGATATTATGTTAATAATTTTATTCTGCATATTTAAAAGGAGCATTACAAAACACTTGTTATAAGAAAGATGTGCTAGCTCTGATAGGTTCACAGGTTTTTAGAGCCAAGCTCAGCACAATTATAACTGTTGCACTTCCCAGAAATTGGCCCGAGGCAAGGAAATCAGAACCCAAATAGAGGGCATTTCACTTGGTCTAAATTAGCCCTGGTCCTCTCTCAGTTAAGTATACTTAAATGCTTGTTTGGTGGTCAGTGCATTTGGTGTATTGCTTACACCTGCCATCATGTTGCTTTTTTGCCTCCATGATTAAGATGGCGTACTCTGTCAAGTCTCTGTAGAACACTTGCCTTCAAGAGAAAAGACCATCTTTCCTTCTCCACATGTGGATTTTCTCTAGTTTCTCACATGAAAGCTAGATCATCTCAAAAGCCTTCTTGCTGGGATGTCTGTCCCCCTTCCCTGTGGAAAGACCAAGTCAGGCCAGCAGGAAGGACCAGAGGACACCCTTTCAATGATGGCGCCTCTTGCTTTGTCAAGAGCTACCTCCCCACCTGAACCACAGTCCCAGGGTTTCCATGCCTGGCTGGGTAGGCCTAGAAAAATCAATTCAGAGGTGCTATCTTTGACTTGATGACTGTAAGGCTTATCATAAGGAGAGGGAGGGGATCTGCGTACTCCCTGACGTGGGCAAAGAGAAAGATGAGCACTTGCAGGAAAATGCAATGGTGGAGAATGTTACACATACCTAGACAGCCCTGGCAACCCGAGTGGAGTCAGTTTTCTGAGGGTGGATCCTGACTGCAGTTTCTTTCAATTAATATATTAGAATATGTTAGTGGTGAAGCTGTTTGAGTCTAGTCTGTCAAAATAAAAAAATAAATAAAGAGCCATTAAATATTTCAAGGTTTACTCTATGACTAAGCTGTATGCAGAGATATATTTTTTCCCAAAGATAAAGTTTTCCTGTCTCTAGATAAAATAACAAGGGAGGCAGGGAGGATGAGACAGAGGGGGAGGAAATCTTTGAGAAAAACTATTAATTAGGATTGAGGAGATCTATTAAGTCTCTGCCTGGAGCTGGTTGTATTTCTAAAGTCAGCCACAAAAAGAACTCCCAATGCATAAGCTCTTCTGCAAAAAAAGTGAAGTCTAATCTCCTTCTCCCTTGAATTGGGCCCGTCGTGAAAGCAAAACACCACCTTCTGCTAGAGGAGAGAAGTAATAGTATTTCTATGGTGAACAAGTGGATTATTAGATACCAAACCCAGACCACACCCACTAGACCTGGGGATCAGCTTACAAAAATGGATCTTTGACGCAGTCAAATTGTTAAAAATGCTGAAGAGTCAGTGGGAACAAGAGTGAGCTAGGAGGCAGCAAAGAGAAGCAGCCCGGGGGTGAACAGTGGATGGAAACTAGAGACCAGGGTGGGGTCTTACTGAGAAAGGCTGTAATTGGACAAGGTTACATCAGTGTAGTCAGAACAGATGTTGGTGGCCAAGACCTTAGAGCAGCGGACAATGACCTTGGGCTGGAGGATGAATGTGTCCAGGGTCCTGGAGACACCAATAGAGCTGAGTGGAAATAGCTTCATGGGGTTCCTGCAGTATGCGTTTTCCTCAGGTCAGTTTCTTGCCTTTTCCCTATCCTGTCCTGAATCTAAGGATCTGACCTCTGTTGGTTGCTTTTCCAAGCCTGGAGGATGGGAGGCATGGACAGGTGAATGGAGGGCAAGGAGAGAGAGAGAGAGAGAGAGAGAGAGAGAGAGAAAAACAGGAACTTCTTCCCTTTCCTCTCTGCAGCTGCTCAACCTCTCTGGTTCCAGTTGTGGCTGGACAGGTCCAGTCCATTGTGGTTCTAGCCTCTAGCAGGTGCCTCCATGCCCCTGAGCTCCAGAACTCCCTGTCATCTTCCCTCTGCGCTATGGCAATGTCAGCTTCCTGTCTATGTGGTCTCTAGATTTCCCACCGCCCCCTGGTTGGCCTCTGGGCTCTCCCATCCTTGGATAATCAATCCCTATATCCAAGCCCTTTTGTTTCAGAATCTCTAGTGGTTTCTGTTTTCTGGTTGGATCCTGACTGATACACTGATCTCAGGAGCTGGCCAGCTCGGATTCAGGGAACATCTTGCTGGGAGAGATTTGCTAAAAAGCCCTTGGTCTTCGGAACAGCTTATGTGCCTGCCTCTCCAGAACCACATCAGCTGTTGCCTTTAGAGAGAGACTTTAATAATAAAAATTGAGTGCGGAAGAGAGGCTAGCTAAAAATTTCACCAAAATAGAAGTACCAAGGGTGCCAACAACAGAAGAAAACTTATGTCAACTCAATTTAGAAATAACCAAGGTGCTCCGGTAGGGGCTCATGAATTACTGAATTACCGTGGCGTTCTTGGAGCCCATATATTTGTACCTTGAGTCTGGTTTCAAATAGAACAGAGAATAATGTTGAGTGCCTCTAATTTAATATTCTGATAATATTTCCACCATGGCAAATTCCCTTTAGGACAAATGTATACAAATGAATCATTATAATTTTCCCCCCTTACCCCAGCCAAGTCACTTGGGCCTCTGCTAAGAAATGATGATAAAAGTGATGAAAACAAAACAAAGCATACATTATAATGTCATTTAAAAAATAAAAGATTTCCAGGAGATCCTTTGTTGTACTGGAAGAGCACAAGCTGCATTTTTAAGTGACTTTTTTTTTGTTTTCCCTTTTGGATAATCACAGAGAATAATGCAACCGAAATAATCCTTGGCTGCTGCTGAGGTCATCATTTAGCGCCTGCTGACATGTTGAGCCCCTTGGAGAGCCTAGATCTCAGAGGGAGTAAGTACAGCCCCAGAGATATAAGAGAAGGCGTCATTCAGATAACAGAGCATTGCATTTGGATCGGGTTGTACAGGACCCGGTCGCCACGCTGGGGACCAGGACGGGAACATAACTGTAGCACAGGCACTGTAGACTGCAATGGGAGAGAGAAATGCCATCTGGGACTGTGTCCTTGGGGGGATAGGATTTTTCATGCTGTGTAATGAACCTGCAATAGGGAAGGCATTTCATTGTGGGTTTTACTGCACTAGGCAATTCTGACAGGTATATGGATACTTATTCCAGCTCACAGTCACAAGATGAAGACAGTAGTGGGGGAAGCTGCCTGGCTTGCAGTGATATATTTGGAGAGAGAATATAACATCAAAAGTTGAGGACAGAGAATAACAGAGTAAAATTATAAAATCCTAGGGTCATTTGCTTACATCTTCTACTCCCTTCACTAGAAACAAGGCTGCAACCAACCATCATGAGGTAATTTAAAAATGTGGCCAGCAAATTCTTTGGCACCTCTCCCATTAAAACATGGGATCCACACGTCCTCCCTAGGCATTGGGTTGGGGGGCTTACGAGTGTTTTCACCAATGGAGTACAGTGGAAATGACGAAATGGGACTTCTGAGGCTGGGTCATAAAAGGCCAAGTTTGCCTTTTCCTCTGTCAGCTGCAAAACTCTTTCTTAGAGCCCTAAGCTGCCTTGTAAGAAGCCTGACTGCCCTAAGGCCACTCCATGGAGAGGCCACAGGAAGGAGCTCTAGTTGACAGTCCAGTAGAGCCCTGCCTTCAAGCCATTCCAGCAAAGTGTCAGACATGTGAGTCCATTGGCCTGCTGGCCAGATAAATATCTTTGAGTAGCTTCAATCAATACTTCATACAACAGATCAACCTGCTGAGCCTTGCCCAAATTCCTAACTCACAGAATCATGAAATATAATAAAATGGTTATTACTTTAAGCCACTAAATTCTGGGGAAATTTGTTATGCAGCAGTAGCTAATAGAATATATTCCTACCTAGACAAGTTTCTCATCTAGTTCCAAAACAAATCATAGTAAGTAGAGTTCACCACTTAGTAGTGCTTCGGTGTCAAATAGCCATCAGTATATTTTACTGAGTGCCTGTTGCAAACCCTAGTGATGTGCAGGATAGGAAATATAGGGGTCAGTCTCTGCCCTAAAGGATCTGATAAAATAATAATTATGGGATACCTTTAATTGAGTGATTGCTATGAATTAGGCTAATAATTCTCAAAGTCCGTGTTGAAGGATCAATGTCCGCATCACCTTGGAATTTGTTAGAAATGCAAATTCTTGTTAGAAATGCAAATCCTCAGGTGCCACCCCAGGCTTACATAATCAGAAACTCTGGGCGTGGACCCAGCAATCAGTATTTTAGTAAGCCTGCCAGGTGATTCCAGTGCACGTTGCAGTTTGAGAATCACTGCAGTAGGCACTGCACTGACTCTACCTCACTGAACCCTCACTGGACTGGGTTTCTCACCCTTGCCAGGACTGGCATTTGGGTCAAGAGAATTCTTCTGGTGGGTGACAAGCATCCAGATCTCTCCCCACTAAGTGCCAATAACACCTTTTGCCCTAGTTGTGGTAACTAAAAATGTCACCAGACATTGCCGTATTTCCCCTGGGGGTCAAAAATCACCTCCAGTTGAGAACCATTACCATAACCTTATGAGGTAGTGTTTGAAAATGGACCCAGGATTGATTTTAATCAAGTATGGTAAGACAGGCAGACGTGGAAATGACTGTCATAAAGAAAGAAGTTTTTACTCACAGTTCCCTAGACACAGGAGGTAATGTGACACACCATGGGGAGGCCACACTGTGGGACAGCTGGGTCAGTAAGGACGCAGAGGGAGCACAGGAGGTCAAGGGTAAGAGCCTTCATTATGGCTTCTGTGCAAAGAAATGGGTGAGGCATGGTGAGCGAGCTGAGGATTGGCTGGTTTGAATCATTTTAGTGAACTCTGGGCCCAAAGGGCTGCTCCCAGTTTCCCTGAGGTGATCAGGGCATGGGGCTAGGGTTCAGAATGTGAGACCCCAGTAAGGAGGTGGTTGAAGATGTGGGCCAAATTTGGATTGTACGCTTGCAGGCCAGTCCCTTGCCAATCCTAGGGATTGACTAGCCCTCAGAGAGGCAGTCCCTCCAAAGTCAGGGAAGCCCCAGATGTCAAAGCATCAGAATAAAAAGACATGCTTGATATAGGTAGATACAGTTGCCCTATTTTATTGGTGGCAAAGCTGAAATCCAGAGAGGAAACCTGTCCTCAGTTCTCTCTCCCCTCGGGGGAGGACCTATATTGAAACCTAGGTCTATGCACCCCTCAAACCATGTTCTCAACCTGTGTGCTATACTGCTATTATTCCAGCTAATTAAGCACAAATGTGTGTATCTACAACTATATAAAAAGATAACGGACACAGCAAAGGAGGATGTTGAATAATTTCTACATGAAATAACTGCACTAAGCAATGAGAAGGAGAAGAGATGGCTTGTAGTGGTCAAAAAAGGCTTTGTGGAAAATATGTCATTCAGATGGCTGGTGCCCCGACTCACAGACTACAGGGCCATTAAGCTTGCTGGAGGCTCTTGAAAGTTGGATAAAACAAAGCCAGGCAAAGCAGTGGAGACAGAATATTCTGAAAAGATGGGAAATGATGTGATCACAGGCTCAAAGGCAGGAATGTGCAAGGTCTGATGGAAACACCAAGTGTTAATAGGCTGCTTTGGTTACTTGAAAGTAGATTAGAGGGAAAGAGAAGAAAGGGGGTTGCAGCTGGATGCCATTCGCTTTAATAAGCTAAATCCATCAGAAGCAGTGCACGGATGCACAAAACATTCAGCATGATGAACTAAATAGCGGCCAAAAAAAAAAAAAATCCCCCTCAAAAAGTGGTACCGTAATTCCAGTGCCTGGGCTCAATGAGATTTAGAGTTAAGAATCAGGGTGGAAATTTCCACTTTGACATCCTGCAAGATAGTAAGTTAGGCTGGGAATCTGTGACCAACAGGGAACACGCAAAGAAAGTTCTTCCCACTTAGACTGAAGAGAGTGTCAAAGGTTTGGGAAAGTGGAGTTGACAGCTATTCCTTTACTTAGAGGTTTCCGAGCGCTCACACTGTGCCATGCCCTGTGCTAGGTGAGAGGGAGTTAAAAAGCATTAGTCACATTCATAAAACAGGACTTCTCCTGGCAAAGTAGTGAGCTCACAGCCTCGCCTGCCCCAGGCAGAGCAGGGGGGTTTCTGTACAGCCCGGCACCGGAGCCGTACACAGTGAATGGGCACCTGTCCGTGAGATGAAATTCCAAGAGGCGCCTGCAAAGATCAGCCTTCATCTACGCCTGCATTATCCCTGGAGGCAGCTGTACCTTCTGTCATCTCTCTGACACTTTCAGAGAGTCTCAATCACCAGGGGAGTTTACCGGTGCATACTATCACTGGGCCCTCCCCCACGAGGTACAGATTCCCTGAGTGACAAAGGGAGTATTTCCTTCATTCCTTGATAACTCCATCGATACCTTTGTTATCAATTGACAATTCAGCAGCAGGAATTAGCAAGAGTGTAACTAGAACGCAAGCTCTGGCTGAGCCGAGTTATTGGTCTATTTTGTTCATGGCTATATCCGGCATTTGGCCCATACTTGGTAAGTTTTGGTTGAATGAAGGAATTGGACACATACACGTGGGAGAGGTAGGGAAGGGAAGAGGTGAAGAAGAAACAACAGGAAGAAAGGGATACTTTTTTAAAGTTTATTTATTTATGTTGAGAGAGGGGGGAGAGGGAGCATGAGCAGGGGAGGGGCAGAGAGAATGAAAGGGAAAGTTTTGATAAAGAAGATGGAAGTGTATGAAGTCTGAACTTAGCGTTTAGCAAAGCTAAACCTCTGGGGAGAAGCCTCTGGTCTTCACTCTGCTGAGCTAGAATTATGAGTTGAATGGCACCTCTTCAACAATCAACCTAAGAAATGCTGTGCCCGGGGAAAAATAACCATTCTGTGCCTTTCAAACCCTGTAGAGACTCCTGTCTGTGACTATTTCTATGGCTCAGCCCATGCCACGGTCACAAGACATAAGGCCAAGCATTTTTAAGTCACAAGAATTCTCTGATGGGGCTCTGCGTGCTCACTTTTGACACGTATCCACCAGCCCACTGTGGACACAGACCCCAGAACAGCCCAGGAGTGCCCCTGCCCTCATGTCTCATTTCCTGAGGTGAGCACACCAGCTCCAAAGCACAGATCCTGGAAACACTGAGAGAGAAAAATCAGGACATCCCACCAAGTTAGGCAACACCCGAGCAAATGTCTGGATGGAAGGATTGTGTTATCAGATTTTTATAAAATTATTTTCAATGGAAAGAGCTGTTTGACTCCACGTGTGCCGATCATTAGGTTTTCAATGCCTGTCCCCACTCCCATGCTCCAGGTCCTTACACCCTTTAAAAAAAATTCTCAGTTCTGGTTTTGACTTTAATTCACTCTTCTGTTTATGTATTTTCTCGAGAAGATAAATTTTTCTTATACACCTTTCCTCCTTTCTTTCTCACTCATCATTCCTGTATTTGGTCTAGTTCTCTTTTTGCTTTGGACCAACAATACGTGGGTCTCTAGAGGTAGGCAAAAAGGGAGCTGGTCTCTTTAACAGAACCAAGCACATCACAAAATGTCTGTCAAATGAACATGTCTGCCTCGAGCTTCCCATTCTGACGGGCTCAGTGCCGAGCTCTGATTTGCTCTAGTTAAAAAAAAAAAATTCCCCTAATTTTACTGTCAAGATTTTGAGAAGCATTCTCATGGTTTTAAAGAGATTATTGCATAATTTGTTCATGTTTAAAGAATTATATTGTTAAATAAATTTAGCTCTCCAGATTCTAAATGACAAAAACAAGTGAAGTTACATCATTTGAATTATGAAGTGATAATGTCTTCCAATTCTGCCCCAATCAAAAGTGTAACAGTTTAAAGCTTATAATAATCATGTTCAAACATATTCAGATTATAATTACTTTTCTTCTGATAATGATAGCCCGTCTGATTGGATGATTACCTATTTGACTTTGATAAGTCTCAGAGGTCAAAAAAGGGATAATTGCAGACATCTGTTTTCTATGGAAAATATAATCTCAGAAAATAGTGTTTAAAGTGACATCTGCAAATATGTGTTTTAGAAAGAAACTCGTTGCACATTTAAAATCACAGGGAAAAGAAGCAATTCCTAAGCTACTATGTATCACACTGTCTATGTAAATAGATGAACAAGTTTAACTTACTAGTATTCATGTATGCATAAGTAATTACAAGCAGGCATGATTATATTTTGTACAGGTAGCATTAGAGGTGGAAATAGACTATGAGAAAGGAATGTGAAAGAGTCTACAATATGGAACGACACAGAAGCTTTTTCTCTTTACTTTTGTTTGATGCAGTCTAGATATACAAAGGTATAACCATTCTTCTGGTTGTTTTTGATTTTGAAAAGACAGTCGGAAGATCTTGTCCCCTTGGTGTCCCTTTGTAAATGGTCTTCTCCACTTAGGAGATGGCTCTCAGGGGGGAAAAGGTTCCTTCATGGCCGCCATGATTCTCCCTCTAGAGGAGATCCCAGTCCCTCTCTTTGCAGATGCAGATCATCTTCCCAAACCTTAGGGAGACACCGAGAACCTTCCTCCCCCCAGCCAACAGCTGCATTTTGCAGTAAAAACAGAAAACTTTCTTTAATATTCCTTTCCACACATGGCAAAACTCCCTTGGTTTTAATTCATGAACTCTGAATCTTTTCTAATTCATGCAAGACCTCAGTAATCACTTTTGCCAGACTAAGCTTCTTAAAAGACAACTTTCACCATAGGACTTCCTTTCTGAAAAGCCTTCCATGGCTCCCCAGTGTCTATAGAAGGAATTCTAAACTTCTCAGCAATTCACAAAGCTTCGTCATCTGACCTTAACCTATTTTTCTCAACCTTATCTTCCAGACGAGACCCTTTGGTTAAGTCCATCTAAACCAAGGGATGTTAAACTTTCTTGCCTCTAGACTAAATTTCCACCTCTATACCATCCTTGCCTATTAATCTTTTGTTGGTGGTGGTTGTTTAGTTTCTTCATCTTATGTGCACAAAACTAGATAAATCATAAACTTTGGTTCATAACATACTAATACAATTGGTTCATGCAAGAGACTCTTTTATATTTATTCATGCAGAGTAAAATTTCCCCAAGTCTGCCTTAAATCCTAGCTTCGGTAAGGTCTTCCTCTATACACATAGGGATGACCACTTTGGCAAGAGAGCTCTTCTCTCCTCTGAGCTATTAGAGTATCTGTCACCTAGAGTCTAGACCTCCATTTGCATATTGCATGCAACATAGTACCATTGTTGTGTCTGGACAATGGCTGAAGTTAGCTGTGCCCTGCTATGTGGTGTGTGTTCAGTAGTTTGTTGGAACTCTAGAATCGCCCTTACCAAGCTGTGTTGTATATTATCTGTGTCTGTCTTCTCCACAAAAGAGTAATTTCCTTGAGGCCAGACTCAGTTTCTCATTAATCCGGGCATCCCAAGTGCCAGCCACAGGCTGTTCTCTTTAGTAAGTAGTCATTGAGAAGAAATTACATTATAAACTCCTGGAAGCAATGAAGGAGCCACAGAATTTTAGGCAAGGGATGGATTCATCTTCCTTCTGATCTCTCACTGTGCCTAACAGAGTACCACCCAGACAGAAGGATTCAGTGAACACTCAGTGATTGATGGATGCTTAATCTTATTAAGAAAATTAACGAACCATATTTATTAGGGAGGGTGGCCAACATATCAGTTTCCCTCTAACCGTCTCAGTTTTAAAACAGGAAGTTCTGTGTCCAGGCATTACTTTTGAGCCCAGGTGAACCAGGAGAGTTGGGCAGCCCAGTTTGAGTCTCACACATATACCAATAACATCAAGGCTAATAATTATTCTCACTCTTTGCTAAAGTCTTTTGAGAGCCACTTTTGTAAACTTAACTTGAATTTCTGTATACTTAAAATTGACTTAAAAAGTTTCTTTAAGATTAAGTCTAAAATTCAGGCTCTTCAGTATTAAAAGCTTTTTAAATGTATTGTTATTCCCTTACCTAAATTAGTAAGATTTTGACAGGTAACCAGGAAATTCATTTCTCAGAGTGAAATTCTCTTTTGAGAGCTTAAAGAAATAGGGCTCAACAGATTCAAGTCTTTGACATTTTGGCCAAGCAGGAATCAGGTGAGCCTTTTACCTTCTGGTGGAGGCCACACCCTACTGGGCTGCAGATCCCTGGGTGGGGGTGGGGAGGAGAGGTGGGGAGCACTGTTGTGCTGTCACCAACTTCCTTTTGTGTAAGACCAGCCTCCTTGGATCCTCTCAGAAATCTTTTATTAAATCTCTACGAATTTTCATATTCTCCACACTGTTCTATTTTTATTTCACTTCACATCCATGGTTATTGAGGGAATATTTACTTGCTATTGAAGGAAGTCATGTGGGATGTATAGTCAATAATTTTATCAAGGAATAACTTATCTTTGTGCTTTTGGTAGAAAAGGGAGGGAAATAGTTTCACACCAAGTAGCTTATGAGCTTTTGAAGAATATTTACAAAGGGATATTTTTAGACAGACAAAGAGATTATTATTTTCCCATTTTAGTAGAAAAGCAGTATAAAAACAAACAAAGCCTGAAACAAAACAAAACAGTAGAGACATAACCAGAGAACGTGACGGCCGCTGATTTCTGTGCTAGTCACTTAATAAATATAACCCACAAAGTATACATTCTTTTTTCTAGGGAAAAGCTCAAGTGAGAATTATCCTGGATGTAACTTATATGATCAAAGATTTGCTGGCTTTCTAAGGAGAGGGGGAAGGTAAAATAAATACAAAAATTTTGAAAATACCTTTTAATTTTGTCAGAAGTGACAAACCTTTTAGTAAATGCAAATATTTGTGATAGTGGATTTTGAACTTTGGCACACTTACAGTTTACACAATTCCATGGTTTTATTTTTGCTTCTTTTCAGATATCTATGGGAACTCAGTCAAGTTAGCTAAGGATATGATTATCTTTTATGCCCAGAAAATTGACTTCCAGCTAACACGTATCTTCAATCCCTGATATAACTCTGGCCCTAACGGTTATTATTTCTTACCTAGGCAACTGCAACGATTTCTTTCCTGTATTCACTCTACACACCCACACCTGTTCTTCACAATACAGACAGAATCGATGTTCACTTTGCATGTATATTGATGCCATCCTCCTTCCCCCCAGTCTCTGTTTAAATCCTTATTTGGTTATGAAATACTCTGTAGTTGAATTTAGACCAAGATTCTAAGCATGGGCCTCAAGACCCTGCGTAGTTTGGCCCCATGTGCCTTTCCATCCATCATGCACCAGTCTTTCCCCATCTCTCTGCTCTTCAGCAAGGCCTTCATCCAGTTTCTCACACCCGCCATGTTTCCTCCCACCTCAGGCCCTTTGCACATGCTGTTGCTGCTACCAGGAACATTCTGTCTTTCCTGTTTTTCACTTAGTTAAATCCTTTTATTCCTTCAGAGTGCATGTCCTCAGGAAAAATTTTCCAGTGACCCTTATCCAGATCACATTTGTTTGAGAATACTGAATACTAAATTTAAACAACCCTACTCAACAGCCCTATACTAAGCAGACCATCTTGTCTCCTCCCTACTAGGGTGTGCCTTCCCTAAGGGAGAAAAGCAGAACCTGCTTCCAGTGGACAACATACTCTCAAGAAAGAGAGGAGGAGAAGGCAAGGTGGCAGTCAGCCAGCTTCTTTTTCCAAAAGTCCTCATCTTATTAAATTACTCTTCCTGGGGACAAAGTAAAAGGAGCTGGGAGGCATGGGCTTTATGCTAATGAGTCTCCCTCCATAGAAGGGTTTTCCCTTAACAATAAAGGATGCAAAATTATTTCTAGTAATGAGCCCCTCATTTCTTCACTGATTAAATAAATAGGTTAGACTAAGTAAGGTCTAAAGTCTTTTGCAGCCCCGAAATTTGTGAAACAATTCAAATTACAATATTCATGGCTTCTAATGTTGGCTATTTGAGTTATACAGGAAGTTTCCATAGGCAGTGCACTACTTCCTGCTTTTTAGCCCCAGTCTTTGTCACCCTGGGTCCCAGAGAACTTGCCTGCACCCTGTTAGTCCCTTATCCAGTTAGCCAGGGCTGAGGAGCAGGGGACCTTCTCCATGTCTCCAACTTAGGACCACTTGGGCAAGGGGGCTGTGGGAAGATTCACTTAAACACCCTCTTTGCTCCCCTAATCAGCTTGCTTAGGGAAAAACCAGACAAATGGGAAAAGGAAGGGTTGGAAATTAAGCCCCTTGAGCAACTGGAGAGTCTCTGGGAAACCAGGGGTCTCATCTCCAACCTCAACTGTCCCTGTTCTGTAGTAAAAGGTGCTGGTTCCTGTCTTGAGAGCGCTCTAAAACGTATCCCTTGCAAATGGTAAGGCAATTGAGTGTCCTACATACATATAAATAGCATCCTTAATCATCATCAACCAAATGCACTGTGCCCTCCTTACAATGTTGCAGGAAAGCAACCAGGGCCTTCCCATGGCCTTTTGGGGGATTTTCCTTGATTCTGTAAAGCCTTGAGTAATACTGAAGCTCTATAATAACACTGAACTACTTTTGCATTTATTCTAGTCCTAGGTTTGAGCATTATAATATTAGTTGTTTAAATTTTCATGGATTCCAAGGTTCAGAAGAGTTCTGGGCGAGTCCTTTAAATTCATCCTCCAGTGGGTCTCTGTGTAGAACTGCAACTTGGCTAACAAAGACAAATGTTTTCTATACCATGTAGAAAGGTCTCCAGGGGAAGATTCTGTAGCCAACCATAGTAATCACAGATTACTAACATGAGTGTGCCCCCACTTTAAGAAAACCTGACCTGTGAAGCCTAAGTGGCAGGATAGTTTATTGAGATGTTAATCTGTGCTTGTTCTTGGTAATTTGCCTCGCCAGCCCTGTCTCCCCACCTGGTGGAGGTAGCCAGTTCTATTTCCCTTCTCTGAGAGGTGACAGAATTTATTTGTGCTGTGTCCCTATTGCTTTGGCAGACAGAAGCATGGACAAACAGAGTGCACTTGTCCATGTGCTAATCCTAAAGTCAGAGTCTGTCTCCCTAAGGATTGGGGGAGGGAGGCATGCTCCTTGGAGAGAGCAGAAATGCCTTAGGAGACAGATGCAGGTAGCTATAAGTTCTTAGAAACTGGTTCTTATCTCTTTGACCTCTTGTCTGATCATCTGTAAAATAAGAGGTTGATTAAATGACTTCTATATTCTTCCCTGTTCTTGATTCTGTGGGATGATCCTTCTATTAAGCTGTGATGCCCCAGGACCGCTGTGGTGCATTTGTTTAAAGGCTTTTGGGGTAGAATGGCCACCTTTAGCAAATGCAAAAGTATATGCAATATCTGAGACATGCTTATACTAAAAAATGATTTGTTGTTTATCTAAAATTCACATTTAATTGGGCATCCTATATTTGATCTGGTAACCCTATGTGGGGGCACCTGTTTTGGGAGATGGGAGGCGGGGGAGTGGAAGAGGCTGACTTCTGTTCATGACCGCTAGACCACACCCGGTGTTCAGGAAGCAGGTGTGTGCATTTCCTTTCCCTGTGAGCATGCCTATTTTAAGTTCAGAAATGGACATCTTGAATGAGAACTATCCTGGCACAGTTTTCTTCAAAATCTTCAAAATGAATACTTAATAGGAAAAATATAAATGGGATCTACCCATTTAGTGAAGGTCCAAATTTCTAAACTCTATAGAAATTAGAAACCAGACCAAAGAATCCTAAAGCAAGAAGACACCAACTGCTCAATTGATCAAAATGATAGTTCTTCCACATCACCTTTCCCAGGGAGGACATGACAGGTGTTATCAGTAGGGGTTATATTCTTCTTCTGCCCTCAAAATCTCTGTGAAACAGGGAAACAAATGGAGTAAGGTTCCCATGGCCTTTTCTACAACATGATAAGCTTTTTAAAAATGTGCCTTTGAACTTTGTCTATTTTGGAATTGCATTTAATATCATTCTATAATTTAAGGAAATCATCTGTGAATTGAGCCAACCTTGATGACACAGGTTGGGCTGCCTGTGATTTCTTGACACAAAACAGGTCAGGATCAAAAAGTGAATGTGGAGAAAAACATAATTTATATTTCACCCAATTAGTGCATATATGACCTTCATGAGAAAGTAAGGTGGTCTTGGGTAAAAGGACTCTCTCACTGATTTATCCCAATTTTTAAAAAAATATGGATAGTCCTGTGTTTTTTAAGGTTTATTTATTTTTGAGAGAAAGGCAAAGAGAGAGAGAGAAAGAGAGAGAGCAAGCCAGGAAGGGGTAGGGAGAGAGGGAGACACAGATCCAAAGCAGGCTCTAGGCCCTGAGCTGTCAGCACAGAGTCTGACACGGGGCTCTAACTCATGAACTGTGAGATCATGACCTGAGCCGTAGTTGGACAACTCAGCCATTCAGGCACCCTGATTTATCCCATTTAAGTTATTTTTCATGTTTTTATTTATTTATTTATTCTGAGAGAGAGACAGAGCATGAGCAGAAGAGAGGCAGAGAGAAAGGGAGAGAGAGAATCCCAAGCAGGCTCTACACCAAGAGTGCAGAGCCTGTTGTGAGACTTGAACTGACCAACTGTGAGATCATAACCCGAGCCAAAACCAAGAGTTGGACAGTGAACCAACTGAGCCACCCAGGCACCCCCCAGTGTACCCCATTTTTAATCAAAGAAAGATATACCAACACACACAGATTGCAGTAACTCAGAGTCTCAAGACTGAATGGTGTGAAAATTTGCAGGAAATTTAGCATCGAATATATCCACACCCACAACAAGGAGATATTAGTGAGTAGATGTGGGCACAAAATTGAAAGTCTATGTCCAGTTTTAATAATTTAGTGGAATCTGAAGCTTTGTGAGTATGAATGACTGTCCTCTAATGCCTTCAGTGCAGCTATGTTTGAATTGAGATGAACATAAGTATCATCTGCAGGACATAGTTACCCTTTAAAGGGCTGTGTGTGTGTGTGAAGGAGAGACAGACAGAGAGCAAGAGAACCTGAGAGACTGAGTCAAAGCAACTTCTTTATCAATGTTCAGTTTTCCTCAGTGTCAACCTGATCTCTCTTTTCATACTCTACAATCTAGAATTAGGTTTGCTTTGAGTCACAAGAAGTGCCCAAAAACCCATCGATTACTCCGAACTTGTAATTTTGCTTTGCTTGCACTCAGGAAAGGCATGTGAAAAGCATCTCAGGGCACTTTGACTAGGAACACACAGGTGTGATCTGGATCAGGACCCTTATTCTAAAATACATTTCAGAATAAGGTTTTTTATTAAAAAATTTTTCAGCGTTTATTTATTTATTTTGAGAGAGAAAGAGAGGGACAGAGTGTGAATGGGGAAGGGGCAGAGAGAGGACACAGAATCTGAAGCAGGATCCAGGCTCTGAGCTGTCAGCACAGAGCCCGAGGTAGGGCTAGAACTCATGAACCGTGAGATCATGACCTGAGCCAAAGTCAGACGCTTAACAGACTGAGCCACCCACGCAACCTCAGAATAATTTAACATGCTCATACATTTTCTGAGGGGCAAGACTATCCTGCAGAATAGATAAAATGGCCCAACTTCAAGTAGGTAGACAACTGTTTAATTTTAAAAGAAAATTTGAAGGTTGCCTAACTTTGGCAATGTTCTGATCCTGTAAGCAGGGGTGGGGAGTCTAGTGCGGGGCTGCTTCCCCACGGGGAGCAGAGGCTGGGTTGAGGGTGCAGAGAACTTATATCAGATGTGATGTTGCTTAATCGAGGTTAAGCCTTAGGCTGTTACCAAGAAGAGGAAGAGCCAGTGAATCTGACTACATAATTGTTATTTCCCAATCTCTCTCTTAAAAAAAAAAATTGGGAAAGAAGGGACAAGCTTACACTCTGTAGGTTATTTCTGAATAATGGAAATACTTTAAATTCTTGTTGTAATTAATCAAATCCATGCTCTTCCAGAGTAGAAAACTAAATGGATGCATCATTAACGGCTTACTGTAAAAGTACAATCATGCAAATTTAACATAGTCTTCTATTCATTCCAACAGAAGACTAATGATAACAGGTTATGTCTTAAACCCTCACTGTGCGCTAGACAGACATCATTTTGAAAGCTCTGCACACATTGTTTTCCTCGAACCTCAGATGAGGAAACTGAGGCTTACAGAATCAAAGCCAATTGTCACATCTCAAAGTTTGTATACGGGGCAAGCAGGATTGGCATTTCGTCTCGAAGGTCTTACTCCAAAGTTGTGTTCATAGCCATTTCATCTCCCGCCTCCCCGCAACAGACACATCCTTGCAATGAGGAACAGGTCTTTCTTAAGGAGCCAAAGGAGAGGAGAGCCAATTTAGATGATAGGAGGAAAATTGTGGCAGAGCACACTTCTGTCACAGACAGCTCTTTGAAAGTCCCAGGTGATTGAACTGAAATAAATGGAGACAATACACTTACTGGGTGCTGGGTATGGTTTACTGCCATAGCGGATCGCAAAGGGTGAGACAGCCTAATGCTGGAGCCAGCGGGAAAGGACCTCTTGGTCACTGCATTCTTGGTCAGGATTGTAAAAAGCTGGGGCATATTGTGGGTGTCCCTAGCTTTAAATTTTTGTTGGTTGGCTTATGGAGATAACAAGAGAAATGATATGGAAATAGGGATTTGCCAAATTTTATAATTTTAGATGAGAATGCAGCATTTCCCTTGTAATAAAAGTTGGGTAGGGAAGAATTCTTTTGGGGCGCCTGGGTCGCTCAGTCAGTTAAGCGTCCAACTTTAGCTCAGGTCATGATCTCACAGTCTGTGAGTTCAAGCCCCGTATTGGGCTCTGTGCTGACAGCTCAGAGCCTGCTTTGGATCCTGTGACTCCTCTCTCTGCCCCTCACCTGCTCATGCCTTGTCTCTCTCTGTCTTTCAAAAATGAATAAATGTTAAAAAAATATTAAAAAAAAAAAAAGAACCCTCTTCTGCTTTCCAGTGACCCAAGACCATGCTAAGTGCTAAGTACCAGGTGAACAGTCCCACATTTAAGTGGGACAGTGGCAAGAGCCAGACAGACCTGGCTTCCCACTCTTCCTCCTTCACTCAGGGAGGCCCCTTAACCCCCCCAGACTCAGTTCCCTTAGCTAATCCCGTGGTGTTAGAATGCCCACCTAAGCTGTCATGAGGACTGGAGGTCACGTACAGTTGTACCTGGCACAGAGTGTGTACTTGATAAGTGTTAGCTATTATAGTCCACAGTTCTTCCTGAGCGGGTGAGAGAAGGCTAAACTAAGAAAGGAAAACGTTGGAAGGGCTGAAAAAGAAAAAAAGGGAGGGATGGGCTGATGGCATCTGGCCTGAGAGCCCTGCTGGTGCCCCTCTCTAACTCTGTCCTTTTAATGAGCCATATGCAGCTTCCGATAGATGAGATCTGGTGTCTGCAAAGACAAAACAGAGCCAAAAGGCGATGTAACATGGAATTATAGACCACATTTCCCTCTAATGAACCAGCCTGCTCGTTAAGAATGCCGTGCTGTGTGGAGCCCAGATTGGGTACTGTGTGCAGTTGTGCGCCCGCCCCCTCCCCGCACATGCACACGGGGTTTGAGCATGCGCGCATGACTGCCAATACCACGGGTGGTCAGCTCCCTGCCCAACACCGGACACTGTGATACATGCGGGAGGCGGGGCGCTGGAGCCTGGCTGTCAGGACAACTATGGGAGTCTCGCAGCCTTCAGTTACTTGGGAAATGGCCTCTCATGAGACAGTGATGCTCTCAAGATCCGGCTGAGTGAAGAGGCACTCTGGAAGTGAGAAGAAGAGGAGACACTAGCTGTTCCCACAAAGGGTTTACTGCTCAGTCAGAAGACGACCCCCTACGTAGGTATACACACTACACGTGCACTCTACACACACCACACACATATGCAGGCCACGTAAGACCACATACATGCGTATACCATGCACCACACATGTATGCACATCCGCATGCACTAAATAACATGTATGCATATGCATACCATACACATGCATACAGTGCACGCATGCCCAACATACATATACTCTCTGCATATACCACATATGCATACACATATCACACACATACCTATCACATACAGACTCACACACATACACACATCACTTATTACATACCACATGCACCACACATCATACATACATTCACACACAGGTACCAAACATGTACACACACCACACTACACATATCACACACAAGCATGCCACACATGGCACATATACACATATCCATCCATATCATTCACATATATACGCACCAATCCCACTATATAGTTCGGCACCACACACGTACACAAATCACCTACGCCCTCTACTCACATCACAGGTACCCCCACATGTACATACATGTGCTATTCTGCATAATTTATGCATACTCTATAAATGTAAACACAAACAGCACATAAACACATACAGACATGTACCACATATCACACATGCATACCACACTCACAGTATACACTGGCATACACACACCACACAAGCATTCTACACATAACATACCGATGTACCCACATTATGCACAAAAACACATTCCCACACACTATACACGCACAAAACATATATATGTACACCATACAGGTACAGAAATCCTCCCACACCCCACATATATCACACACATGTCCATATAACAAATATGAACACACACATCACCCATACTACCCATATGATAGCACTTATGCACATACATGCAACACATATATGTACGTATATACATATTTACCTATACAAGGCATGCATACTACAGACATATAAACACCCCCTTCCACATACACATATCATACCTACACACACAAGCCATGCACCACACCCATGATCATACACCACACACATAACACACACATGCACCACCACACACATGCATTCTCTTTCACACATCCCATAGACACACATAACAAGCACATACAGAATGTGCCTGGCTGTGTCCCCTTGCAAGAATGTGCCCCTTTGGGGACCAGGACACTAAGCCCACAGAGCTCAGAGTGGTGGGAACAGGACGCACAGATTGAGGCAGTAAATCATTGGGAATGGCAAACTCTGGATGATGTAGTATGTGATACAATGAGGGATCCCATGGGTCCACTCCCCTGCTTTCTTCACAGTGAAGTGGGTCCTCGGTTGGATGCCATGTTGTTAGGGATTCTGAGACGAAGGATCAAACATACTACAAACCCTTGGATAGTGTGCTGGCTAAGGCTCTGTGGGCAGGAAAGACAAATTCATTTTGACAAAGGTGTCTTCCTGGTAAGGAAGAGCTGCTAATCTTTCAAAGATGGGAAAGGCCCATTGTAGGCAACTTCTCACCACATGGCCTATTGGTCTCCACGAGGAGTGCCACATCAGGGACTGAACATTGATCTTTGCTGCTGACATTCCAAAGGCAGCATGTAGGTCAGACCCATTAAGTGGAAGTCAGCACTGTTGGATCTGTCCATGGTCTCCACCTCTGTCCTTGTGGCCATTCCTTTAATGTGTCCGTTACGCTAGTTCTGAGACAGGTCATGACAAAGGCTGCCTGACTAACATCAACTGGCCCAGCCATTTTGTCTGCTTGGTTACTCAGTACTGCTTCTGTGAGGGTGCTTTTTTGGTGTGTATTAAAGTGTAATACAAAAATTTTGACACTTAATGCTCAACCCCCTATGTCCATTCACATGCCTCTACCCAAGGATCCCTCACCAATCTTCTAGGTCTTTCACTCTCAGGCCCTGGCCAACTCAGAAATCTCTGTACAATTAACCCTTGAACAACACAAGTTTGGACTGTGCAGGTCTACTTACATGCAGATTTTCTTTCAATACGGTACAGGACTGCAAATGTATTTTTTCTTCCTTATGATTTATTTAATAGCACATTCTTTTCTTTAGCTTACTTTATTATAAGGATACAGTATAAAATACATACAACATATAAAATATGTATTAATCAACTGTTTGTTATTGATAAAGTTTCTGATCAATAACAAGCTATTAGTAGTTCAGTTTTGGGGGAGTCAAAAGTTACATGCAGATTCTCAATGGCACTAGAGCTCAGCGCTCCTAACCCCTGCATTGTTTGAGGGTCAACTGTATATTCTCACCTCGGGTCACAAAATGGATGATCAGGTACAATGCTCACTGCTCTGCCCATTGGGAAGCTTTTGCTTTGCCCTTGTCTTTCAAGGTTACCCCATGAATATGGCTGTAGAACAGCTACCATTCATTTTTAGCTTTTGTCCCATATTGAGCCATGCAAGAGACAATTCTCATGAGTCTCTTATTTCTGTAAGTTTACAAGGAGAGGCACTGACTACCTTTTTAAGAGATCATCTTTTCCAGGATGTTTGTATAGTGATCAGCCTTAGAAAACAGAGATAGTGTCTCCCTCTGGAGCGAAAAGCAGGCATACTTATTATCCATTATAGATTTGGGTTTCATAAGTTTAAGATTTCTCTCCTATAATGGAACCTACTACATGTGCAAGTATCACTTAGCATTCTTTACATTACCTTGTAAGAATTGGAACTCAGGTAACTGCTGCAAACAAAACAAGACAAACGAAATAAAAAAAAAATCATTGATACTCTGGCTACTGATATTGTGCTTAGTAACAAAGTTCTTTGAATCCTGGGCACCTGGGTGCTCAGTAGGTTAAGCGTCTGACTCAGGACATGATCCCAGGGTTGTGGGATCAAGCCTCATGTTGGGTTCTGAACTGAGCATGGAGCCTGCTTAAGGTTGTTTCTCTCCCTCTCTCTACCCCTCCCCTGCTCACGGTCTCTCTCTCTCAAAAACAGATGTTCTTTGATTTTACATCTCTTACTAGTCTCAATACAACTATGGCAGGATAACTTGTTTTTGACAAGCTGACCCCTCATTAATCAAGCTTGGACTTTCTCTCTCCTCCTTCAACTGTTCATATGAGGCACTCCTTTGGCAACATGTGAGGCCCTGATGCAACCATGATGGGTGACAAAGGAGTTTGGGGTCTCTGCTCATGCAACTTCCTGATGCTTCTGGCTCCACTCATTTCCATCTTACAAGAGATTATTTCTGAGCCTATCTGACTTCATGACTTGGCAGTTCTAACAGAACATAGATCACAATGCATGGTCTAGCTGCATAGTCATGCAATGCCCCATAGTTTAGCTTTCCATCAGAAACATGCCCCAAAATATGCCAGGAGCTTCCTCAAAAGACATAATTTTGCTGTACATAGCATGGCCTTTCTCTAGAATTCCAGAGGCCCGCATTATTGTTTTCTCACTGGGATTTGTCAGGAATTCCATACTATATCTTTTTCTACCACTGACAGAGGGTCTGTTGGATCGTATGGCACAAATGGCTAGAGCTGCTGAAGAACCCATTCATATTCAAGGCCCCGTGGGAAACTGGCAGTCTGTGCCATCTGGTATATGGACTGGAACAATATTCCCAAGTGTGGAATATGCTATCTGTATAATAGGCCAAAGAGACCTTCAGGTGCCGTGCTTACTTTTGTGGAATAAGGCTATCCCTTTAGCAGGGAGATCCTGGACCCCTACAGACTTCACTGAGTAGCAACTCCCTGATTCTTCATATATCACACCCTCTGTAATGTATGTATCTTCCCAAGGCCTCCAGTGTACAGCAACCTCTTGCTCATCTTGTCCAACCAACATGATGTCATCAACATAATGGATCAATGTAACATTCTGCAGAATGTCCAGATGGTCCAGATGTCCAGAGGCTGTGTTGTGGCAGAGAGTGACTGAGTTAAAAAAGCCCGAGAACAAAATTGTTTTTTTTTTTTAGTAACCAAATCAGCAGCTATGTATCATATACCTGAAGTACATTAATCTGTTCTAGCAATGAAATCACATGTGGCACAGCAGCTTTTGTCAGGACTACTACTTGGCTCAGTCTGCAGGAGAAAATAATCATTCTGAAGGACCCAACTTGAGAATGGGGCTAGACTGGCAAATTAAACACAGATATATTGGGGGCCACCACCCCATATCCTTGAAGTCTTTAATGGACACAAATCTCCACTCCTAGAATATGATATTGCTTTTGATTTGCTATTTTAGTTGAAGATTGAGTAGGGAGTGAGGGCAACTTCAGAGGCTGCCATTTGGCCTTCCCCTCCATGATAGCTCAGACCCAATATGCTAAGGATCCAATGTCTGGGTTACACCAAATTCCATGTGTATCAATTCTGATTATATACTCAGTGACTGGACACATGACTACTAGGTAGATCCACAGACTCCCTAGAGGACACACTGTAAGCCAAACTTTAGCCAGGACTTACTTTATTTCCTGGCTCTGTGAGCCCCAACTCTAACAGAAGGCTGTGGTATCACTTCAAGTCTCTGGGCATCAATGCCAACCCAAACCTATGTATTATGGCCTCAAAATAATCGGGTATTTTCATTTCCTCAGTGTGTGTAGGTCCCTTTTGGAAAGGACTAGGGAAATCATCATGGTATATATTTGCCATGGCATTGTAGTCTTATTTTGCCTAGGGATCTGGCCACCTCCTTAGTGAATGGGATCCAGATCTGAAAATCTTCTCAGGTCCAGGAAAAAAAGCAAATGGTGATGACTTTTTATGAGTGCTCTCTGCTAGTGCTCCTCCATTCATGCCTTTTTCTGATTGTAGGCATTAATCAGCACCCTCATTGGCTGACTATCATTTTGCCTCCAGTCTTGTGTTCAATCATTTTGATCAATCATATTTAAAATCTAATTCCAGGGGTACCTCTCTGGCTCCTGGTGGTTCATGCTAGCTAATTCTCATAGCTCCTTTGAAATAAAATCTTAATTTTTCCTTATCAAAGCTTATATGTCCTCAGCTAAATTATGCTGAAATTTAATCTTCATTACTGGCCTGACAGCCAGAATAAGAGATGGTATAGCTCTTGGATTGGGGGCAGGGGCACTTGATACTTTGCTGAGGAAGAACCCTATGGTATCTTTCTGAATTACAAAAGTGCTGGCTCTTATTCGGCCGGGGGTGGGGGGGGAGGTGGGGGCGGGGGCATCTACAAAAGCTCTGAGGGTTAGGAGGCACCCGAGGAATCAAATTCTTGAGAACATCCACCCAGATGTCCCTGACTCAGTGTTTAAGGTCTTATGTTTTCCCAACCAGGGCCTTGATCCCATAAAAGATCTGTCTTGGCTAAGTATGTAAACATCACTTTGGCTTTGCAATCCTATCAGGTTCTGAATTTGCTCCTCAACTGTTTGCTCTTCCACTGCATGAAATAAGAGCCTCTTTATAAACTACCAGAAAGGCCCCCTGGCTCTCACACTTAGTTTTTATCTGTATGTTAACTGCATTTGGTTTCTTCTTATTCCCCTGCAGCCCACCAATAAAACTTAGTAGCAACCAGTAAATTCTACTGTCCTGGTAAGCCGTGTTCCCCCACATATCTTTCAGATGTCTTAATCATCGCACAGGCAAAGGCATTCTCCCTCACCAGAATGTTTTCCCAGGCAACCACACATGAAATCTTCAACAATGAAGTTGCCACTTTGTGCCAGGGAGTATCTGTATCCTACATACCACTCAGGAGGAGGTATTTCTGGTCAGCTAAGTAGTGAACAGCCCAGTTCCAAAATCCACCTTAATACTAGCTTACTCAGAAGAGTCCTGATGTCTCCTCTGTCTTTCAAGCAGCAGACACCCACATAGGATTAGAATACAAGATATTTATTGGAGTAAACACTTGTAAAAAAAAATAAAAGAGAAACAGGAGTATGCAGGAAGAGTCTAGACTCAATGCAGGTCTGACGTCAATGAAAGAAGACAGGGAAGGAAGAGTTGAGTTGGAAGAGCTATTGACCCCAGTGAGGTTCTAAGTAAGTCTTGGCCAAGTCAATGGAAAGGACTTAAGTCAAAGCTTCTCCTTAGACGATTCCACATTTAGGAGGAATAGACCAGTAACCCCACCATTCTCTGTCATTGATTGGGAGCAATCCAGAAATCCAGTGGATCCAAAGGTGCAGAAGCTAGAAGCTATCAATCAGTTAGCCCATCCATGCCCACAGCCCAGTAAGTTCTCTTCAAAGGAGAACAGAGTGCTGTGCCTCCATGGCTGCCATGATGAGCGAACAACCCCTCCTATGGGATTGATGGGGACAGCTACCGAGAGGAGCAAAGCACACACAGCCTCTGGGCACTCTCTTCAGAAAAGAGGGAGAAACTATCCATGCAGCAGAAAAGTTAGGGTGAGGGTCCCTGGGAACTAGCTTCTAATTTAGCTTTCCCCTATTCAGTCATGACTTTCTAACCTTTTGGTCAAGTTGGGAAGAAGTCAAAGAAGACCCTTTAGGTTCCAAAATAATTAAAAACAAAGGCACTTGTAATCAGAGTCTAAAATCCACATTAATAGGTGTGGTAACTACCATGGCCTCCAAAGCACCAAATAATGCTGAGGGTGACAGTCTCAAACATACTTTGCAGATGTTTCAGGCAAGGTCACCCCACTTGGAATGCCCATCTCACTCCACCTTTCAGTGATTCTCTCCATCTATCAACAGGAGAATAAGGCAGTGTCACCATCAAGGAAAGGTATTGAGGAGGAGGTGGTAACCTGCCAAGTAGTTCTTACTTCACCTGTCATGGGAGTACCTGAAGCCAACATGAAACTTAAGTGATTCCTTAGGTATTATTGCTTCAGTATGTGCATAAGCAGAAAAGTTCCCTGCTCACATGAATGCAGTTCTCCATCTAATTACCCAATTATCTAGCCCATTTCCAGGAAGGGCCCTGGGCCCTGGAGAGTTCATCTGGGTACATATTAATTGGCTGACCAACTGGCTGAATTCTCCTTTTTAAAAACTTGGAGGAAATGAATCCAAATTCTGACAGGAAATTTTAGTGGCTGTGTTCTGTTTCTTGGGCTAGTGGAGATAATATTAAAGGTCACCCTCATCTCTAGACTTACATTTGATCATTGGTTTGCAGTTCTAGTTTCATGGAATATCAAGGTTGGAAGGGACTATATGAAGCCATCACTCCCCAAGCCCCATGACCTGAAATGTTGACAATGTTGTCATGCAGATGTACAGAAACGGTGATGCCATCCATATTAACTCTGGTATCATATTTGCTTCCTTTTCTGTTGATCTGGACACAGCTAGAAGCAGCTATTGACCTACGTTCTGGCTTTTACAATTATTTGTTGTCCAAGGCTTTCTGTGTCCAAATGTCTGGGCCCTGTGACTCAAGAGCTTGTACACTGTGCATAAATGTAGTTATGATAATAAATTTGAAATCAAATTTCATACTAACTTCCCCCGGCCATCCCACACACTCCCATCTCCCCATGCAGTCAGCTGGCACATGGCTTAGGAACTCTGAGCCATACACCAGTAAAAACAAGGCACAGTTAGGAAGCTGTCAAGAAACCATGCAATTAATTTCAAAATAAAAAAATAATTGGATTATCTGTGCCATGGCTTTCTTCATTAATGCAGATAATTGGGAGATTTAGTAGTATATTTCCTTCCTTCCTGAAGAAAATGCTTATAATATAATGATGGGGATTCCTCCCCTTTAGGTTTCTATTGAGCGGGAGTTTGTAGGACCCAATGCTGGTACCTTTGGCTGGCAGGTAAGGAATAAAGTACTGGAAGGAAGTAACCTTGTAGCCCTGGACCATGAAAACAAAAAATCACCGAAGCCCTAACCGTCACCGTGCGCTACCACCCCATGTGAACATGACATCTGCCACACACTCTCACACTGGGGTTGAAGCCACATAGACGCACGCTCTCCAGAAGGAGTCAGTGGTCAGAGTTGGGCTGGCCAAGTGGGATCTGGCAATAGAGTAACAGAATAAATCCAGGCAGGAAGGATCCTAAGGGGAAGGACTGAGAGAGAGCAAGAACAGCAGGGAGAGAAAGTTGTACCCCGGATGAGAAAAGACACTGCTCTGGCCGCCACCTTGCACTGCTTGCTGGCTGGGCTTGGCACAAAGTGTGGTCACAAGTGCATGTGCAGGAACATCACCTAAGGAGCTAACACAGATGCAGATGCCTGGGTCTCTGCCATAGACCTGTTCAATCAGCATCTCTGGGATCTGGGCCCAGGAATATGTATTTTAACAATTCTTGGGCGATTCGAATAAAATGAAGATTTCAGACTCCCTGCTCTGGGCACATCGTGTGAACAGTGGCAGTGGGTCCCACCTGCCTAGGTGTGAATCCGGATCTGACTGTGGCACGCTCACCCCAGGGTGTTGTTCGCAGCCCCCACCGGCATCGATATTCACCAGGATCAAATCTAAAATGGGTTTAACGAACACGTTCTTTTTGAGAAATGCTGTTCGGAAATCCCAAACCAGCAATAGGCAATCTCCTAGGGCAGAGAGGCTGAAAACAAGCAACAATTTATTTTCTCAGAACTGGTAAGGGTGGAGCGGCTGTCTTTTCTAGCTGGATGTGCTGTATGAGAACCATGCAAAACAAACACAGCTCCCCCGGGGCCCTGTGCATGATTTATTTCCAGATTTAATGAATGGCCACGTGCCTGGGTTAGTGGAAAATAACCCGCAGACTGGCTCATCCCTGAAGTGCAGTGGAAAAGCCTCTCTCACTGACGCCGCTGAAGGACACTGACCCTTTTCCACATCCTAATCTCTCGGCAAAGCAGGTGACATGGCGGGCTGACAAGGTACGCGGGGTGCCTGCTTTGCCTCTGAGAACACAGTTTCCCGACATCTTATGAAATGTCTATTGATCTGAGCATGTAGCTGATGTCGGCACTGATTGTCTGAAGGGAGGCTACTCAATATCACAAGGTCATGATGAGGGAAAAAAACAACTAATAATTCACTATCCTTGTACACAAAGGACTGGGCATTGTTTTCTCCCTTCTTAATAGTATCTTTCTGTGGCTCTGAGTGACTCTCCCTGTCACTGGCCTTGCTGCGGGATTTAGGTCTTACATTCACTTGTATTGACCTGTTTTTTCCCCTGCCTTAACTTTTCAGATTCCTGTCACAGCGAACACCTGCTTTATATGCTCTGTCCCTGCTGCAGCCTCACCACACAAAAGGCTGGTTTAACTCCTCAGGAGAAAGCCATTATTTCACAAGCCCAGGGACTTTTCTGAATCATATTTTCTACCTGTTAGGAGCACTGTCTCTATGCTGTAATAGTATTTATCAATGCTTAATTGATTTAATAGGCCTTGTCTTGCAGGTGTACTGTCGGGCTTAATGAATTCATTCGTTTGTAAGGTTCTGTGAGATACGCAGAAGGAATGAGGTCTGGTGACTCTACATGAGCACGGCTTGGTTCCTGCTGCCGAGGCCCACACGGCACTCAGATGAATCACCGAACGTGCCGCACTTCCCAGGAAGGGCAGCCAGTGTGAGGGGAAGCGGGGCATTTGTAATAACACAGGGTCAGCTCGGTCTTTATGGCTGCTCCTACCCAAAATTACGAGGTAGGCAAAGTTTGTATGCAGAAGTGACACCCTCTGCTTTTTTTTTTTTTTACACATTATTTTGTCCCTTGGTTCATTCATTCTCTCCTGCCCTCCCTCAGCCCTCCTTTCTCTCCGTGCCTCCCTCACCCCCTCCCTCTTCCTCTTACCTAGGAAGCATTCCTTGCTTGTCCTCTGCTGTCAGAAAACATAGGATAAATTGATTCACATTGAGAAAGAAGTGACAAAAGAATAAGGTTAACATCTCTCAACAGCATGTGTATTTTAAGAGGAAAATTTTAAATTGAAGGGGAAGAAATACTGTAATGGTGGAAAGTCACAAACCAGCACAGAGGGGAGAAAAATAAGGTTTTCATTTTTTCTGAAATCACAATACTAGTTACATCCCTTTGCCTCCTCCTAAAGGTCTGTTTCTTGGATCACATGTAACAGGTGTCAATTTCCTTCTACATAATCAAGTGTGTCAGAAACTTGATTCTTTGTCTTTTTCCCTTTTGAAGCGTCCGTTCCTCTGAGGTGGCAGAAATTTGATTTTAATTAATTTGGCTTCTCCCCTCCCACCTTTCCCGGGACTGCATCTAAATTTTGGAGGCTTACATAGTGCCATGTATTGTAGGGGACATCTGGTCCTCAGGATCATTTGCCATCCATGCTGGCCTCCCCCGAGGTGTCCACCTTGCCATCTGGTCTTCCGTTATTGGTTCAGCAGGTGGCTGCTGACTCATCCCTTGCTCTTGACCATGAGACTCCTTCATACCGAGCTCTCAGCTACTTCCAGGACCTCTTGGGTATAAGGTGCTCACTGTTTTTGCTACAAAATTCTCAGCCTCAGAAATCTCCAAGAGACTGTCCAAAATCTTTCCCCATTTTTTTTTTTACCACTCACATGATGCTACCAGTGCCCCACACCATGTTGGGGCATGAGGACAACAGTAATTTATGGGATCATGTTGCTTCCTGAGCTCCAGTGGGGAACCTGGAATGCAGGTCCCTTCCTTCTCTAGGCAGAACAGACCAAGGTGGGTAAAAAGGGCTTCTTCTGCCCTTCCTCCCCAGTCCTGCCTCAGGATGAATTCTGGAAAAGGGGCACAGGGACCCACCAGCCTCTGAGTGTTTGGGGCTTTCTCCTACCTCCCTCTGTCCTCATAGCTAATCAGGTATTGCCCTTTTCTCTAATTTCCACTGCATTATCCTTTTCTTGAGGCCAACAATGCAAAATGACTAAAGATAGGGAAAGTCCAAGGAATGCAAGAAAAAAGTGGACAGGCCGATTTTTTCTAAAATACTCATTAAACTATAAAATATTGTGCTAGCCATTATGAGATATATACGTAGACCTTGTCTGCAAGAAACCTATACACATACATGTAATGCTAAATATCAACACAGAAGTCACATGAATTTATGAGGATAAAAGAAGTCAGTTCATAATTTCCCCCACACTTTTTCTTTTTTTCTTTTTCCCCCTTTTTTCATGCTTTCCTTTCAAGGAATTAAAACTCTTCAGCTTTCAGTGGGAATTTCTTGGAGTTAGAAGTTAAATAGGATACTGGTCAGACTCCATATCAACAAATATTACTGTAGCTTCAATCTGTGATTAAACTAGAAATTCCAAAGCTTTCTTATGGAATTTACTTATTCTGAGTGGTACCAGATACAAATGAATTCTAAGACCAAAGTATTTGAATACTGCTCTTAAAATTACAATGTCATTTGCCTTTTGTTTTTTAATGAAAGTTTTTTTTTTTTTTTTTAAATAGGCTTCACACCCAGTGCAGAGCCCAGTGCAAGGCTTCAAATCATGACCCTGAAATCAAGGCCTGAGCTAAGTAAGATCATGAGTTGAACATTCAACCAGCTGAGCCACCTAGATGCCCCTGTTTGCCTTTTTAAAGAACTATTAGTTTGGAAACTTTATTTCTGATATAAAAATTTAGACCAGTAGCCACAGAATATTAGGGTTGGTGTGGAAGGAGATGCTCACATCAGTCAAGGTCAGGAGGGCCAGCTGCTGTGACAACATCAAGGTCTTCAGGCCTCAACACAGTAAAGGTGATTTTTCACTCCACAATCTATTGTGCCCCTCATCCCAAGTCATGTGGAGACCTAGCTTCTATCTTTAATGCATGGGTCCCAAGCTCACCCTAGGTGACCCTGGGCCCATTGATGGGGATGGGAGGGCATGCAGGATTGTGTAGAAGGTCTTATGGCCTGCCTTAAGTACTACACATTACTTCCTCTCATTTTTCACTGGCCAGATCTCATCAAATGAATTAATTTCCATCTAAATGAAGAGGACTGGGAAATGTCATCTAGCTGTGGGTCCAGGAGGAAAAGGTAACAGGTTTGGTGAGTATAGCTTCTCTGCCATATTTCTGAGCAAAACTCTCTGACTGTGTAATGCAGTCCCAGTGACTAAAGCTTCGTTAGCAAAGAGCCAGAATTGTTTCATAGAGAGAGAGTCAGAGTGTCAGAGAGGCCTGATAGTTCTACCTGACCTCTCTCCCCCCGTCTTCCTGCACCGGCTTCCTCATCCCTCCTTGAGAGAGTGGGGAGGCCAGCTAAAGCCTACACCCGCACCCTCGCCGGCACACTGTGCAGGTTTCTTCAGAGAGCAGGGGCAGAGTCGCAGTCAGAACTGGGCTTCTCCTCCAGGTGCTCGGCAGCGCCTGGTCCCAGCTCGGAAAGCACAGCACATGAATGATCAGCAGTAATCAATGTCAGCCTCGTCATTCGATGTTGGCAGAGGCCCAGAGCGGCACTGGACAGAAAGCCTGGTAGTCACGCTGGGCATGCGGGGTGGGCAAGGAACTAAGACCTACTGAGCCTGCAGGTGGAGGACGGTGCTGGGAAGGTTCTGATGGAAGATATTTTGGTCTCTCTTGTTCTATTCAAGCCAAGCCCAGGCCCTGTAAAGCACTCACTTTGTTGACTGAAAGGGATTCATTCTGCGGCAGAAAATGCCAACAGTGCTAGTGGGAATTCTGCTTTTGCTCTTTAGTGTCTAAGTGGCTTTAAGGAAATGGATTAATTTGGTGTTTTCAAATGAGATATGCTTCCCTTCTGTCCTCAAACACACCGTATCTATATAGGCAAGGCAGACCGACGGCTGGCACCTCTCTAATGGCAGTGACATTTTTATCAATGGATCAAGCTTGAGGAGCTGGTTGGTTTGGGCAGCCATCTTCTTACATTACACACACCTGGAAAAACTGGGGCCTGAGGAAAGGACATTTGTGTGATGAGCCAACCTTACAAAAACACAGGAAGGGTATTTAGGTTTCGGTCCAAGGAGAAGAGCAATTGTCACCCAACAATGGAACTGGAGATGGAGAATGATGGAAAACTAACCGAGGCTTTCCAGATGGGAGCCCAGGTGAAGTTGTAGGAGAGGAGGATTAATGCATCTGAGGAGGAACACAGAGTATACAGAATTCTCTTGCTCTTTTCCTTTTTACTTCTAGTAAGTTCTAAAACAGTAAGATATTAAAATTTTCATCTAGGGCCTTTCAGATAAAAAATAATCTATCTTCCATTCATCTCTGCCGAGTCAGCAGGGTGGTGTATATGAAATTTGAAAGTATCTTTTCTCTGACACTTCTATAGTGATAGCCTTCAAAATATTCAATCCAACCAACTCTTCACTGCTACATATGCTCTCATAACCCTTTTATTTACCAGAGCAGGTCAAGCCCATAACCATAGCTTTCTTCAGGGATGGCAACTGTGCTGGATGTTGGTTCTGAAGAGATTCATGTCAAGTGCCTCCTAGAACTCTATCACCAACATTGTTTCCTGTAGGAGTGAGGTCAGAGTCCTAAGACTTTTCTTCTGGTAAGATTTTTGCCCTATCCTTCCTAGCTTTGAAAATCAAATGAGAACCTGGGCCTCAGTTGTGAAGTCACAAACAGTTACAGTCAATCTCTAATAACATAAGTACATGTTTTCTTGTACATGGTCAACCTGCAATGGAATTTCATGACCACTTTTTCCTGAGAATTTATGTATCCAAAAAGCAGCCTGATTGCAAAAAGAAGTATACAGGATATGCTTTTGATTTCTCAAGCAATGGCTTGGATGGTTGGTTTTTTCAGATTATAAAATGCTGAGACAAGGTCATTGCACATCCTGACCGTAGAAGGTCAAGGGAGACGTTCTCATTTCTTTTTTTTTTTTTCATTTTTTTCATGCCCTCATCAATTATTTATTGTTGAACACTACCATGGAGCAGGAGCTAAATTATACAGAAAAGAAGAATCTTGTTACTGAAACGTACTGAGGAAACACAGTGCTTTGAAATTCTTGTCTTTAAATAATTGGAGGAATTGAAGGAAAAATCAAGAATTAAGATGATTTTTGGCATGGGCACTGAACCAATATAAGGCTGTGTAGAATTAGTTGACTTTCCAAATGTTTTCATTTTCCCATTCATATGTAAGATCCTTAGGTAAAAATGCACTAAAAATAAGCCAGACACTATTTCTAGCCCTGAAGTCATCCTGAACACTATCTCCAGAATGGATATCGTCCTCAATGAAAATCAGGTGATTTGCTAAGATTAGAAGGGGAAATAAATCAGCTAAGTAATGCTTATGTCATTCACAAGACACCGAAGTGAACATCAAGAGACATTATGAAGGTAGGTGTTCCTATCCACGTAGTGCTGGAAGCCAATAATGAAAGTAGATTGTAAATGCAGTTACCCAGTTGAATATTTAAATATGTCCTTATTTGACTGTGCAATCACAGCCAAATATATTCAAGGGTGGTTTCCTTTATAAGAAAAAAAAAAAGACTAAATGAAATGCTCAAAGATGACATTAGCTCAATTTTATGTTTGAAAACTTAATTGCACCCAAGTGAGAAAATACAAAATTAAAGTTCTCACTGCAACAATTGAGCCTTACAGTGCCTAGTAACAAGGAGAGATTTTTGCCACACATGCTGGAACTCCACGTGATGTGTGTACTGAAACATAGACTGGGAAACCGCCCGCAAACCCATTACTGCCCCTTTCCTAGAGCTTGAAGGAAAGCCTTCCTTTGAGATTAAACAGCGATTTTATCTCGAGAGTTACACCTAGGATTTGTACCGGGGACTGTGAAATTGAGGCAGGTGAAGAAAGAAATTACCATTTATTAAATGTCCTCCTACTGAACAGGAACTTGTATGAATTTTATGTAAAAATAATTTGACTTTCTGTATCCTCTAGCAGTGCCTACCAAGACAGTTCAGAAAGAGGAGACAGCCTGTGTGAGTGTGTGGACGGGAAACTCAGGGCCTGTGGTCCTGCCATCAACCTTGCTTCGTTACTGCAGCACACGAAGCCACTGACTGTAGTGACCCCCAACCCTTTTCAGTGCTTCTGGTTTAAATCCTGATCTGTTTTTTTTTTTTTCCTCTGGAGACTTCTGGAACCTTAGAAATGCCTAGTATAGCTTCTACACACCCAAAGCAGCTCAGAAAAGCCCAGGTTCCTCTCTCCTTTCTGTGAGAATACCTCCCGAGGTCCTGCATTCATCTGGAAATGTGGGAACAAATACTGGAACTCTGTCTTTGTGAAATACCTACTAGAATCCAGGAGAGGGGAAGTGAGTGCTAACTACTGAAATAAGGTCTGGAGAACTTTTGCTTAGAATTCCCTGACGTAACTTAATTCCTTCCCACTGTTGTACACTTTACGGGTATAAGCAATAAAGAAAGCCTGTGTCAGCACCACTGCCTGCTTGTAGGATCTGTTCTTCAATCATTTATTCAATGAACTGTAATTGTAAGTCTACCATAGTGCTAGTCTCTTTAGGACATTTCAAAGATGATTAAGACATGTACCCTAAAGGGACTGACACTGTAGATTGAGAGATGATGCATGTACAAATAAATACCCATAATAGCAGCTCGAATGTGATGAGTGATGTGGGAGTGCCAGGAGGGTTCAGATTTGATAGGAGGCGTTAAGGATGGGAGTGACGGTTGAGCCGGGCCTTACAAGGGAAGAATATGGTGCCCTGGCATGGTGAGCTACAAGATGCTGGT
The DNA here is from genome assembly GCF_006229205.1 of Suricata suricatta. Taxonomy (NCBI): domain Eukaryota; kingdom Metazoa; phylum Chordata; class Mammalia; order Carnivora; family Herpestidae; genus Suricata; species Suricata suricatta. Next base: position 80,970,741 of record NC_043700.1, on the reverse strand, counting down.
GCCGCCAATAGGACCTCAGTACCCAAAGAGGAAAGGCAAGGATTTTGGGGGGGTGGTGGTTGTTGGGTGCTACAGGCTGAGGCAGCAGGTAGGAGGTAGGGGAGAGAGATGGCGATGATACCACTGTTTCTGGACAGGTTGGGTTTGAAATTGCAGTTGGAGATTCCAGTGGAACTTTCCAGCAGGCAAAAAAAGAACAGTCCTGAGAAAGTTTAAACTTGGGATCATGTCTGCACAAAGAGGCCTGTTGAGATATTGGATGTTGCTTAGGAACTAGAGCTAAAAAAAAAAAAAGCCCTATAGTGGAGCAATTAACACTAAGCAACAGATACTAATGTGTTCATTGCTTGCAGGCAGGCCATATACCATAGCACAGGGAGAAATTTAGCTTTTGAGAAATATGGGAGACTCTTCCCTTGATTAGAGCAATCAGGCTTGTCTCTGATAAATGGATACTGGTGGGGGCATTTTGATACAGTGATCCCCATGAGTAAAAGCTGATCTGTCCCTTTAAATTAAAAAAAAAAAGAATGCTACCCTTTTCTCCTAGAACTGTTTTGAAGTTGACATCATGAGCACCCCTTTCTCCTCTTGCTATTTGGTGGACCCCGTCTTCTCAGAATGATGTAGATGCGTGTTTGAGCCCTTCTGTGATTTGTCTACTGCTGTACTATTATAAGCATTATTGATCACACAATCCATTAGGGCACCATTCACCATAAATAATTTATTCCTTCAGGCATGAGCTCGTCTCTGCCACAGATGCCATCAGCAAGAATCCCCTTCAGGAGGTTCTGGGTGGGGGGAAAACAACTGCATTGCAAATGTAGTTTAAACACGCAAGGCCCAGGGAGAAATAAAAATAATGACTGAGCAAACCTCATCCCTGGAGATTGGATTCTACTGGGGATGGTCTGTCAAAGAGAGAACAGATCGGAAGTTTTTCAGACCGGCGCTGCTCCCACAAAAAGTAGGCTGTCCGGACAAATAGATATAAGCCTATCTTCCTAGGTGAGGGAATTTGTTAAGGCAGCATATCAATATTTGTTGAACACACTAGAGCAATGCTAAATGTTATAATTGCCAGGTACTGGAGGGGGTAGGAACAGGCAGCAGAAGAAGTAGGAAACATGGTCTCATAGCTTTGTGCACCTTAAAATTCTACTGGTCAGGTTGTGCCTGGATGGCTTAGTCAGTTAAGTGTTTGCCTGTTGATCTCAGTTCAGATCATGATCTTGAGATTTGTGAGATCAAGCCCCACATAGAGCTCTGTGCTGGCAGCGTGGGGACTGCTTGGGATTCTCTCCTTCTTTCTCTCTGCCCCTCCCACACTTGGGCTCTCTCTCTGTCTTTTTCTCAAAAATAAATAAGCATTAAAAATTTTTTTAATCTATTGGTCAAATAAGAAAGCATGTATAATTAAAACTATAAGATTTCTGACAAAAAGAAATAAAAGAGTACAGGAGCATTCAAGCTCAGAGTGCATCTATAACTTGTTGAAGGATATGTAACAGTAACAGGGTGATTGAACCTCAGGCTTGAAGCAGGGTTGCAAAGGAGGAAGAGCCATCCAGACAGAGAGGTGAGGAAGAAAGAGAATGGATGTGCAAAAGTGTGCAGTTGGGAGCTGACGCATCATGAGTGCCAGCAAACACAATTCAGTTGGGGCGGAGATTCCGGGGTGTAAAACCTGAGAGTACTAGACAGTACTAGTAAGAATGGTGGAAGAGGCTGCTGGGTTGTGGCTTTCCCACACAACACTACAGGGGTCTTTGGTAGGGAGACAAGACCTAGGGAAATTTCTTCACCTTGTCTTCCCTTCAAGCCATTCTTTTTTGAGCTCCCCAGGACTTCCCTGCTACTGTATGTTTTGTAGGAAAAAAATCATTCAGTTTACTTAAAATGTTTATATACTGACCCTCTGAATAAGTCACAGTTGAGACAAGAAAACAGAGCCCATGTCGGGTAGTTCACAAAAGGGAATTAATAGGGGAACTAGCTATAAATAGGTTGGAAGAAGTGAAAAGCCAACATAAGATGGTGAGGCAGCGATTAGTAACAGCTAAAGCTGGAGGTGCCAAGGGAGGAGAGCCTGGACCAACTCGAGGACATGAAGCCATGTTCAAGTTGCCTCAAGGAGCTGGGACTACAGAAGAAACATGGACACCATGAGAGACACCACCCGAGGCAGAGACCAGGGTGGAAATAGCAGAAGTTTTCCCTTTCCTCTCCCCTCTGCCCTCTGACTTCCTGCTAAGGCCTCCCTCTGGCCTAACCTACCTGGAAGCCAAGGAAATCTAAGAAATACAGTTTGTATGTGTATAGATATCAGTAGTGGAAGCATAGCAAATGATAGGTATTTCCATGATGATCAGTACAGTATTTGCAGATGACTCTCAAAGGAAAGTAATGTCTATGGCTTTCAAAGGATTTAAACTGGCAGAATTAAGCATCAAGTGAGGCAATCTTTAAGGACACAATTTTCTTAGTGACTTTGCAATTAACACTACTCAGTCTACTGCCTGTCCTATAGTAGAATAGCTGAAATCAGAAGCTTAGTTGGGGAGTTGCAAGGTCTCTCTCAAGGAGTCTGAGATTCCTTCCACCATGACTGCCCTAAGGTTAGCTCTGGAGAAGAATCAGCCAACACCTATTTGGCCCAATGAAAGGGCTGCCGGGTCAGTGAAAGGAGAGCAAAACTGATGATCAATGTCTGTGGTTTCTGCCCCTCTCACTCAACTCCAGAGACACACTCTTATGGCCTAGAACCCTCCAGTCTCATTTTTTACAAAAGTCCTCTGTTGTTATTTCTGGGCCTCTATTGTTCCTCAGAGACCTCACACACCTCACAAGAGCATTCTTGACTTGTTTGAGTTTCTTAGGCCTGATTTGAGTAACAGATTAAACCATACACAAGTTTTATCAAGGGAGCTCACACCAATTCGTTCCAAGGTCCAATGGACACTCTTAGACACACTGGGTCTCCCATAGAAATCCTGTCCTCAAGGAGATGCTATTTAGTAACCTTTAGGGGTCATATGCCTTTGCATTAAGTAGTTCAAAATTTCAAATGATGGTCAAGACTATGGATGATAAGACAGATTCTGTTTTGTTTTATCCTGAGAAGTTAATGTTGATGTATATCATGTTGATTTAATATATTTCACTTAATATGGATTGATCAACCACAGGGCAGATGGCCTTATAGAGACGTGATCCCTGTCCTTATGCCAATTTAATCAGGGCCAGGAGGAGGGAGTCGGATACTTGCTGGTGGCAGCCCAGGACTGTATAGGCAGAACACTGATTTTCAAGAGTGGACTATGATCACTGTATTGTTCATCTGTTTGGTACCACTGCTGCAATTTGCTGATTCTTAAACAGAGCTTGACAAAACAGGCTTGTTGTTAAGCCAGGCTGCTAATTGTGCTGGTAATTAAAAATTGGCTGTACTGAGTCTGGCCCATGTTCCCTACCTCAAAACCTTCCAAATCGGTGTTTGCCTTTCGCGATGAGCAAAACACCTGCTCTGTTTCCCCCACTCATTTTTTTAAAAACTTGCAAATGCCACTTAGCTGATGCTTTCCCAGAGCCTGGAAGGACTTCTGGTATTTCATTCAGAAAGCTCGCATGTGCGCTGCAGTAAGCAAGGCTATATATAGCCAGGGCCGACTGAGGGGCGACTGCTGAGAGAGTTCCAAGGAGTCGAGGGCACGACTGTGCTCACCTCATCCTCCTGCCAGGCTTCTTTGGTGCCGCCACATTCCGTTCAGAGTTTCGGACTCTGGGAGCCTGAATGTCGATTCCTGGAGGCTGAGGGGCACGTGGCAGTCCACAGCTTGCAGGCTTGCTTGTGTGTGCACACTCATGCATGCACTTCCCCTCAGAGTTGATGCGTCATCCTCCTATATTTATCCAGTTGCTGTTTCAGTGGCTCTGAGCAGCATCTGTAAAAAAATACAAAGCTGCCTCCTCCTGCTATGCAAGCTGTCTGAGCTCCAGAGAAAGGCTCTACTGTCTCAATCTGTGTGTGTGTGTGTGTGTGTGTGTGTGTGTGTGCCCCCGCGCACTCGCGCACGCACACACACAGATAGGGACTGTGATTCCCAGAGTGCCCGGGCTGCTGAGGAGACACTGCGTGCCTCCTTCAGCCAGCTGAGAGCTTACAGGATAGGAGCATCTAGCTTTTGTGCTCTAGCCCTCATTCTGCTGTCCTTGCTCACTCCTAGGCAGGTCTGATTGAGAAATTGGGAAAGGTACTGTGAGCAGAATGAACATCTGGTGGGAAAGGGGAGCTTGTCCGGCCTCTTGGGCAGGAAAAATTGGCACTGATAGCTGCAGTAAGGAGTGAGGACCTGGAAAGTTATCATGAAATGGTTGAGCTGCAAGGGATTGTTGATATTATCTACCTAAGACTGGTGTCTCACAGGTAAGGAAACTGAGGCCAAGCAAGTGAATAGTCATCCGGCACCAGTGTTGATCCTGAAGCCCAGCACTTCTGAATCATAGGACAGTGACTTTCTATGAACCCGTACCCAGCAGCTGGAAACCCACCTCACCTGTAACCACTCTCCAGCAAACATCCTTCAAAAGAGAAAGCCCAAAGATGACGTGCTAAAGACCATTCACAAGTCTTGGCCAGGGAAGCCCACTGATAGGTGAGAGGGAGTGTGTTGTGACGAGTGACTAGAAAGGTCTTTGTACATCAGATCTCTAGCTTCTGCCAAGGGCTACCTGCTAACATATCCCTGTCACCACTCTGTGCCTGAGCCACTGACACACACCTCCTCGGCACATTCTTTCCCAATTACCACTTTATACTTTATGGACAATCTCAGCGCCAGAACCCCCAGGATGACTCAGTCTAGAAATATCCAAATAGAAAGATCCAAATAAATCTGGGCTTCTTTGCCATTCCTTAAATCCTCTTCCTCATAATAACTTATCCAGGAGAAAAATAAATCCCAATTCCCAATCTTGCAGAGTGACAAAGATCTTTCCTTGATGTAGGAATGAAAGAGTTACTCAGAAGAGTCTATTGAAAACTTGCTGCAATTCCTCCCTTCTATTCTGTTCTCCCCCAAATGCCACCGCTCATAGAAGCTACTCACGTTTCTCTCTTCCTCTCTTACAAAATCTCCAGCCCAGGCTGCCTCTCCCATCACTCCCTCCTTCCCTCTCCCCAGCTATTCTTCTTTGGTCCTGGGTTTTTTCTTTGCTCCCTGAGGTAGTTCTATGCCTTGTGCTATGTGGATCAAGTTACTTTTCACTTTCTCCCAATTAGCCTTTCTATCCATTTTCTGACCAGCACATCAAAGACACATGTACTGCACTAGTAAGACAATTGTCCTTAACATGTGGGGAGAGGAATGGTTGTAAATACTTATATGTACATTCTTGACATGAAAAATCAAGTCAAACTGATGTGCAACTAGTTGTACTTGGTTAGGTTCCTCCATTTATTCAATTCCTGAAGTCCTGGAAGTAATACAGTAGTAATCGAAGGCTCCCTCAATCTCACACACTCATTTAAAATAGGCTGCTGCATGGGGTGCTTGGGTGGCTCAGTCGGTTAAGTGTCCGACTTCAGCTCAGGTCATGATCTCACGGTTTGTGGGCTCGCTCCCCACATCGGGCTCTGTGCTGACAGCTAGCTCAGAGCCCGGAGCCTGCTTCCGATTCTGTGTGCCCCTCTCTCTCTGCCCCTCCCCTGTTCATGATCTGTCTCTCTCTGTCTCTCAAAAATAAATAAATGTTAAAAAAATTAAAAAAAAATAGGCTGCTGCTGTCTGATAGAAATGATTTTGGGATACCTTGGTGGGTGTATTTCCAGCTACCTACTTGCCGCCAGCTGGATTCATATCTCCTATTTCATGAGGTTATGGCCAAATCTTAAATCAATACCGAAGAACAATAAACCCCTCAGGAGCCTTCACTCTTTGTGCAATAGATCCGTGTCCCTGTTTCATCAGAGTAGGAATTCACTGTCAGAGCAGCATCCAGCATGGTCAGATTATTCAACACAAAATCTGGCATTTGAGGGAATCTTTCTTTCCCTTTCCCTTGTCCGAGTGTGGCCTTGGACCACTTTTGAAATGGACTGAGAAGTGGTGCAGCCCCTCTCTCACCCTGTTTACTCTCCCCTGAGGGCGAAGTAGTCTTATCTGCTTGTTGAGATCCGAAGGACTGAGCAAGAAACTCAGCCCTTTCTTCCTCTTTTCTTTTTGGATCTCCTTATCAGAGGATGGGTGTGTTTTGCTTACTTCCTGCCTCATGGGTGGTCATCAGGAAGGGGTCAGAGCTCACCTGCTGCCAAGGTCAGTTCTGAAGACCTAACTCTCACTTTGTTCCAACAGAGGGACATGGTAGATGCACTCGTTTTGCTCTGCATGTATGTTCTGCAGAGCCAGCCCTCCCTTGGGTGAGGTGCACCAAGTTTCAGGCTTGCGAAAAAGTGATGGAGAGTCTGACTATGACCCCAGGAAGCTCTACTCTTCAATCCAGTATTTATTTATCATCAATAAAACATATTCTTAAGATCTTCATTTGTCTGATTTCTGCGGTTGTTTCTCAGTAGCACTTGTGAAATCATACGATCTGCTTTCAATTCAATTAAATTAATATTCAACTCCCTCTTTGGTACATACTCCTGGAGACGGAGCACATTAGCTCATTCCCTTGTAATGAGATAATCTATATCATGCCATTAACATTCTCCAACCACTCACCATGAGTGAGTCTAAAGCTAGGTGAAATGGTAGGGCCATCCTAGGTAAGTTCCTAAATGATATCAACGGTAGGGATAAAGACCTTAAGCTCCGTGATGCCTCTTACAGTGGATTTTTATCTCAATGTCAGACAGCCTGTGAAACGCCCCCCTCTTCCCTGTGAGCCTGGGCCTGTGTTGGTAGCAGCACAGTGGTGTGGTTAAGTAGGTGACTCAGGGTCAGGGCTTGAGTTAATCCTATCTCCACCTCAACCATAAGACTGTTGGCTGGTAACTCAAACTTTTTTTTTTTTCTAAAAAAAGATTCCTTATCTGGGAAAATGGGACAATATCTCTTATCATTGTGAGAATGAGAGAATTGTGTGATGATCTTAGAACAATGCCTGGCAGGTAGTAAGCCCTCAATAAATGTAGTGATTCTTAATGGTAGCAGAATATTTTTCTGTCAAAAAAAAATCTCATTAGAATGTATCTTTAGAATGTGTCGGTGAGGGGCACCTGGGCGGTTCACTCAGTTAAGTGTACCACTTTGGCTCAGGTCATGATCTCATGGTTTGAGCCCTGCATTGGGCTCTGTGTTGACTGACAGCTTGGAGCCTGGAGGCTGGTTCAGATTCTGTGTCTCCCTCTCTCCCCCACTCATGCGCACATGCTTACTCTCTCTCTCTCAAAAATAAACATTAAAAAAAAAAAAGGAATGTGTCAGTGAGAAAAAATGCTTTGATTTTAAATAATTGTTTTATAAATATTTTAGGATGAATACTTAAGTTAGAAACAGCTATATTGCTTTCTAACAAATATGAATTGGAATTTACCTGTTAAAAAGCAGAAATATCACTTTTATCACTTTCCCCACCCACACTGTCTAAAGGAAAGTTTCTTAGCTGCTTTTACCCAAAGACGCATGTCAGACCTCAGAAGCAGTGACAACTGCCTCCTGAAAGTCTTGACGTGGGCCCCTGAATGGGGCATTTCTAATTTTGAAATGAGCTCTGTGGTTCAAAGCTCCATGTTTTCCAACTAGTAGATGATTGATAAGACTTTCTCGTTCACTGATCAAGCTTGGTAAAAAGGAAAAATGGGAACTAAAAATACCATTAATGTGTGAACCGGGGGCACTGAATGGAAAAGATGACCCAGATTTACATATGCAATTACATGTTTGCAGTACAATTATCCTTAAATATAGAGATTTTTGTTGTCTCATCCCATAAATGTGTAGTATTTATTACCACAGAGCTGAATGCTTTTTTGCTGATGTTTTTTTAATTCAGGATACTTGTCATTGTACCATCTAGAAATTTTGCCACCTATAGAACTACCATGAAATGGTACCAAATGAAAGAAAGGAATTCATTTGGATGTTATATCAGCCTATACGAATTCTCTGTAAGACTGAAATGACATCGGACATTAATGAAGTAAAGGTGACATAGTAAATGCTGGTCATTTAGGGTCTATTCTTTCACGCTAGCAGGAATGCCCAGGGGAGATGCTCCTTTGAGAGCCTCATGCTGAGTGAGTTCTCCATTTTTCATGTCAGGAGATACTCATGTCTTGAATGCATTTGTCATCAATTGTTCATTTCTTTTTGTTGTTGTTGTTTATTTATATATTTTGAGATAAAGGGAGGGAGAGAGAGAGAGAGAGAGAACGAGCAAGCTTGGTAGGGGAGGGGAGCCTAGGGGAGGGGCAGAAAGAGGGAGCGAGAGAGAATCTCCAGCACGCTCCATGCTCACAGCATGCAGGGCTTGAACCCATGAACCGTGAGATCATGACCTGAGCCAAAACCAAGAGTTGGACACTTAACTGAGCCACCCAGGCACCTCAATTGTTGCATTTCTACTTGAACAAATAAACTTACTAACCTGAAGTTTCTCCTGCAAGCAAAAAGCTATCAAACTGGAAATGTAGATTTTTAAACTTAGCATATGAGCTAATGTGGAGAGTAATAAGAACAGAAAATTTATCTCTTTTATTGCAAATCTTCCATCTGCACCTTAGAGATGGGAGTCTCATATTCAAGTGCCTCAGCTAACATCCTGGGGGAGGCAACCATTAAATTTAAGACTGTCTTACTAATTTATAAAGTAAAGCCAAGGAAAAAGTAGTAAGTCATCCTTTCACGAAACCCTTGGGTCGCATTCTTCATGTCTTTTGGGGATTCTGTTGCTTCCCCTGAGTGAGAATTCAGCCTCATAATAGGAGCCCTGTACATCACAGGATAACTAAATATCCCAGGCCGATTCTCTCCTGTGTGTGAATCTCAAGAAGATGGGGAAGAAAGAACAGCAAATGTGGAAGCTGATGGGGAAGCCGGCCAGCCATTCCATGGAGATGCTAGTGTCAGTGGCGATCACAGGTTGGTCTCAGAGAGCAGTGGATGCCCAGCGCCAGAGGAGCCATTGGTACCTGAGATTCTGTGTAGCCGTGAATGACGCTCCAGTTTTCCAGGAGGCATGGCTATGCGACTGCTGAGAAGGTTCCTTGCCATTTTTTACTCTCCTGTCTATTCTTACAATAACCCCCTACTTCCAAGTAAGTCCGAGTCCCTTGAACCCAAGAGAATCAAAGACTGGATCAGACTTTCTATCAAGATTCTGAGGGTTAGTTGGCAATTCAATGCCATTATAGTCGGTTGGGACTCCTCTTTAAAGAACCTGGTTCTTTGACCCCAATAAATCCCCTAAAGAATCTGCTGGTCTCTCTTCTCAGTGAATGAAATAATAAAAATGCAAATCTCTAATCTTCCCCTGGAGGTCAACAGACATTCCTTTTCTGGGGGGAAGCCACCTTTCAGTAATGGTACAAAGTGGTAGACTGTGGCTTAAATATTTTAGAAGAGGAGAGTATGGCTAACAATATCTAACATATATTGTGTACGTCCACAGGTTCTGCACGTCATTACCTAATCCTATCCTCACAATAACCCTTTGAGATGTGTGTTATCTTATCCCCCTTATATATCTTCATAACTAACTGGAGGTCATATAATGAGAAAGTGGTAGAACTGAAATTCAAACTTTTTTTTGAAAGTCTTTACATTTATTTTGAGAGAAAGCAAGATCAGGGGAAGGGCAGAGAGTGAGGGAGACAGAGAATCCCATTCAGGCTCCTCACTGTCAGCACAGAGCCCAATGCAGGGCTTGAACTGTGAGATCATGACCTGAGCTGAAATCAAGAGTGGGATGCTTAACCGACTGAGTCACCCAGGTGCCCCTCGAACTCACTTTTAATCCCAGAGCTTGAGCTCCTAACCAGCATGCTGTAGCAGGGGCAAACTCTCAAAAATACTTCACTCTGTCTCTGGACAGGACATCCTCTGTTCCCAGTAATGTCTCTCACCAGCAGGTCAAGGGAGTAGCCTATACCCAGGCTCTGTGGATGGCAAAGAGACCCTCTCAGGGTGTCTCCAGGGACTCCTGGACTGTCTGGTGAAATCTTGGTGATTTTCTGTGCTCCACTGTTAAATCACAAGGGATCACCTCCCTTCATGCTCTTTGAACACTTTAACCTAGATTTTTAGAACTCTCTACTTTACCTGCTTCTTGCTTTTTGCTCTAATTTCCAAGAGGCTCCTGGTTTCAGGACTTTTTCCCCACCAGGGGAGAGAAGTGCTGTAATAATGATTGTATTAGGTATCAGAAATAGGCACAACGTGTATGGCAGCTTTAAGATACCAGGTTCTGTGAGCTTTTGTGGTGGTGACACACTTCCTAAACCAAGAAAATCAGCCCCACAACCAGGTCTCTTAACATGTCTCTCCACACGGCTTATGACAGCAGCTCTGGAAAACATCACAAAAATGCGCTCTCCCCTCAGTGCTTACTCCCAGTCAGTCGTGGCCTCATGGGCAAAAACACCAGCTGAAAGCACACATCTCGCTGCGGTAATGTCAAGGACTTCTCAGCAACACACCAGCACCAGCGCCTCAGCACGGAGATGTGGCCATTCTCTCCATTGTTCACTTTGGGGACATTTTCATGCAGATGCTTCTGTGAGTTACTTCAGCTCCTTCTTACAACCTCAGTAGGAGGCCGGGTCAGGAGGAGGACAGTTTCCCAAATCAATAAGGAGGAAAAACACAGATTTTTTTGTCTCTCCTAGCTGCAGATTCACAAATTTCCTTAATCTTTAGTTGTTTGTAATCCAAATAACAGCAATCGTTTCAACTTCTGTACCTAACACTTATGTGTTTTCACAGAAATAAGTTTACTTTTATATGAACCTTTCTAAGAACACACCTCCCCCTTAAAAGATCAAACTGCGCCTTTGTTTCAGTGCCTTAATTTCCAAGAGAGGAAAGCAGGGATTCTCAGGGAAGAGAGGGGCAAAGGAGTTAGTGTGGGAGTGGGGTGGTTTCCAGAATCACCCCGGGGATTTATTCAAAATGCCTTTCCCTTGCTGGCTCTACCCCTCCAGCCCACGCTCCCACCCTAGGAGGAAACATTAGAATTGAAGACTCACTGAAGCCCTCAGATGCATCAGAGTGGTAACAAATCTTGAGTTAACAGAACTCAAAACATTTTCAATGAAACAGAATGGTAACTAGGTTGCTGGGAAATGAACCCTTTAGTGGCAGGTATGATTCTCAGTCCACAAACAAGATGCACAAGCAATATAAATTTCTATTTTCCAGAAGTCTATTATATTGACTGTGAACTCCAATCTCTCCGAATGTGTGTGAAAATATAATCGGTGCCATTACTGAGCCCTCCCCTTCCTCCTCAAGGTCACGTAGGGTGTGCAGCATGTGCTGCAGCGTGAAGATCTCTGTGAGGTGCAGAAGTCTGGTATCTGTCTTCTTGTTCTCAGGTTTCCACTAAGACTTCTGCTGTCTTTGGTTCTAAGGGCTCTTGAGGACTGGTGGCACTCTATGCTTCCAAGTCACACCTAAGACAGAGGGATCCTTTGTAAGGTGGCATAGAAGTCCTGTCTGTCTAGAGAGTGCGTGCAGCTCTTCCCCTACGGGCTCCTGCGGTCTCCCTTCCTGCTCTATTCCCGACACATCCCTTTCCCTAGTCCTGGTCGGGAACTTTCTTCTAGTCTGGGAAAGAGCCTTTGTCCTTCTGTTATCCTCTTTGCTTCTTATAAAGCCTTGCGCTATTCTTTCTCTGCAAACCTTCTAAGTTTCACTATAGGCTCAGAGTTCTACAAACAAAATCCAGAAGTTTCTGGAAGTTGCTTCTCCTTTCTGTCCTACCACATAACTCTCCTCCCAACCCCTCCAGTCCTGAGGCAATGGAAGCACAGAATCAGCTCCAAATTTGAGTGATAGAAACATACGGGAAAAAATAGATATATATATCCCAAAATATTCTATCACATTTTTATATATTCTTCATTGGCAAGCCCCAAATATTCCTAGAAAGATGTCTTTTGGCTGTTATAAAAATCCTCTAAAATTTTTAAGATCAAGTTAATGCTCCTGAAATTTAAATTTATTTTATTTTATTTTTCATCATGATAAGTATATTCTTTGATCCATGTCACGTATTTCATTCACACCCCTTCCTTTGGTAAACATCAGTTTGTTCTCTATAGCTAAGAGTCTGTTTGTGGTTGTCTCTTTCTTTTTTTCCCCTTTGTTCATTTGTCTTGTTTCTTAAATTCCATTTATGAGTGAAATCATATGGTATTTGTCTCTCTCTGGCTGACCTATTTCACTTAGCATTGTACTCTCTATCTTCATCCATGGCATTATAAATGGCAAGATCTCATTCTTCTTTATGGCTGTATAATATTCTGTGTATATACCACATCTTCTTTATCTATTCATCCATTGATGGACACTTGGGTTTCTTTCATGATTTGGCTTTTGTAAATAACGCTTTAATAAACATAGGGGTGCATATATCCCTTGAATTAAAGTTTTTATATTTGGGGGATAAATACCTAGCAGTGTGATTACTGGATTGTAGGATAGTTCTATTTTTTATTTTTTGAGGAACCTCCATATTGTTCTCCACAATGGCTGTGCCATTTTGCATTCCCATCAGTGCAAGAGGGTTCCTTTTTCTTCACATTCTAACACTGGTTTTTTGTGTTTTTTTATTTTAGCCATTCCTTCAGGTGTGATATCTCATTATAGTTTTGATTTGCATTTCCCTGATGATGAATGATGTTGAGCATCTTTTCTTGTGTTGCCCATTTGTATGTCTTTTTTGGAGAAATGTATGTTCATGTCTTCTGCCCATTTTTAACAGGATTGTTTGTTTGTTGGATGTGAGTTGTATCAGTTCTTTATGTATTTTGGATACTAACCCTTTATCAGGTATGTATGTATGTATGTATATCTTCTCCCATTCAGTAGTTGCCTTTTAGTTTTATTGACTGTTTTCTTCACTATGCTGAAGCTTTTTATTTTTATGTAGTTCCAAAAATTGTTTTTTGCTTTTATCTCCCTTGCCTCAGGAGACATATATAGAAAAATGTTGCTACTGCCAAAGTCAAATAGATTACTTCCTGTGCTCTCTTCAAGAATTGTTCTGGTTTTAGGTCTCTCATTTAGCTGTTTAATCCATTTTGAGTTTATTTTTGTGTATGCTGAAAGAAAGTGGTCCAATTTCATTCTTCTACATGTAACTGTCCAGTTTTCCCAGTACCATTTGTTGAAGAGACTGTCTTTTTCCCATTGTATAGTCATTCCTCCTTTGTTGGAGATTAATTGACCATCTAATTGTGGTTTAATTTCCAGGTTTTATATTCTATTCCATTTATCTATATGTCCATTTTTATGCCAGGACCATGCTGTTTTAAATACTACCACTTTGTAATATAACTTGAAGCCTGGAATTATGATACCTCCAGTTTTGTTTTTCTTTTTCAAGATTGCTTTGGCTATTTTGAGGTCTTTTGTGGTTCCATACAAATTTTAGGATTGTTTTTCTAGTTCTAAAAAAATGCTATTGATATTTGATATGTATTGCATTAACTCTGTAGATTGCTTTGGGTAGTGTAGACATTTTAACAATATTTTTTTCTTCCAACCCATGAGCATGAAGTGTTTTTCCATTTCTTTTACTGTCTTGAATTTTTTTCAACAGTGTTTTATAGTTTTCAGAGTACAGGTGTTTCATCTCTTTAGTTAAGTTTATTCCTAGATATTTTATTCTTTTTGTGTAATTTTAAATAGTATGGTTTTCTTAATTTCACTTTCTGCTGCTTCATTTTTAGTGTACAGAAATTGAACATATTTCTCTACATTGATTTTCTGTCCTGCAACTTTACTGAATTCATTTATCAGTTCTAATAGATTTTTGGTGGAGTCTTTAGGGTTTTCTATATACAGTATCATGTCATCTGCAAATAGTGAGAGTTTTACTTCTTTCTTACCAATTTAGATGCCTCTTATTTCTTTATGTTATCTAATTGCTGTGGCCAAAACTTCCATTACTATGTTGAATAAAAGTGGTGAAAGTGGACATTTTGTCTCATTCCTGACCTTAGGGGGAAAGTCTTAGTTTTTCACCATTGAGTACTGTGTTGGCTGTTGGTTTTTACATAAGGCCTTTATTATGTTGGGATATGTTCCCTCTCGACCTACTTTGCAGAGGGTTTTTTTTTTAAATTGTGAATGGGTGTTGTTCTTCATCAAATGCTTTTTCTGCATCTATTGAAATGATCATATGGTTTTTATCCTTTCTCTTATTGATGTGACATATATGTTGATTATTTTGCAAATATTTAACCAGTCTTACATCCTGGGAATAAGTCCCACTTGGTTGTGGTGTATTTTTTTTAATGTATTGTTGGATTTGATTTGCTAATATTTTGTTGAGGATTTTTTGCATCTATATTCATGAGAAATATTGGCCTATATTTCTCTCTCTCTCTCTCTCTCTCTCTCTCTCTCTCTCTCTCCCTCTGTGGTGTCTTTATCTGGTTTTGGTATCAGGGTGATACTGGCCTCATAGAATATATTTGGAAGTTTCCTTTCTCTTCTACTTTTTAGAATTAAAATTTCTTAAATATGATTAATGATTGTAGTTAAAGTCAGTGATTTAAGAGCTGGAAAAAGCATTGTTCCTAAACTTACAATAAGAAAAAACTGAATAAGCTTCAAATTAACAATTTTTCTTGTACCTATGAGAGAACTAATATTGCAGGCAAATAACTAACTTAGCAGCAAGAAAAAGACAAAGGCTTGTAGGAAGAAACAGGATTCACGCATTTGCTTACCTGTGACAGATGCTGCTATATTGCATGAAAGCTGGTAAGATGATTAAACTAGAAATGTTTAAAGAATTGTCAAAGGCCAAGTGTGGGCTAGCATGAGAGTGTGAAGTCCTAGGGGGCTGCAGACATGGGATAGTTCATACCCTTCTGTAGGTTTTACCTCTGGGAACACCAGGTGCTCATAGGGAAGATCAGGGAGAATTCTAAGAAAATGTCCTGTAAAGTGTTAGCTGGGGAAGGAGAACAGCAACCATTGTCCACTACTGAAATGTCACCTTGACATAACTCCTTTATCTCTTTTCCAACACAGCCTTACTCTGCAGCAGGAAGAGGATCAACACTGTACCCTGAAAGTATTGGTAGAAATTGACTGTAGCTAGAAAAGAAAAATAAGGGGGAAAAGAAGATTTCCCCATTGGGGGAGAGGCAAAAATATTTGCTAGGGACAGATCTACAGCTGGGAAAGGGGAAGAAACACTTGAGACTCAGGTTTCCAGTGTCTGTTTAAGACTGAGGCTTCATGAGAACATGAGAGGTCAACCCTCTCCCATCACTGTCGCCAGGCTAGCAAGAGCTCCAGTGTAATACAGTTGAGAGAGCTGCAGTGGGCAGACTATTTCGGGGGATCAGCCTAAATGAAGACCCCAAACTCTCAGACCAAAGACCTACAAAAAAGGAAAGTCTTGCTCATATTTGAGCGTAAAAAAATTTTTTAGTAACTATTGTCCTATACAATATGTTTAGCTTTCAACAATAAAAATTATACAGTATACCAAAAGGCAGGAAAAAAAAAAACATAGCCTGGAAAGATAGAGCAATCATCAGAACCAGAATCAAACATATGTTGATTTATCAGAGAGAAAGTTTTAAGTTACTATGATTCATATATTTAAAACTCTAATGGGAAAAGCAAACAAAATGCACAGATAGAGAATTTTAGTAAAGAGAAATAACTGTTAAGAAAGTCAAATGAAATGCTAGAAATCAAAAACTCAGCAACATATATGGAGAATATCTTTGCAGGCTCATCGGTAGACTTGACATAGTCAAGGAAAGAATCAATGAAGTTGACTATATGTCAATAAAGTTTATCCAAACTGAACAGAAGGAGAAAAAGATTGGGAAAGAAAATAGAACATGATGCCAAAGAGCTGTGGGACAATATCAGAAAGTCCAACATACACATAGTTTAGAATCTCAGAAGGAAGAAACAGAGAGAACAGAAAAAATATTCAAGAAATAAGAGCTAAGAATTTTCTAAATTAGTGGCAAATACCAGACCTCAGATTCAAGAAGCATAGAGAACCCCAAGAAGAATTTAAAAACGAAAACAAAGTAAGTAAAATACCCAAACAAAAAGTAAGACATACCGAAGACAAAGTCTTGAAGGAAGCCAGATGGAAAAAACACATTACCTACAGAGGAATAAGTATAAGAATATATTTGGAATTCCACATCCAGAAAAAGTGCCCTCAAGTATAGAAACAACAAACACTTTCTCAGACAAACAACAATGTAAGGATTCTCCTACTAGCAGCATACCCACCTTATAAGAAATGTTAAAAGACCTTCTTTAGGGTAGGAAAAAATGACATATGTCAGAATATTAGATCTGTACCAAGAGATTAAAAGGATCAGAAATGGAATAAACAAAGGGCTTATAAGATCATTTTTGTCTTATTTTAATTGCTCTAAAAAATAACTGACTATTTAAAGCAACAATATTAACAATGAATTGTGTGTTTATAGCATGTGTAAAATATATGGAAACAATGGCACATGAGAGGGAGAGAAGAATTGGGAATACACTGTTATAAAAGTTTTTGAACAATATGTGTAATAGGAGAGTATTATTTGAAAGTAGATTCAGATTTTTTAAAATTTTATTGTAAACAGTAGGGCAACCATTAAAAAAGTGTTTAAATGTTGAAGTCAACCCAAAGAAGGGAGAGAAGGTAAAAAGAAAGAAATAATAAGTGAAACAAACAAAAAGCAGCCAGTAAGATGACCGAGTTTAATCCAATCATATCAATAATCATCTTTAAAGTGAAACTTCTAAACACACAAGTTAAAAAGACAGAAATGGAGGAACAGGGGTAACTCAGTTGGTTAAGTGTCCAACTCTTGATTTTGGCTAGGCCATAATCTCACAGTTCGTGGGATGGAGCCTGCGTCAGGTTCCACACTGCTTGGGAAGCTCTCCTCACTCTCTGCCCCTCCCCCTGTTCTCACACCTTCTCTCTCTCAAAATAAACAAATAAACATTTATTTTTTTAAAAAAAAAACAAGATGATCAGAATTGACTAAAAAAACCCCCCAAGATTCAAGTTTATGCAGTCTATGAGAGATCCACTTTAAATAAAAAGGCATATTTAAGTTAAAAATAAAAGGATGGAGAAAGGTATATCAGGCAAACACTAACAAAGTATTTATATTAATTTTGAAAATAGTCGACATCACAACAGGGGCTATTATCAGAGATAAAGAGGATATTACATTATGAAAAAAAGTCAATTCTCCAAGAAAATATAATTATCTTAAAGTGTTTATGCACCCAACAACAAGCTTCAAAACACATGAGGCAAAATGCATAGATCTTAAAGGAGAAATAGACTAGTCTACAATTTTAGATGGAGACTTCAACACCTTCTCTCAAGAACTGATAGAAGTAGGCAGAAAATCAGCAGGGATATAGATGACCAGACCAGGAAACGCCATCAACCAACTTGTCCTATTTGCCTTTTGTAGAGCAGCAAAATACACATTCTTCTCAAGTGCTGAGAATATTCTCAGCCATAAAAAACCTTAGCGATTAAAAAGAATAGAAAATATATGAAGTATATTCTGAAATTATATAGAATGAGTTATAATAGATAATAATATCAATAATAGCAAGATATCTCGAAATGCCCACATATTTGGAAATTAAGCAACACTAGACTAAATAATGCACAGATCAAAGAGTAAAAGAAAAGAAAAGAAAAATAGAACGTATCAAAAATTTGTAGGATACAGTTAAAGCATCTCTAGATGGAAATTTATAGTATTTAAATGCTTATATTAGAAAAGAACAATAGAAAGATCTGAATTCAGTAACCTATTCTTCTACCCTAAGACATTAAAAAGGATCAAATTAAGTTGAAAGCAAGCAGATGAAATTAAGTAACATGGAAATAATATAGAACAGAAATCAATGAAATTGAAAACAGAAAACCAAAAGCTGATTCTTTGATAAAGTCAAAAAATTAGTAAGTCTCTGTTCCAGCGCCCCCCAAAAAGAGAAAGACACAATTTACCAACATCAGGAATGAACTATCCCATATGCATTAAAGTATAAGGAAATACTACAAACAAGTCCATATTCATAAATTCATCACCTTAGATAGATGGATTAATCCCTTATAAGGCCTAAATCGTTAAGACTCACTCAAGAATAAGTGCCTACCCAGAATAGTCTTATGTCTGTTAAAGAAATTGAATTTCTAGTTTAAAAACTTCCAAAAAGTGGGGCACCTGGGTGGCTCAGTCAGTTGAGAGACTGACTCTTGATTTTAGCTCAGCTCATGATCCCAGGGTCACGGGATCGAGCCCCACATCAGGCTCCGTGTTGGGCATGGAGTGTTCTTGGGATTCTCTCTCTCTCTCTGCCCATCTTCTCCATTTACACTCACTCTCCCTTAAATTAATTTTTTTAATTTAAAAAAATTCCACAAAGAAAACCCAAATGATTTCACTAGTGAATTCCACAAAACATGTAAGGAAGAAATGATATCAGTTATACACAGAACACAGAAAGTAAGGGAATATTTCCCAGCTTATTTTATGAAATTAGCATTACTCTAAGATCCAAACCAAACTGTATATTGCAAGAAAAGAAAACTATAAACCAAGATATGTCATAAATATAAAGTCAAAATTTCTCAGCAGAATATTAGCAAACTGAATCTAGCAATATATAAAAAGGATTGTACATGAATTGAGACTTATCCCAGATCCCAAGAATACAAGAATTATAAGAACAAAAGAAAGATGGTTCAAAGTAAAAAATCAATCAATATAATTCACCATGTTAATAGGTATATCTATCTACTAACTTATGTACCTACCTACCCGTCTATCTCAATAGGAGCAAAACCAAAATTTAAAATCCTTTCATGATAAAACTTTCATGAATAACTCTAAGAATAGAAGAAACTAGGGAAACAGAAATCAAAACCACAGTGAGATACCAACTCACACCAGTCAGAGTGGCTAAAATGAACAAATCAAGAGACTATGGATGCTGGCGAGGGTGTGGAGAGACGGGCACCCTCCTACACTGTTGGTGGGCATGTAAACTGGTGCAGCCGCTCTGGAAAACAGTGTGGAGGTTCCTC
>NC_043700.1:80909506-80951360 GCF_006229205.1 Suricata suricatta | reverse complement strand
CTAATTACATGAAATAGAAGTTGGGGTTTTGATTTTTTACTTTGCTTTTCTGTTTGGAGTGTGATTGTAACTACTGTAGTGTAAATGATGGAAAATAATTGCATATGTTAAAAAAATAAATAAATAAACAGAAAAAAAAGAATAGAAGAAACTTCCTTATACTTTATATAGGGAATCTATGAAAAACCTTCAGCTAACACCATACATAAGGGTAAGATACTGAATGTAACACCATACTTGAGGGTAAGAAACTGAATGCATAGTTTAGGAATAAGGCAAGGATGTTCATTCTCACTATACCTATTCAATACCATACTGGAAGTCATACATAGCCAGTGAAGTAAGCTAAGAAAAAGAACTTAAAAGCGTACAGATTTGAAAGGAAAAAGATGACTGCCTTTATTTGAAGATAACAAGGTTGTCAATGTAAACAATTACAAAGATACACAAAAACATTCCTGAAATTAGCATGTAAGTTTTCATCTTTTTAAATGTTTTTATTTATTTTTGAGAGAGAGACAGCATGAGCAGGGGAGGAACAGAGAGAGAGAGAGGGAGACACAGAATCTGAAGCAGGCTGCAGGCTCCGAGATGTCAGCACAGAGCCCAACACGGGGCTCAAACTCACGAACCGTGAGATCATGGCCTGAGCCGAAGTTGGATGCTTAACTGACTGAGCCACTCGGGTGCCCCTGTATGTAAGTTTTAAAAGACCAATACACAAATCATATTCTTATCTTCTGACACTGAATAACTGGAATGTGATATTAAGAAACAATACCATTTACAGTTATACCAAAAAACTGAAGTACTTAGTTATAAGCTTCACAAAAGATGTGGAAATGATGCTGAAAACTATACTGATAAAATATATTAAAGAAAATATAAATATATTGAGAAATAAAATGTGTTCAGGGTTTAGAAGCATCAGTATTATTAAGATGTCATTTCTCCCCAAGTTTATCTTATAGATTCAATGCAATCTCAATCAAAATCACAGTAAGCATTTTATAGGTAATGACAAGCCAATTCTGCAATTTATATGGAAAGGCAAAGGACTTAGAGGTGTCAAAACAATTCTGAAAAAAAAAAAAAAAAGAAAATGTTGGAGGACTCCCACTATAAGATTTTCAGACTTACAATAAAGCTATAATAGTCAAGACAGTGTTGTATGGGCTAGCAGCTATGTGCATAAAGTAATGGAACAAAAGAGAATTCACATATGGACCCACAGAAACATAGCCAACTGATTTCACATATAGGTGCCAGGACAGTGCAATGGGCATAGGAGTGTTTTCAAAAATGGATACTGAAACAACTGGACATACAAATGCAAAAATAAAACAAAAAAACCTCCGCATATATTTCACACCTTGAAGAAAATTTAACTAAAGCTAGATCATAAACCTGATCATAAAATGTAAAACTCTTAAATGTCTAAAAGAAAACAGCAGAAAGTTTTAATGACCTGGGGTTTGGCAATGAGTTTTTAGACACAATGTTAAAAGAAAAAAAAATTGATGAATTGGACTTTATTAAAACTCAAATCTTTGCTCTGCCAAAGATATACTTTATAAAACAAAAACACAAGGCACAGTCTCAGAAAAAATATTTATAAATCACATGTCTGAGAAAAACTCATATCCAGAATTAATAACATCTTTAAAACTCAACAATAAGAAAAGAAACGGGCTCCTGGGTGGCTCAGTTGGTTCAGCGCCCCACTTTGGCTCAGGTCATGTTCTTACCACTCTGAGTTCAAGCCCCACATTGGGCTCTGTGTGGAGGGAGCTCAGAGCCTGGAGCCAGCTTCGGATTCTGAGTCTCTCTCTCTCTTTCTCTCTGTGCTCCTCCCCTTTCTCAAAAATAAAGAATACATTAAAAAAAAAGAAAAGAAAAGAAACAACCCACTTTTTAAAAAATGGGCAAAAGATCTGAACAGTTAATTCACTAAGAAGATATTAATGGCAAATGAGCATTAAAAGATGCTCAACATCATTTGTTACCAAGAACATGTAAATGAAAACCATGATGTGGTAGCACTACATACTTACTGGAACTGCTGAAGTAAAAACCAAACCAAACCAAACAAATAACCTGTCCGTACCAAATTCTGGTAAGGAGGCAGAATAGCAGGAACTCTCCTTTACGGTGGTTGAGTGTGGACAATAGTACATCCATGTTGGTAGATGGTTTGTCATCTGATGAAGTATACTCTCACATGACCAGACATCCCACTTGTGGGCATTTCAACTCCAAATGAGTTGAAACACATAGGAATGCTTATCACAAATTTTATTCAAAGTCATCCCAAACAACCAAAATGTACTTCAACCAAGATGCACTTGGAAACAACCAAGATGTACTTCAATGGGGTGATGGATAAATTAACTTGATATCCATACAATGGACTATTACTCTGGGAAAAAAAAAAAGAATGGGCCTTTGATTCATACACAATAACATGGATGAATCTCAAATGTATTCCGCAAGTGAAATAAATCAGACCCCAAAGACCACATGTGGTATGATTACTCCTTTAAAATTTTTCGGAAAGGGCACATCTGTGAGGATAGAAAACGGGTCAGTGGTTGCCAGGGCTTGAGGGAACAGGGAGAGGTTTTCTACAAAGTGGCCACCCCAGCGAGCTTTTAGGGGAGTGGAATGCTCTAGATAGCGCTGGGGTAGTAGAGATACAGGAATCTATGCATTTGTCAAATCCCATAAAACTGTGCACCACAAAGAATGAATTTTAATGTATGCATGTTGAAAACAAAAATTGACCAAGATGTCAGGGACATCCCAATAGGAAATACGGAAAAAAACTATTTGGTGAGTAGCAACTTTTACACAGTGTCAAAGAATGGAAAAAACAAACAGCAACAAATGTAGTGCAATGACTTCAAAAAAGTTGGTGTGTAACCTCTTCCTTCTCCTTCACGGCGATGGCGATGGAGGCTGTGAGGCAGGCTCCCGAACACAAGGCCTGTGTCAGTCTCCCTCTGTAGGCCGAAGGGTTACAGTACAGGGCTTCTCAAAGGAAGAATATTCCGACCACCCTTTTTAGCAGAAAAATTTCTCCGAGGTCATCAGTTCATAATGCTGACATCTTTTATCCTCTTGTTTTAAGGATATGTATAAACATAAAATATATAATTTTTATGTTTACAATTCTCATGCAGCTATGAAAACCGTAACAAAAAACTATAACCACAGTAAAGCTCAATCTAATAACAACATTAAATTGGTGAAATCAAATCACTGCTCACAAGGTGGTTGGGTCTTTGGAGGTGCACAGGCTGTCTGTTGTTGAGACTATTTAATGATCCTGCCATTATTTTCTCCCCAATTACACAAACCTCATTTTTTTAAAACATGGCTTAATGTCATAGAAGATGGCCTGAAGAGACTGGGAGTCACTTCCCACAGTAACAACCATCATTATTACTACCGGACCCTGTTATAATTACTCTATTCCCACCTGTACCTAGTCTGTGCTAAATAAAATTCCATGTAAGTTGAATTTGATCCTTGTCCTCTGAGGAGACTGAGTGTGAAGATAACACAATGATGCAGATGGACATAATCTGTATGTTTTAGGAGAAAAGAATCTGTTGGCAATTATGAGTGAAGGCTCAGCTGTCTTTGTCCAGAGTGTCTGTTTTAGATTCTGACAGGAGGAAGATGCCAACACCATGTTCAGGTGGGATTTCAAAGTCTTGCACCACTACACTGATCTATTTTGAAATGTTTGGAATTCCCTAAGGTTACAATAATGCTTTCTACTATGCTTTCAAGATGAGAAAAAAAAAACACTTATAGAAGGTAACTCAATAACATAACTCATCAATTTAAATAGAAATCTATAAAAAGGGGCGCCTGGGTGGCTCAGTTGGTTAAGCATCCGACTCTCAGCTTAGGCTTAGGTCATGATCTCACGGTTCCTGAGTTTGAGCTTCACACTGGGCTCCACACTGAAAGTGCAAAATCTGCTTGGGATTCTCTCTCTCTCTCTCTCTCTCTCTCTCTCTCTCCCTCCCCCCTTCTCTCTTTCTTCCCCTTCCCTACTCACATGAGGGTGCACGTGCTCTTTCTCTCTCTCTCAAAACAAACTTTAAAAAAAAAAGAAATCTAAAAAAGAATTGTTAGACACCTGATTCTGTTGATTATCTGTGATTTGGAGAAAATCATCTTGTAACAATGGATAGTCAAGTGGACACTGGAGTCATTTTTGATATATATCATCTGAAAATAAAACATGCCTTCGAATTTTTACAATGCTGCGACCAGCTTTTGCTCAAGTCTGTAAGACAGCAAGTCAGGGGTTGCACTAGGGCTGTGTGAGAGAAAGACAATGACCGGCACATTTTTCTGTAGTGCTCAGTGTGACTCCTGGCTCGACAGCTCAGCAGACACGGTATTCAAAGATTTCCCTGCTCCCTTGATTCCCTGCGTGTGCCTCCAATACCACGCTTGAGAAACAGCCGCAAAGAAAGGGATACACGTGTGGGTGACGCAGCCACGTCCTGGCAGCCACGCTTACCAGCTCTATTGTCCTTGGGAAAATCACCAGCCTCCTTGTGCTTTCATCACCTGATCAGTAAAGTAATGTAAGAGTGACGAGGTTCATATGAGGAGATGTAGGTAATGTCCTGAGAGAAAAGCTTGATAGAAGGACATACTTTATAAATGTCAGCTATTATTATTGTCACACTTAACACATTGAGTTGGAATCACCCATTACCTCTTTTTGCTTTATACTCAGTGGTTCTATGAGCTCTTGGAGGGCAGGGACCACAATTTCTTCCTCTCTGTACCCACAGCTCTGGCCACACAATATTCCATCAAGGTGTCTGAATTGAAGAAAGGGAATAGAATTGGAAACAAAGAGACTGTGACCAAGCAAAAGGACAAAATGAATAACTTTTGCTTTGGAGTGGAGGATAGTAATACCTGTGTGACACTTCAGGGCCAACCTCTGTCTCCAGCATCTCAGTGCATTTAACAAATTATTCCTTGGAGTGCCTTTGGGTGGCCTATTGACAGTGATTCTGCACTACAGTTTGTTTTCTCTGCTATAAAATAGACCTGAAGGCTAATAAGTGAACCAATTTTTATTTAATTTTTAAAATGTTTTTAATGTTTATTTATTTTTTAGAGAGAGAGAGAGTATGAGTAGGGCAGGGACAGAGAGAGAGAGAGAGACACTGAATCTGAAACAGGCTCCAGGCTCTGAGCTGTCAGCACAGAGCCCGATGCAGGGCTTGAACCCACAAACCGTGAGACCATGACCTGAGCCAAAGTCAGATGCTTAGCTGACTGAGCCACCCAGGCGCCCCGGTGAACCAATTTTTAAAAAGCTATTGGAAATACTTTGGACTGGGTGTTGGATATATATTATATATCTATAATCTTACACTTTGCAACTTCACCTTATGTGTATATATATATATATATATATATACACATATAGATATAAATATATGTTTGTGTGTATGTATATATAATACCTTAAAATAAAATTTTAAAAAGGCCTTTGCCGATCAATTGCAATTCCACCTGACACGTGTTTACAAGGTCACCACTGCTACCATGGGTGTCCTTTCCTTGGTACCTCCCAACCTACTGATCCCAAAGGCATCCTGTGTATACACAGCATATAAAAATGGGAAATCTCCTGTTACTCACTTGCAATGGGCAAGCCCTCTGGGCTTCAAAACACTGAGGCTTTTTGTTAAAGAGCACCCAAAATTAATGGTCATGTAATCTAACCACCAGAGGGAGCCAACACAGCCAGAATAATAATATACCTTAGCAAAACCACCAATCAAGTTTTTCAGACAAGGACTGCAGAGTTCCAACACATGCAAGTCTCAATTTCTTAGTTCCTAGGAAGGCATGTGAAATTTTACTGAATTCGGATTTCATTGATGGCTTTATTTTTCTCCTCAAAAGTAGACATTTAATAATAAGCTGTAGCCGACTTTGGAGGCATTAGCACTAATAAACGTCTACTAAGAATAAGGATGTGAGTATCAGGATAGCTCATCTTTGAAAAACACTTTACAAATTATGAAGAATGTTCAGGTGAAGCAGTGAGTTTCACAATTTTTCTTCTTAATACAGGAATTTCATTTATAAATGCAGTTTGTGCCTGTTGGAGATGAAAAAGCAGTTGCCACTGCATTGATGTAGGGCTACAATTAGCATATAAAGAAATTAGAAAAAGGCATGCCCGGGAGCTCTGCTGCATGGTTTTCTAGCAGAGCATGGAATGGATTTCAGGCCCCACACACCTTACCAGACAGCTCTGTACTGGAACAAGCACACGAGCATATTTGCAGTCCCAAAATCTGGGCAGTGGTGGCCCCATGAAATGCTTCGATAAGGACCATTCATTGATAAGGACTACAATATTTTCTTAATCTCATGTAAAATGCACTTGCCCCCTTTCAATCAGAATGCTGACCTTGAGCTCTTCCTGTAGGGAAATTCTGAATCCACTATTAAGGCATAGAAATGAACATTTTCTGGGTACCTGGGTGGCTCAGGCTGACTTCAGTTCAGGTCATGATCTCACAGTTCATGAGTTTGAGCCCCACATCAGGCTCTGTGCTGACAGCTCAGAGCCTGGAACCTGCTTTGGATTCTGTGTTTTCCTCTCTCTCTGCCCCTCCAACTCACACCCTGTCTCGCTCTCTCTCAAACAAAATAAGTAAACATTAAAAAAAATTTTAAAGAAATGAATATTTTCCATCCTGTTTTCTTCTGCCTTCAATCTACCCTGCTGGAAAGGTCTTGCTCTTATGTTCCAAATTGCCTTCTTCTTTATAATTTCCATTTCTTGATCATTCCTCATGTCCTTATTTTTGTAGCCATGACTTTTTTTCATTGGTTAAAAATTTTTGTAGGTGAACTGATACCAGGCTTGAACATCTTACATGTGATCATTTCTCAGCCCTTAGCTTATTTGACCTGACAACACCTCTTATCTTTGTTGATCACTCTATTTTTAGAAAATAGTTTCTTCAGGAGCACCTGGGTGGTTCAGTCAGTTGGGCATCTGACTTTGGCTCAGGTCATGATCTCATGGTTTGTGGGTCTGAGCCCCGTGTCAGGTTCTGTGCTGACAGCTTGTTCAGAGCCTGGAGCCTGCTTTGGATTCTGTGTCTCCTTCTCTCTCTGCTCCTCCCCCACTTACACTCTGTCTCTGTCTCTCAAAAATAAATAAATGTAATATAATTTTTTAAATTAAAAAACAAACAAACAAACAATTTCTTCATTTGGCTTCCAGGACACAGCTCTTTGGATTCTCCTTCTTCCATGCTCACTGTTGTTCTCAGTCCCGGCCCTGATTCGTCCTCATATTCCTGATTTCTAAGGATTGACATGCACAAATGATTCTCTCCTCTGCTCTGTCTACACTATTACCCAAGAGGTCTCAGCTCACCTATGGCTTTATATACCATCTATCATGAAAAATCTCGCAAGTGTAATTCTCCCCCAGCCCCTATCCTGAACTCCAGACACATATTCCTACTCAACATCTCTATTTGGATATTTAAAAGCATCTCAAATAGACTGCCCCAAAGAAAACTCTTAAATTTCCACTCCCCCCACCATGTGCTTCTCTCACAGTCTTTCTCCCTTTCTCCCCCAAAAATGGTATGTATCTCCTTTTTTGGTTGCTTATGGCAAAAACCTTGGCTCATGTCTTTCTCTCACTCCCCACATCAGCAAATGCTGTTGGTTTTAGGTTTGAAATATGCCCAGAATAGGACTACTTCATACTACTCCATAGCTATTGCTGAAGTCTAAATCAGCACCACCTCTTGGACTGGATTATTAGAACAGTCTTCTAATTCACTTCCCTAATTCTGCCTTTCCTCCCCTCTCCACACTCCAAACCAGAGTCAATGTTCTTTACTACAGTTAAAGTGATTCTAAGGGAGCCTAAGTGAGATCATGTCTCTCCTCTGTAAAACATGTCCCACCTCACAGAGAGAAACTCAAGAAACTCTAAGACTCTACATGGTCAATGAACCTTGGGTCAGTGATCCGAAGGTTCTACTTGGACAGCCCCCTGCTGTATTTCTGGATATTGTTCAAGCTTCACTGTCCTTTGTGCACCTTCTTTGAACATGTCAAACCTGCTCCTACCTCTAGGTCTTCATACTTGCTGGTTTGTCTGTCAGGACTGCTCTTTCTTCAGAGTCCTTATGCTTGCTCCCTCAACTCCAAGGTCAAATGTCAATGTTCAAACGTCATCACAACAGATAGGTCTTCCCTGACACACTATATTGAATAACTACTCTCCCGTCACTCTCTGTCCCCCTTACCCTGCATTACTTTCTTTCCTAGCACTTCCTAACATTTCTGTCCATTGTATGGATGTGTACTGGGTATATATATTTGCATATACATATAGTATATATATTTGTATATGTATATGTGTTTGTGTGTGTTTGATCACTGTCTCTCTCCCTATCAAGAATATAAGCTCTATGATAGAAAGTATTTTGTTTCATTCATTGTTATATTTCTCAGTGCCTATGAAAAATGGCTAGCACATACCAGATGTTCAATAAATATTTGTTGAACGAATGTGGAATAAATCTAGGCAGTTTATATACTGACTAAAATTTATATACAATATATGAAATAAAATGTATTAAAATTTGCTTTCCTGTGTTGCCCAAGCACGACTGGGCATCTTGGAAGGATTTAAAGAGACACAGTATTTGCCCTCGTAGCACAATGAAGCCACGTAATGTTTGCTGAATATTGGAGTGGAATCTGCCATCTTTATGTTCTATGATTGTCTAAAGGTAATTGGGCAAAACAGGAGCTACTCACTAACATTACTTAAAACTTTTTGGCTTTGTGTTGAATCACAAAGCATTATGTATTACATGTTTGTTTCTTTTTACCAATTGCTATCAAATTCTATTACTATTACTATTTGCATACATGTTATAAGCTCACCCAAAGGATATATTATGAATGTCATAGTACATTACTGCAGATGCTGAAGAATCCAGGCTGATGTCTTAGGAGGGAATATCCATCAGTGAAGTCAGAAATTGTTTCTATTTATCACCCAATTGCTAAAGCTAATTGTTTATGTAAAAACTCCTTGATGAGTGTTGTTAGCATATTAAAGTATATTGACTGAAGTTGAATATATGATCTAAATGACATATAGCTTAAGTATACTTGCAAAAAACAAAAGATAAATTCATTTACAACAGGGTATGATTAAGGAAAAGTTTTTACTTAAAAAAAATCCCCAAACTATACTTAAAAAAATGGGGCACCTGGGTGGCTTATTTGGTTAAGCATCTAAGTCTTGATCTCAGCTCAGGTCTTGATCTCAAGGTCATGAGTTCAAGCCCCACACTGAGCCTCATGCTAGATGTGGAACCTGCTTAAAACAAACAAAAAACTACACTAATAGCTAACCTGGTTTATAGTAGCCTAAAGAAAACAAATCTAAAATTTCCTAATATTTCCTTCCTTACATTTTTAATATTTGATCTTTATCTTTGAAATGAACATGTAGAGGTAAAAATACAATATGAATCAGATAGAATGAAATAGATATTTTAATGCTTATGTAATACAGCAGCCATGCGCCAGAGGGGTTGGAGCGTGGGCTTTGGACCCGGCCTGCCTGGTTAGGAATCCTGGCTCTGCTACTTCCTGGCTGTGGGTCGTGGGCAAACTATCTTGCCCACGTGATTCTGCTTCCTTATAGGGTTGTTGTGAGGAATAATGAGATGGTTACTGGTAATACACTTAGACTATCACTGAGTGTAATCACTCAATAAATACTAGCTATTATTATCAGCTCTATATAATGAAAGTAAAGTTCTGCCATCACATCCTCCTTTGTAGCTAATAGGCTGAATTAACTCAATTTGCACTAATTTGTCAAAAATATCCAAATAGTCTCATCTGAAATTACTCCAAAAGAAAGAGAACCTTTTATACAGCAGAGGAATGCTTAGCACCTTCTTTAAAGATGCCAGTTTCTCTCCAGGAATCTACTGATTACATACACTTCAGATGGCATAATTGGTACTCAGAGCCCTTAGAGATATTTCCTGGGTTATTGCTTTTAAAAAGCTCTGTGAAAGCCAATAGTAACTACTAGCTTCCAATGTGTTTCATTATTGATATTGATATTTTGAGATCATGACAAAGGCAGTGAGAATCCTGATTAGTTTATGAATTCTCTTCATTTTACACTCTCTTTAGCTCTGTTATCCCCAGCCAGCACCCACTAATATAGATACACACACATTTATATCTCACACTACCCACTTAAAACACTGAGAAAACGATTTGTTATGTATCCATCTTCACTTTAGTGTTTGTGCTTTTGAATCCTCTTTTAGGGTAGACTGTATTATCTTACCCTTTCTCACTGTATTAATTCTGTGAGACGTGGTAGATATGATACAAGGTCTATTCTAGCCCCATTAATTCTATGACAGATTGTAGACTACTCTTACATTGAATTTGAAACTATAAAGTATGCTATGATTTAGGGACTTAACTCCATTCTTTCATTCACATTATAGAGAGAAACGCAAACCTTGCGTATTTTTTTCCTAATTGAGTTTTCTTAATTTTTAAAATTGAGGTGAAATTCACATAATAAGCAATTAATCACTATAAAGTATACAAATTAGTAGCATTTAGTATATTCCCAATGTGGTTCAACCACCCCCTCTTTCTAGTTTCAAACTTTTCATTATCCCAGAAAAATACCCATACTTATTCAATAATCACTCCACATTCCTTCCTTCCTCCATCCCCTGTTTTCTGTCTCTGTGGACTTTCCCATTCTGGATATATCATATAAAAAGGATCACACTCTTTGTGTCTAGTTTCTTTTACCCAACCTGTTGTCAAAATTCATTTAAGTTATAGCCTATATCAGCATTTTAGTATTGCTTATTGATTAACAATATCTCATTATATTTGTATATCACAATATGTTTATCATTCATCCATTGATGGGCATTTGATTGTTTCCACCTTTTTGCTTCTATGAATAATGCTGCTATAAACATTCATCTACAAGTTTCTAAATTTTTTAAAAAGTTTATCTATTATTGAGAGACAGAGCATGAACAGGGGAGGGTCAGTGAGAGAGGGAGACACAGAAGCTGATGCAGGCTCCAGGCTCTGAGCTGTCAGCACAGAGCCTGTAGCGGGCTCGAACCCACGAATGTGGGATCTGACCTGAACCGAAGTCGGATGCTTAACAGACTGAGCCACCCAGGCGCCCTCATCTACAAGTTTCTATGTGAAACATATGTTTTCATTTCTTTTGGATATATACTCTAGGAGTGGAATTTATGGGTAATATGATAACTCTGTATTTAATTTTTTGAGGAACTGCCAAAATGTTTTCCGCAGTGGCTGCATCAATGTACTTCCCACCAGCCATGGAGGAAGGTTCTAATTTCTCCATGTTCTTGCCATTATGTTCCATTTTTGTTATTTTTTTTTATTAATGCCATCTTAGTAGGATGAGATGGTATCTCATTGTAGTTTTGATTTGCATTTTCTTAATGACATCTTTTTGTATATGTATTCGCCATTTGTATATCTTCTTTGGAACATTTCTGTTCATGTTCTTTGGCCATTTTAAAAATTAGATTGTTTGTTTACCTTTTTGTTGTTGAATTGTAAGAGTTATTTATATATTACGGAAATTAAAGTTTTATCAAATATGTGATTTACAAGTATTTTATCCCATTCTGCAGATTGCCATTTCACATTCTTGATAATGGCCATTGATGTACACACTTTTGACATTTTTATGAAGTCCAAGTTATTTTTTCTTTTGTTGCTTGGTGTTAAATTTAGGAGTTCATTGGGGTGCCTGGGTGGCTCAGTCAGTTAAGTGTCTGACTTCGAGTCAGGGCATGATCTTGCAGTTCACGAGTTCCAGCCCCACATCAGCCTTCTGTGGTGACAGCTCAGAGCCTGGAGCCTGCTTCAGATTCTGTGTCTCCCTCTCTCTCTGCCCCTCCTCTGCTCATGCTCTGTCTCTCAAAAATAAAAAAATGTTTTTAAATGTTAAAAATTTAATTAAAAATTTAATTAATTAATTGCCAAATTTATGTCAGTCCTCAAATTCATATGGCACTTCAAGGGATCCCAAATAGTCAAAACATTATTTAAAAGGAAAAAAAAAGTTGGGATACTCATGCTTCCTGATTTCAAAGCTTGTCACAAATCTACAGTAATCAAAGCAGTATGGTATTGACATAGGACAGACATATACTCCCATGTAATAGAATTGAGATTCCAAAACTAAACCCAAACATCTAGGCAAGCTGATTTTTGACAAGGATGCCAAGACCATTCAATGAGGGAAAAAAATATTCTCTTCAACAAATGGTGTTAGAATAACTAAGTATCCAAATGCAAAGAAATGAAGCTGCACTCCTACCTTACTCCACATGCAAAAATCAAGTCAAAATGGATCAATGACTTAAATAGGAAAGCTAAACCAATAAAACTACTAGGAGAAAAACAGGGGAAAATATTCACCATGGATAATTTCAATCCACAGATAATTCTCTACTCCAGTTAAAAGTGAACTTTTTGTTTGTTTATTTGTTTATTTTTTATTTTTTTTAAATGTTTTTTATTTTTGATACAGAGAGAGACAGAGCATGAGAGGGGGAGGGGCAGAGAGAGAAGGATACACAGAACCAGAAACAGGTTCCAGGCTCTGAGCTAGCTGTCAGCACAGAGCCTGATGCGGAGCTCGAACCCATGAATGTGAGATCTGACCTGAGCCAAAGTTGGAGGCTTAACCAACTGAGCCACCCAGGTGCCCCGTGTTTGTTTATTTTTTTGAGAGAGAAAGACACAGAGCATGAGTGGGGGAGGGTCAGAGAGAGGGAGATACAGAATCAGAAGCAGGCTCCAGGCTTTGGGCTGTCAGCACAGAGCCCGATGCGGGGCTCGAACCCACGAAATATGAGATCATGACCTGAGCTGAAGTCAGCCACTTAAAACCGACTGAGCCACCCAGGCGCCCCAAAAGTGAACTTTTCTATCATAACTTTTGCCCAAAGACTATGGAGATAGTAATAATGCTGACTAACTTAAGTTTTATCTTCTTTCATTCCCCTGTCCATTAGGATAGACAGTTTATAACAAATGTCCTTTTTTAAGGTAATCAGAAAGGAAAAGAATTATGTACTTACGCTAATTCTGGCAAAAAGTACTACTGGCTATGGGTAATAAAAATAAAACCCAAATGAACAATTTAAACCAAACATACCCTTCGGTTTATAAATTCTTTTGCCAGATTGATTACTTTCATCCCTTCCCTTACCCAATAATTTTATTAGGAGTAGTTAATATAGTGGTTAAGAGCACAGACCCTGCCCCCAGAGGGTTTCCATTCCCAGCCTTACAACTCACTTCACTGCTCCATGCCTCAGCTCCCTCATCTTTTAAATGGGAATAATATTAGCGCCTACCTCATGGTTGTTGCCTAGCACAGAGTAAGTATCACTTAAGTATGTGCTATTATTTCTAGGACTGACAGAGGAAGGATCAGGCAAGAGTAGTAGTTCTATGCTTCCTAAAGTACTGATCCATGATTATATACAGAGTTACTAGAAAAAGCAACTCATATGGTGGCCATGAACGTGTGCCTTGTAGACCTTCAAGTACAGGGAGTGTAACTGAATAAGGCCCCAGCTGCTGTGCTCTGAAATTTATCACCACGTTTGCACAGAGGCCTCACTTCCCACCAGCTGCTCCCAGTCAGTAGCCAAGAGCTGCAGGAATGCCAAGGAAGGCCATTCCTGGGAGGCACAGGACTGTCTTATGGTCAGCTTTGGCCAGAGGACTCTTTGACAACCCTGTTGAAACTTCCTTAATGTGAAAGATAAGTAGACCTTCCCCCCTGTTTTGTCCTCACTGGGTTGGTCTTGCCTCATGGTCTGATGGATCTCCTAGACTTTTCTTTGCTCCCTCCCTATTTTTTCTCACACTTTTAATCCCATCTAAGTGTCCAGTTCTTAAAGGACTTGGACTAACACAGTCTGACATTCAAAACACTCTTAGATATGACTGTAACCTATATTCTACTTTATCTCCTACTTCTTAGCTATGAATGTCTTCCACTCTAGGTCCTCCTGTGTGCCTACTGCTTTCCCATCTCTGGGCCTTTGTACATGCCCCTTCATTGAGAAAGCATTTTTGCCTACTGGACCCCACTTGTCATGGATCATGCATCTCAAATGTCACCTTCACTAAGCCTTTCAAGATCTGCCAGCCAGACATACTCCTTCCCTTCTCTAAACCTCCAGCACTCTTACCTTTGAGTTGTTTTATAAGCTTATTAACAGCAATAACCATCTGTTACTTTGAACCCTCCAAAGTCCCCTGCTTGTACAGAATAGGCTCTCAATATGTGTAGACTGTAATTAGAAAATTAGGAGGAATTCTATTCTAGTGAATTTAATTTTTAACAGTCAGGATTTCTAACATCCATTTTGCTTCATACAGCAAAAATGAACCCAGGTGAATAAAAAAAATCCTATGTATCAAACCACTTAAGGCAGAACGTATTATGTAGCAACTCAATTTTGATATCTGCTTAAAATTCTTCATTAAACTTGGCTGATTCTTTTCCTCTGAAAGAGTGATAATGAGAAACTCTAAAATAGCTTTGGGCTTGTCTGTGTATCTGACTGCAGGCTAGGTGACCAAGAAAAATAGTTGTAAAAGAATGCTTCCTCTTCAGGGGCACTGGGGTGGCTCAGTCAGTTAAGCGTGTGATGTCAGCTCAGGTCATGATCTCATAGTTCATGAGTTTGAGCCCCGTGTCAGCTCTGTGTTGACAGCTCAGAGCCTGGAGCCTGCTTCAGATTCTGTGTCCCTCCCACCCCCCCGTCCTTCCCCTGCACACACTCTGTCTCTCTCTCAAAAATAAATGAATATATTTTTAAAAATGTTCCCTCCTCTAACAAAGGGATCTTGGCTTAAGGGCTGGCAAGGCCACCATGCCCTCCCTTGGGCTCTTCCAGAAACAGAGAAGGGAGATCTGTCATCCTAATAAACTTTCCTAGGGTGAGGTATAAACATAGTAATATGAGAGGGCACTGATGAGTTCACTATGTAGCAAATTTTACTTGCTCACGTATGTCTGATCATTTGTGGTTATCATGGTGGTTGACATTTATCAAGTGCATGTCATCCACTTTTAATCCTTACAAAAGATTTATCATCATCTAGGACAGAAATTGAGGCTCCATGACCAAGTCATGCTGCTAGGTCACTGGCCAAATTCCTTGACAAGTTTACTGTAGGTGTCCCAAAAATATGCCCATCACATAAAATTCAATTTCTTCCCCCAACTTCATTTCAGTGCTTTTTGGGCAACGTTGCTAGACAATTCGGCTCAAGCAAACTGTCAATGGACTGAAGGCAAGGTTTGGCATGTAGCCAGGGTACGGCAGTAATGCCAGCTCAACAGCTTCAGGTAAAAGGTTACAGCTCTTTAACTTGAGTCTCTAACTATTTCCGGTTGGGAACCCAACACTCAGGTAAGAACCTCTCAGGTGGCAAGCAGGAAGAAGGTGGCTGGTGC
Source organism: Suricata suricatta (assembly GCF_006229205.1). Taxonomy (NCBI): domain Eukaryota; kingdom Metazoa; phylum Chordata; class Mammalia; order Carnivora; family Herpestidae; genus Suricata; species Suricata suricatta. Next base: position 80,935,723 of record NC_043700.1, on the reverse strand, counting down.
GAGGATCAGATAGCACCTGCCCGGACACTCATTTATTAATGATTTAACAAGGGTGGTCACACGGGCGAGCAGCCGTTTTCCCTGCCCTCAGTTACCTCACGAACAGGCCTGAGAAGTGAGCAGGATGGCCAGGTCCCGCAAAGAGGAAGAGAAGGACAGCGCATTCACCAACATTTCCCTTACAGATGACATAGGTAAGGAAGAAAGAGCTTGATGAATTCTGAAATGTAAAGTTCAGCGACTGCTCAGTTTTTTAAAAGTATAACTTATTACTTTTATTATAATGGTGAAACATGCTCATTATAGAAAACTTGAAAAATATAGCTACAAAATAAAACAGAAAATTTTTATGTAAGAGCAATTTTTCTTTTCCTGTTGTATTAAGTGATTTAGAAAGTTCCTGTGGTTGTATTACATCTTCTTTTAAAAATAAATCAACAAATAAAAATGTTTATTTCCTAAAAGCCCAGGAAATAATAACCTTAATGTCATTCCTAGAACAATGTATGCTATTACCATATTTTGTTCAATTATAGTCAATTTCTTCCCTATTTTGTAAAACAATTTTATCATCTCTGAAAAATGAACTCAAGTATGTTGCAATTCACTTTAAGAATTCTTTTAGAAAATGCCTTGTTTTCAAGCAAGGACAAAGTTTGGTGAATTCAACACACTAGAAGGAAAAGGGGAGGATAGTGGTTCTAAAATGCTGACGGAGGGGTAGCGATGGCTCATTCAGCATCCCCGAGAAAACAGACAATGCTGAGCTGCATACTGTCAACTGGAAACACTTCAAACCCACAAGCACCCACATCTTGGGGTGTGTGTGTGTGTGTGTGTGTGTGTGTGTGTGTGTGTGTTGTTGGCATTGTTTTGTATCCAAGTTACGTTAGCACAATCATGGTAAGAAGCCAGCGAGACAGCAGCGAAGCAATGGGGGTTACTGATTTTGATTAACAGAGAGCAGAGCATGAATATTTAACATCAATTGCTCTTTCATACAGCCACGCTTCTCCACTTTCTCCCTAAATGCTCAGATTCAAAAAGCCTCTTTTTAAAGTGCAGCCAGACAATTAGCACAAACCGCCAGCCAGCCAGCGCTAAGCCTCTCCTCCTGGCACTGCGTAAACATGCTGGTGGCTCTGGAAATCAAAGAGGAGCATTTTCAGCCTTTATGAGGAGAGGAAAGGTACAAGGTAGAGGGTCTGTTGAAGAAATGGGATACCGCTGGCCTTAACATGTTCCCACCAGGGTGTTTAGCAAATGACTGAGTTGCAGAAAACAGTGAAGGAAACAAAGACCAAGGGAATCCTGTTTCTTAGCTTCTAGAAGGCATGATGAGTGAGGAGCTTATGCGTGGGGAGCCCTATATGCTGTGGGCGGGCACAGTTCATCCAGAATGCTTGCTTGCTCTAAAGTCACCCCAACCCAGGATTCTTTCTAGATTGTAGTGTGGGCTGGGCCTATAAGCGGGACCGTGGCTGTGGCTGGGAAACGAGACTTCATGAAACCGCTCTCTCTCACCCAGCTCTTGGCACCGCTTCAGCCCTGCCCTCCAGGTCTCATGTTCGGCCACCCCCACACTGGCAGTGCAGACAAAAGCAGAAGAGGACAGAGGCAGGGGGGTTGAATTCAGGTGTCCGTCCACTGTTGGCAATGGTTTTGAGAATGACTCCCTCGGAGTTGCTTGCTAACTGCGTCTGAGCCCATGGACGTGAACCTTGAATAAGCTGGGACAGGGTAAGGACATTCCTGGGTTGGTCCTGAGAGTGGTGGCAGCCGAGCAGGGGCCCCAGCGTCTCCTTGCTCCCGCTTGTGACCTCCTCCTTGGTTAGAGGAGGCGCAGAATCTTTGTGCACAAAAGGCCTGAAGGGATGGGCCGGTCCGGCATGGTAATGGTGGGCTAAGGGCCTGACTGGTACTAATTTGTGCTGTTTCCCTATTTCAAGATGGCATATGGAAATTGTTCATATACTTGTGACAAAAAGAACTGAAACCCCATGTTTTTTGGGTTTTTAGGTAATGTTATCAATTCAATGTGGTAGCACTGCTTGCTATTGTTAGTAAGAGATTCTAGGTCTTTGACCAGAAATAGGAGACCATATTATGAAATAAATGCAGCTTGTGTAATAGACATCATTCAAATTGTAGAGTCTATCCAAGAGTAAAGCATTAAAAGGGTATTGCTTGTATCATACAAAGTTTAGTCCAAGGGCATCTGACTTCAGCTCAGGTCATGACCTCACAGTATGTGAGTTAAAGCCTGGCATTGGGCTTGCTGCTTTTGGGGCAGGCAGGCCCCGTATCAGATTCTCTGCCCTCCCCCCCCCTTAAAAATAAACCTTTAACAAAAAGTTTCTCTCTCTCTCTGCCTCTTGTGAGATTCTCTCTTCCTCTCTCTCTCCTCTCACTCACTTGCTCCCTCTCTCTCTCAAAAGAAAGTTTAGTTCAATTTCTCACTTTTCTTTTAATATGTATTATAATACTGTGTATTACTAAATGTAATACATATTGTATATATACAATATACAAGTCAAGTTCAGTGACTTGCCTGAGGCACACACTGGCTAGCCACATGTGGTGTCCGAAGCTGCTAGAAAATGGAGGTTCTCATATAAGGACTCTGAATACACTCTCAGGCCCCGAGTCCTCTGCTGATTCCCAGGGTGGCTGATTTAGATCCAGTCATTGTCTCTTTTCACCACCTCACCCCTCTTTACACTGTTTCTTTTCCAATCAGAGGAAGGCGAGAGAAAGAATATATTTGCTAACTCCTTGTGGAGAGGACTGGAGGTGTTAAACCCTGGATTTATTGAGGTAATCCTACTCCCACAGTTGGTAAAAAGCTATGAAAACCAGTGACAGTGACACTGGTGGCAGTGACGGCAGTTATTCGGATCAGAAATCGGTCATACTTCATAAATGCATTTGTGGGCTAGTTGTATGGATTTCAGACCAACTGTCTCTATAGAAACAAAGTTATAAATTATAGCATTATAGACCAGCTCATATTGCCTAACCCCAGAGTTCCCAAACTGTGTGTCAAGGTCTCAGGGCACCGCAGCAAACCTACAGGGCTCCGTGGGGCATCTCACACTCTGTCAGGCATTTTGAGAACAGCTAGCTAGAGATGGTTCACAATTTCACTTCAAATAGAGCTACCTCTCTTTCCATGCTGGATTTACTATGGTTTCTATGATAAAGCAAATTCTGTGTAAAAATCAAAGTAGATCAGTTAATGAGGGTGTCAATTTGAGAAGGTTGGAGAAGTTGTACAATGCCCAACATTCCATAAGTGATTGTTTACTTAAGAACAAAATAAAAAAGAAATTAAAATTTCTCTCAATCTGGTATCGTGTTTTTTTTTTTTTCAAATGGTTACTAAGTTTTAAGGACATAAATACTTAAGATGTTTGGACCTAAATACCTAATACATAGAACTTTTTGGTATTTCTCTTGACTTTGGAGCACCATGAAAAAAATGCCTTCGCCTCCAGGGCATTGTGAACCAAGGCAGTCTGGGAATCTCTGGTCTAAGCTATGCTGCAGCTGGACTGCCCTCTCTTCGGAGCTGGAGACATACAGCAGCAGGACAAAGACATTCGATAGTGTTGACCTCTCCTTCCTTCCTTCCTGTGCTTCTGCTCCCCTGGATCTGATGCCATCCCACTTCTCAGATTACCCTTCAACCTCTCTCTCGTGCTCAGGCTCCATTGGGAAACCTTTTCCTCAAGTGTTTCCCCAAGATTCTGCCTTTGGCCTACTTTTCTTCTCTCTCTAGACACACTCTGGATGATCTCATCCACACCTCCAAGCTCCGTTCTCACACCTGGACCAAATATCAGTGGTACTACAATAGAGGTTGCAAATTCAAACACCTTTAGGGCAAGGCAATGATTCATGGCATTTCATTATTTATTCCATTCAATGTCCAAAAAAGCGATTGAAATTTAAATTCTTTTTTCAGATGATTAGGTTTTACATTATGAATTTTTTTTAGCTTTTTATTTTAATGTGGTAAGAACACATAATATGAAATATAGCCTCTTCACAGACTTGTAAGTGCACAGTACAGTATTGTTAACTACAGGCACAACACTGTACACCAGATCTTTAGAATTTACTCATTTTAACATCCCTGTTGATTGGCAAATGCCCCCTTTCCCTTCTCCCCAGAGCCCCCCTGCAAACCACCATTCTATTCTTTGCTTCTATGAGTCTATTTTAGATACCTCATGTAAGTGGAATCATAGAGTATTTGTCCTTCTGTGACTGGCTTATTTCACACGGTATAATATCCATGAGGTTTATTCACACCACGGCATAGTGCAGGACTTCTTTCCTTTCTTAAGGCTGAAGAATATTCCTTTGTGTGCATATACACGGTTTTGCTTACCATTCACCTATTGATGCACATTTAGGTTGTTTCCACATCTTGACTATGGTGAATAATGCATCGATGGACATAAGAGTGCTAATATCCCTTCAAGATCCTTATTTCAGTTCTTTTGGATAAATATCCAGAAGTGGGATTATTGAGTCATATAATATTTTTGTTTTCAATTTTTTTAAGTAATCTATATGCCCAACATGGGGCTTGGACTCACGACCACAAGATCAATCAAGAGTTGCATGCTCTGCTGACTGAGCCAGGTAGGCACTCTTATTTTTAACTTTTTGAGGAACCTTCATACTGTTTTCCATGGCTGCTGTACAATTTTACATTCCCACCAATCATGTGAAAGTGTTCCAATTTCTTCACATCTTCACCAATATTTGTCCTTTTTTTTAAATAATAGCTATCCTAACAGATGTTAGGTGATATATCTTTATGGTTTTGATTTACATTTTCCTGATGATTAGTGACATTGAGCATCTTTTCACATGCCTGTTGGCCATTTGTATGTCTTTTTTGATGAAATATCTATTCAAGTCCTTTGTCCAATTTTAATTGGGTTATTAGTACATTTTGTTATTGAGTTGCAGGTGTTCCTCATATATTTTGGAAGTTAATTCTTTATCAGATACATCACTGGATAATATTTTCTCCTGTTCTTTAGGTCGCCTCTTTTCTCTGTTGATTGTTTACTGTGCAGAAGCTTTTTAGTTTGATGTAGTTTCATTTGTCTATTTTGCTTTTGTTGTCTGTGCTTTTGGTGCCATATCATGCATGACTGCTATGGCTGGATATCATGGAGCTTTCCTCTGTAGCTTCTTCTATAGCTTCTGGTCTTAAAGTTAGGTCTTTAATCCATTTTGAGGTGATTTTTGTGTATGGTGTAAGGTAAGGTCCAATTTTATTCTTTTGCATGTGGAAGTTCAGTTTTCCTAACACAATTTATTGAAGAGACTATCCTTTCTACATTGTATATTCTTGGCACCCTTGTTAAAGATTGGGGGGGCTGAATATGCATGGCTTTATTTTTGGACTCTCTATTCTGCTCCACTGGGTTATATGTCTGTCTGTATACGAGTATCATACTGTTTTAATTACTATAGTTTTGTAATATATTTTTATCACACTGAAATCATGAAGCATGATGCCTCTATCTTTGTTCATTTTATTTCCCCCCAGATTGTTTTGGCAATTCGGGGACTTTTGTGTTTTCCATGAATTTTAGAATTATTTTTTCTATTTTTGTAAAAAAAATGCCACTGGAATTTTGAGAGGGATTGCACTGAATCTGTGGGTTGCTTTGGGTGGTTTTAACTATTGACAACTATAAAACACTGATGGAAGAAATTAAAGAGGTTACAAACAAGTGGAAAGTCATCATCCATCTTTTATTTATGTATTAAAATATTTGATTTTTGAGTAATCTCTACACCCAACATGGAGCTCAAACTCATGACCCTGAGACTGAATCACATGCTCCACAGACTGAGCCGGCCAGGCACCTTGTGCATCTTTTAAATACAGTAGGTATTTTCTCAATAAAATTTATTTCAGAATAGTGTCTTAAGTTTAATTCTTTCAAGAAGGACAAGCTTTGTTTGCATATCAAATATATAGGAACATTCTTCATTTCTTATCACCATTTCCCTTGAAACATGTAGTTCTCATGGACTAAATTTCATTTACTACTTTGATTGAGATAAGGGAAGAAGAAAAGTTTACCTTTCTCTTAACTCTACTGTATGAAAGGCAACAGAGCAAACTGTGCTGATAAAATGGTAGCCAATGCTGAGCCTCAGGGCCAGGAGTCCAGCCAGGTGAGGACTCGGGCTCCCTGGAGAGCACGTGCCGGCCCAGAATGCAGAGCTGCTCCCCACTCCCAGATGACCTTTGATGGCAAAGAGTCAGAAATGGCAAAGACGGCAAAGAGCAGAAATGCACATAAGCAGAATTTTCAAGGGACACCAGAAATGAAGATTTTTCGTATGTGCAACTTTCTGGTTTTTCCATGGTTTTCACCCAATTCTAATTGTAGAAACGATACCACAGAGGTCCTGACAAACCACTTCTACAGGACAGATGGGACTGCAGAAAAAACTATTTTCAGACTTCCAGTCTTGAATCTTTATTCTTTATCACTTGTCTTTATCTCTCTTCTGAGTTTCTGATTCATAATCAAACTGTTTGCTAGGCAGCTAGATAATGTCCCAGATTTCAAAAGAAGTTATCTCCCCCCACTGTCACCCCTAAATCTATTCCAACTCCTCATTCACAATTTTAAGGAATGGTCCTATCATGTACCCTGTTCCTTAAGATAGAAATTCGTATGTCATTATTTCATTCTCATCTCTCACAATCCAATCACTGATTTCTGTTCACTTGACCTTGAAACTGTTTCTCAAATAACTCTGGCCTCTCTAATCCCACCACCACTTTACTGAACAAGGCCCTCATTATGTCCCACTCAAACCAAAGCACCAACCTCCCAACTGTTCTTCCTATTTCAATTCTTATCCTTTCAAATCAGTCCTCCACACTGCCCATATCATACCTTCTCCCTGCAGAGAACAATTAATGTGTTGCCTCTCCTGCTGGATGAAGTCCAGGACTCCTAGTACGGTATTTAAAGGTTCCCAATGCTGTGCTAGATTTCTCTTTGGTGTCATTTCCTACAAACATGGTTTGGGCTCAGTAGGAAACCATTTGTTATGCACACATTATTTCATGCCTCTGGACTTTGTCCATCCTGTTCTCTTTGCCTGGAATAATACCACTCACCCTTCTCTTGCCTAGCTAATTCCTACTCATCCTTTAAGAATGCACTGAGGGGGGTTCCTGCGTGGCTCAGTCAGTTAAGCTTCTGACTTTAGCTCCAGTCATGATCTCATGGTTTGTGACTTTGAGTCCCATGTTGGGTTCTGTGCTGACAGCTCGGAGCCTGGAGCTGCTTCAGATTTTCTGTCTCCCTCTCTCTTTGCCCCTTTCCCCACTCCTGCTCTGTTTCTCTCTCTTTCAAAACTAAATAAATAAACATTAAAAAATAAGAACCTACTGAGGTATCACTTCCTTCAGGAAGCCTTCTTTGACCTTCCCAGGCTGAGTTTGGTTTCCTTTCTTCTTCCTGAGAACCCCAAGCTTACCTTTACCTATATTTTTTTGCAGCATATTGTATTGATGTATATGTCCTACCCAATAGACTGTGAGCTGCTAGAGGACAGAGCCTGGGTTTTTAAATGTCTGTACTACTAGAACCTAGCACAGTATGCAGCACAAAGCAGACAATACATATTTGCCAAAGAATTCTGACCGAGTTTGTGTGTATATTGGGGTGATGGGCAGTTAGGCAGGCCAGTTGGTGCTGAAAATCATCTCCTATGAAAATTATACTTTTAACATTTGTTTCCTATCTTCATTTGTGGATCATTTCAGTGCTGCTACAGAAAACATTTACTGAGGCTCTACTATCATGTTCCTTCCTGGTAGTAGACAGGACCCAGCTATTTGAAAAACTGGCTCAGGGTAGTGAAGCGGGAAAGGCTTAAACGGTGGAGTCAGAAATTCCCGGATTTGAATCTATTAGAGCAAATTATTTAACATTCCCGAGCCTCAGTGTCCTTGGTTCAAAATGATCATAAAAATACGTCTCAGAATTGTTCTGAAGATTAAATGAAGTATAAAGGAAGGTTCTTGAACTAGCTTGGCATACAGAAAGTGTTCGGTACATTTTAGTTCATCCTCTGCCCATTTCAAGGAGCTCACACAAAAGTTTCTTTAAAGGCTCCAAGATTTGGCCACGGCAGTTGTCATGGTAACAGCAGCGTCCTGGGGACTCTATAAGCCAGGACTGCCTGTTGACATCCACCTGATAAGGAGGCTTATGGAAGAAGGAGGTGGTGGATGTGAACAAACTCTAAACAAGAGCAGGAGTCTTTTCTGATAAAAATAATACAGCACCTCTGTTTCCTCTTCATCCTGGCCCTCACGCCTTCCCTGCCGCCGTTCTTCCCATCGCTGTTCTCCTTTATGCCTCGGCCTCCTTCCTGACTCTGCTCTCCAAAACCTCTCCTGAATAATATTCAAAGCTGCTTCTGCGTCTGCTTTTGGCATCAGCCAATTAGCCCTCATTGTAAGGTTGTAATAAGCTTCCCAGAGAAGTGGCACAATTGTTGTGTGCTTTTATTCAGGGCTGCTTCCTACCACTATACGGAAAATGTAACAATACCCCCCCTCATGCCCTGCTGAAAGCAGTCTGGGTTTGAAAAGCTTTCAGAAGGCCATCTGCCATCCCCTCAGCCAAGCAGAAGATCAGACACGAGGCCCTGCATTAGTTAGCACTCCAAGTAAAAGGTATCAAGGGTTTGTATTCCTTTTCATCTCACCCTCCATTATAATACAGCTAAAGAAGGAAATAGACTTGTGGCTATCCAGCTGGGAGACACACTGAGCCATGGCAGGAGTTTTGTTCATGAAAAGGGAGGCTTTTCTTTTCTGACAGTGAATGGAGCCAGTGTTTGCAGCTAGCAAGACGCTCCTGAGTGTCTGCTGCACTCCTGGCAATGGCTTGGCCAGTTACTCTGGATCTTTTGGGAGGATAGTGTGCAAATGAGAATCCCAGAGTGGAAGCATCATTAAATAAATACACAGAGATGAGGCAAGCGTCTGCATGTGTGCTGGTCAGGAACAGTGAAGCTTTCCCTAGTCATCTCTATTTACCCTCTACAATAAATTTGTCCATGAATATCAACTTAAAAGATTATTCATGGGGCGCTTGGGTGGCTCAGTCAGGTAAGCATCTGACTTTGGTTCAACTTCGTGGGTTCGAGCCCCACATCAGGCTCTGCGCTGCCGTCTCAGAGCCTAAAGCCTGCTTCAGATTCGTCTCCCTCTCTCTCTCTCTTGCCCAACCCCTGCTTGTGCTCTTTCTTTCTCTCTCTCAAAAATAAACAAACATTTTAAAAGTGAAAAGAAAAGAGATTATTTAGACATCCTTAGAGATACTGGGAAAAAGATCATCTCTAGCGTGATAGAAATGGTTTTGCAGAAGATCTGAGCAAGTGTTTTCATTGCACCAGCAATGGCAGAAAGTTTCAGCAAATCTTAGTTGGCATGTGGGATCCATAGAAGTATAGATAATGACATTGGTTGAGTGGCATATCTGTTCCTGTAAGCTGAAGATAATACGGACAGTGGCATTAGGGATACCTCCACTGGTCCAGCAAAATGCCTTAGAGACTTAGCATAAAAGAGTCAATGAGAAAAGGAGATTAACTCTGCTTCTCAGTAGCTTTTGAGAGTTGCATGGCTTTAGGGTCACTAATGCACTGCTAGAAATTGTAAGCGCTCTGTCTGTGAAAAATCTTCAATTGGAGGAAATCCACTTAACTGAAATAAATTATCTAGCATAATGCAAAAGCTAGTTTTAATAAACAAGCTTAGGAAATAGAATGTTAGGACAATATCTACATGTTTCAGTAATCTAGAGTGTTCTCTCATTTTCTCACCAAAGGATAAGTATTAATATTTGATGCTTCCTTTAAAAGACAAAACCATTCATCAGTTACTTTGTATCAGAAATGTCTTTCTTCTTCATTAGATTTACAAAAGGGGAGGGAGTAAGAATCTTTTATGTGAAAATATACAAAATCCTTCATAATTGTGCTAGTTTTTTTCTAAAGAAAAATCCACAGGTGATCCAAAAACAAAAACAAACAAGCAAACAAACCTCAGGAGTGAATTTTATTTACCTCAGCTCATGACCTAATGAAATGCTGATTTTTCCCTGGTCCTTCTACTGTTGAGAAGGGAGTGAGGCAGCTCTTTTCCAACGTCAGGACCTTCCTTTCACAAAGGCTTCAGTTGGGTTGGATCAGCTTTGGACACTCTTCTTCTCCGTCTCCTGCCAGACTGACTCATTCAGAATTTGAGGGTCAGACTCCAGTTTCCTTAGACTCTTAGAGTTCCCTCAAGCATCCCTTTGAAGATTCTCTTTGAGGCTTCAAAGAGAATCAGAAGTACATAGAAAGGGAGAATAACTCTAAAAGAATAGGACAAACTGGATGAGCCAGCTTCCACTGAACTCCTCAACCCTAAGAATAAAAATTTTAAATGATCCAGAAGCTATAAGTGACCTTCCTGGAAATAATATGTACATCAATCATAGAACCAGAGTTATTGTAAAAACTGTTCCAGAAAGACGTTTTGCTTGCACAGATAGACATTAGCAGTCATTTTCAACCCTTGACATTGGAAATGGAAGGGACTCAGTGGCAGCCCCTGCGAATGGTTTGGGAGAACAAGGAGTCTCCCCTGCTTTCTTTTTGTTCCAGTGACCTGGGTCTTCCCTCCACCAGCCTTCCCAGGCTGCACGCAACCAACGGCCGCTTCTTTTCAGCCCTCACAGGCTTTCCTCCCCGTTTAATCATTGTTTCCTTGTTTCTTCACACACGCATTTCGTTGTCAGCTTAATGACTTTGGCTCTGAGTACTTGGCTGCGCACATGTGTGGTTCTCTGGTGTCTGGTAGCATGAGGTTAGTAAAAGCTATCTGAAAAAGCTTGCGTTTTAAAACACAGTCTTCCTTTTTTATCTCTCCTGAGAATCTTTACTACCTTTTCCAGGGGACAAAAGACTACTATTATTTGGTCATCCATGTGAAATTCTGCTTTCATTTTCGTCTTTAATGGCAAGGTTAGTGGGCTTTTCTAAGGTCATGATAACTCCTGAGAAAGCTTCATTTATAAGAAATATTTAGAAGATTTTTCTATCCCTTTTTATTTTAGAATTTTAAGAGGCTTCAGCTTTGTGCTGTTATAGTGTTTCTGAACTTACACAGTGGAGTCCTGTCCCTTCTGCTTTAAAATAGTGTTAAAAACCCAGAATTTCTGTCAATAAAATCTAATTGATATATAATTTGAGAGACTCAGTCACAGTTGGCAGTGACTGTTGGCCCCTAAACACTAAATTTCTTAGTCAATGCCTCTCTGCTACATAGTGTGATTCCCAAGCACACAATCGCCCAGGGATAGCCTGTATTTCAAGGAATTTCTCAAAGAGGAGGGTTTTTTTTGTAGTATGTTTTCTATTAACATGAACAGTAACTCATTTATTGGCCCATTTTACAAGTTGAGATATTATCCTTTTTCCATAGTATGTAATCATTTGACTGTTATAGGAATTAGGCAAATTGGTAGCTAACTGATCACTTTTTAAAAGCAAACTGTATGTGAAATTTTTTGTCATGTTCCAACAATTACATCTTTAAGGGTTTTCTTTTGTTTTTAACTTTTTTTTGGGGGGGGGCAGTCAGGAAAACCAAAGCAGGCATTAGAGAAAGAGGATTAATCAGCTGTCACTCTAGTTTTCCACAAATTCTCAATTCTGGTGATGCTTAAAAAAATAAAAAAAATCACTTGGTTTCTTTAGAAATCCTAGTTAACTCTCTAGATACTTGATTCCATCTAAAAAGTGACCTACCACTCCTCACAACTAGAAGTGTCACAAAATTAAATACTTGGAGTAAGCCCACGTTTTACTAACTGGTCATATATCTCCTAGGTGAATAATGCTAACAAACATTTACAGAGAGCTGAATACATACAAGGCACTATGCCAAGAACTCCAGATTCATTATCTCATTTAATCCTCAAAAATACCATGTGATCAATATTATCCCTACTCTTCATATTGAAAAGTGGGGTTCAGAAAGGGTTAGTAACTTGTACAAAGCACAGCTGGGATCCCATCCTCGGTCTGAGTGAAAAGCCTTTTGTCAAATGACAACGTATCTGGGTAGAAATTACTAGATAGATAGCATGGCCACATTATACTGACCAGGTAGAAGCAATAAGGTACCCACACTACAGGTATTGAATAATGAAATGTGGTCCCCTAGTTATATTATGAGGTCAGTGTTTCAAAAATGTAATCATAGAATCAGGGACATGAAAAGCCCCAGGGCCCTCTGACAATACTAGAATATGTTTAGACAAGAAAGGCAGAAAGAATATAAAATTGTATCTATTTTATGATTACAGCCATGTGAAGGTAATTTATGTATATGGACTAGGATGGGAAGAGAATTCAAAACAATGTATTTATTAGTGTGAAGGGATTATATAGGTTATTACACTTTCATGTTATATTTTATGTACTAATTTCTTCTTTATAGATAAGATTAACAGGAAAGAGTTTTTCTGGCATATGGAAGTAAGATATTAATCCTAGCATGAGTGCTGATCTTGAGAGGCATGTGAAATTACCACGCCACCTTTTGTATTTTTTAGTGATGCACACAAAAAGTTGTCTTTGAAAAATAATATGTAGAAAGTGCCAAACTTAAGTATAAGACACACTGGTCATAAAACACACAGGCACAGAAGAGCAGGGGAGATAAGAGATAAATTATAAATGCCACCCTTCAGGACCGTCATATCTTGTTTTGATTTTTTATTTGGAAACAATCTCAACTACAGAAAATTTGCAAGGACCCTAAAAAGGATTCTTTTTCCCCTGAATTATCTGAGAGTAAGTTGCCAACCCAGCGCTCTACCACCACTGGAAGCATTAGTGTGTATTCCGTACAAACAGAACTTTCTCTTCCTAATCACAATACAGACAACAAAGCCAGAAAAATGACATTCCCACATACTATCACCCAATCTTCAAAGAGAATTTGTCTCACTATCTGCCTTGATAACATCCATCACAGCAAAAGCATCCAGTACAGAATCATGAATTGCATTCAGTCATCACGTTGCTGTAGTTCCTTCAGTCTGGAACAATTCCTCAACCTTAACTTGATTCTCATGACCTTAATACTTTTAAAGATTACAGGGCGGTCATTTTGTAAAATATTCCTCAAGATCAATAAGTTAGGCAAGAATATCACAGAAGTGATGCTGTGTCCTCATTACATCCTATCACGTGGTACGTAATTTCTATTTGCCCTTTACTATTGAGGTGAACTTTGATCCCTTGATTATGGTGGTATCTTACTCCTTTTTCTTTTAGTAATCAGCTAGTATTTGGGGGTGAGATATTTTGATACTATGGAAATATTCTACTTCATTATCTATCAAGCTACCTACCTATCTATCTATATCAAAGTAAATTCATGGTTTCCTAATTTACCATGTGGGTTATAATCCTCAATATATCCTTAGAGAAGGAGAAAAGGAAGAGCTAAATAGTATTTTGAAATCTTTTATATGCAGCATTTTAATCAAATTATATAGATTCTATTCCTACCTCCATGAGCTATTATCACTTATACTCAATTTATTTCTTCTCTATATTTTAAGACTATGTAAATATTTCATTTCACATCAAACTATTCATGTATTTATTTATATCAGAATGGACTCATGATTTCCTGATTTATTGAATGGCTTCTAATTCTTAGTATAAGAAAAGAGAGATAGGGAGGAATGACCAACAAGGAAATACTGAATATTCCTTTATTGATTCATCCACTTAAGTATTCAGTGGAGCCCAGGATGCACCCGGCTGTGACTCGGTGCATCTGTCTGAGCCTCAAGCAGGGCTCCTCCTGAAGTGAACGGCCATGGGGTAGAGATAGCCCTTGTTCCTATCACCGTGTGGCTGGGCCCCCAAAGTTGTTAGCCTTAATGTCTTTATTTTTTTTTTATTTTTATTTTTCCATAATATTTTATTGTCAAAGTGTTCTTTAAAGTTGTGAACCTTTATTTCTCTTGGGAGATAGGATGTTTATAAACAAAACACTAGTATTTCATATGGATCTCAAATTCAGGACTCTGGTTAGGATTACGGTCTTAACTTGCACATACCGGATATAACCCTCTTAGAAAATGTTACCAAGTGATGCAGAGCAGAGCTGGCTGTCTTTGTCACCTCAGTAAACTGCGTTCTGTAACTCTTCCTCCTACATTTGTTTGAAGGAAAACATTTCATCACATTTGGTCTCATTTTCAACCCTCTAATAAACAATTCATAGTAGTATCTTTAATTCATTGTACCTCATGCCTTCTCTTTTTCTCCCTTTTTCTTCATTCCCTCTACAATTTTATTTATCCACTCTGTTTTTTGTCTTTACCTTGCTTTTTTTATCCTCTCTTGATTGCCCTCTGTGACCTTGTTTCTCCCTTCCATGCCTTGCTCTAGCCTCTCTCTCTCTGTCTCTCCGTCTCTCTCACATCTAAGAGGTCTCAGGTCCTCCGCCTTTATTCTCCATCTTCATCTCACAGCCTGACCTTTGCACTTTTCATTCCTCTCATTCTGACATTGACTACACTCCCTATTGGTTGTTGGCTAAAGGGTTTGGAGATCAAGCAATATCTCACCAATCTGAGTTGAATAATTATTTTTCAAAAGTTATAGTTTTATAATAATAATATAATATATTATATATAATATAATAATATAATATAATATAATATAATAATAATATAGTTTTAACTGGCTCAGGTAAATTTAGGCTTATGCACTTATAATCTGCAATAGTTACAATCATTGCTACTACATCTATTAACTGTTCACATACAAACACTGCTGCTATGTTTGTTTCTTTTCTCTTATTTGTTATTCATTTATGGAGTACAACTTTTCTTTAGGCAGTACTGAGTTAATGATTAGTTTTCCAAGCTCTGCAGTTGAAGTCTCTGAAATCAAATCCTGCCTCAACCAGCAGTGGTAATATGGGACAGGTTATTGAAGCTCTCTAACTTTGGTTTCCTCATCCAGAGCATGGGGATACCAAGTGCTTACCTCATAAAAATTGTGTTAAGACCTAAATAAGATAGTTCTTATGAAAGCATGTGGCACCTAGGGAAAGATGAATGAATGTGATCTATTATTATAGATGACACCAGATGGTGCAATACTCTTATATGGTTTTTGTACAAAAAAAATCTATTTGCAAATATAGTAAAAATATTTGTGATAAGCAATGGAAAATTATAATTAATGTTCCTGGCTAAGCAAATTATTTTTAAAGTTTTGTTTTTCATTCTCACTGCTAATATGCAAGAAAGCTCAAAATATGAACTTTGTACGTAGTTAGCTAATATTATAAAATTCACCCACAATTCTTTATAGTTCTACCTGAAAGCAGTTATTTTCCTTTTTCTGTCACTACCTCTGTCCTAATAATCTCCTTCAGGAAATTCCATTAAGGTTAAATATTTAAAGACGCAGGGGCACCTGCTTGGCTCAGTCAGTAGAGCATGCCACTCTCGAGCTCGGGGTTGTGAGTTTGAAGCCCACATTGAGTGTAGAGATTACTTAAAAATAAAATCTTAAAAAAAGATATAAAAAGTGAGTGATTTAAGGTTGGGAGGTCAATGCTTTAGTCAATGCTGAGGACTTCCCAGTGAAATGTCACCATGAGGTAAGCCCTTTCCAACCTCAGCAGATTATAAGGCAGGGAAAGGACACCAACCCCAAGTTGGGAGAAGGGAAGCACTCAGTGCTTCAGGCAAGACCTGTCAGAGCCCTGGGAATTCTGGGCTGTCTGCACAATGGTACAGTGTGCCCAACTGACAAGGTCCAGATTTTGGAGTCATCATTTTACAAAGGCAAAGTTATTGATAGAAGAGAAAAACCTTTCCAAGGAGATTCCTTATAGAGAAAACAGAAAAACAAAACAAAGCAAAAAGAATTAAATTCAACCAACTGGGACATCAAATGGTCTAGGAGCTCAGAGCTAGGAAGTTACTTAGCAAAGTTAGAACTTTGCTACATTTTACAGTTTTCCAAAGGAAATTTGCTAAATAATTATAGTTTTTTTCAACCAGGATCCTTCTTTCTTTCCTTCCTTCCTTCCTTCCTTCTTTACAGAGCAAGTGGGGGAAGGGCAGAGAGAAAGAGAGAGAGGGAGAGAGAGAATCTTAAGCAGGCTTCACGCTGAATGCCAGGGCTCGATCTTAAGATCATGAGATCCTGGCCTAAGCCAAATCAAGGGTCAGAAGCTTAGGCAACCGAGCTACCAGGCTTCTTTAAATGAACCGTGAAACACATAAAAGGATTTATGACTACGTTCTCAATGCTTCCAGAGATGGCATATAACTAGTACCCTTCTAGATACAAGGAGATCATTTATTTCATACAATGGATACTTTAGGAGGGCTTAATTCTCTCTCAGAATCTTGGGTTTAAAAGGACTGGAGGTACAGGGTAGGCTATCCCATCAGCATGGCAGAGTTGCAACATGGTACTATCATTTTTCTAGAACCCGATGCTAAAAACCATAGTCAACTCCGACCTTTCCCTCACCTTTATCTTCGATAGTTGATTTAATCTTTTAACACACCCAGCTTTTACTTTCTTTAACATGTTAATGGTAATATCCCCTCTCCTCCACATCCACTGCCTCTCACAACTGAATTTCTGTAACAGTCACATAACTTAGCATGTCAGAATCCTACTTTCTTCATATGCAAACTAAAGATAACCATAGTATCTACCTTACAGGATTATGGTGAAGATTGAATGAGATACTTTAATTGCTCAATTCAGCACCTTACAAATGGGTAGAACTCAATAAATGTTCTATATTATTGTTGTTTTTATGTATTCTTCATGCTATAGTCTCTTCCTACCAAGTTCATCCTGCATCGTATGTCTAAACAAATCTTCCTGGAGAACACGTCACTCACCACCTTGGGAATCTATCTTATCAAAGTCCTGCCTGGCTTTCCATGTCCTCTTCAGCTGAATCATTCATTCACTCTTTCATCTATTAATTCTTTTTTGTTCAGACTCTTAATATCCAACTTATTTCCTATTACTTCCAAACATGTGTCATCGAATCATTAATTTTACAGGTTATATTGAATCCAAGTTATGGGGCAGGTATTGGATACAGAGTAAAAATTATGGCAAAAGCACAGCCAACGCTCAGGGAATTGACAGTTGGGAGAATAAGAAGTATACCGCTCAGAAAAGTGTCATCACACGCCCCCCCCCCATATGTTCTACGTGTCCCTAACGCAGCCCAACTGCTCTCTCTTCTCTTCAAGTTTCCGTCATACTTAGTACCGCCCTATTTTACACTTTTCTGTCTAATGAGGGTTCGATGGGTCTTAACAAGTAGATAATAAACTCTTTGAGAGACTTCTGTATTCTCATAAGTGACTAACAGGTTTGGAGCTCAAAATATAGTTTTCAACTGACATTCATTCATTTTTATACAGTTTTGTAAGTTTTTATAGGATATAGAACCCAAATATTCTCTTTTGGTTCATATTTTTTAAGTTTACATATTTAAAATCTGGACTAATAAAGGGAGGAGAACTTATACTTCTGTCAATAGAACATGTACTCATTTGGACCTAGGGATCTTTGATTTAATATAGTTGATACTATGGCCTTTTAATAGATTAACTGAGAGTCCATGAGTATTTGAGAAGCGCACATTAGTTTGTTTTTTCATTCAGTATTTTTTATAGAATTTAAAAAAAGTTCCTAAATAAATTCTGTGTTGTAGTTATTAATGCTGTATAACAAACCCAGAAACTTAGTGTTGTAAAGCAACCTTCACTTTATTTTTCACATGACTTTTATGGCTCAGAGATTCAGGAATGGCTTAGCTGGGTAGTTCTCTCTTGGGTGTCTCTCATGCTGGTGAGGTCAAACGTCAATTGGAAGTCATCTGACCTTTGGAAAGAAGCCGAGACTCATTAGACTTTAATTCCCAGCCCTGAAGTGAGACTTCAGGCGAGTCACTATATTTTTTCTGGGGCTCCATTTTGGCACATGATGAAAGAAAACCAATACATTGAGAATTCTTTCAGCTCAAAAGTTCTATGATTTTCTGAAATGCAAAAATAATTTTTGTATGTTAACAGATACAAATCACTGTGTGTAATTAAAGTTATTCTACGAGCAGAAAAATGTTACTAAACATACGGGAAAGCGTAAGGATAGAGGTAATGAAGTAAAAAATTTTGTTGTGAAATAGAAACTTACCTTGAATCAATTCTGCCACTAGAGGTCAGTAGTATACCATCTCAAAGGGAATACATGCTCTCCAGTCACCAGCAGTTCCCCCAGATGGCCCCCAGATGACATTCATGGTATCTTCTAGTTTATTCTGAAAATCTTCTTTAGTCGTCAGAAGCATATGTTATGATGAGGTCACACTGCATGTCACTATAGGTGATGTTTCATGTGTGCTTCATGTTATGCAAATATGAAGATCCTGGACTGGAACCAGAAGGAAAATGACTTCTGTGGCTACTCTGCCCTCTCCCTGGGATGTGGTAAGGAGCAGTGAGATAATCTGACAGAGAGTTATATGAGCTCTTAGGCGGAAAGACACTGTGGAAATACACTATCATCCTCTAACACAGCACAGACATGCCTGCTTTTTATAAGATAGCAACAGCAGCAGAACATTTATTCATTCATTCATACAACCTATATTTGTGGACACACATGTAGGCACCAAGCTTGGCAACGGGGTTATATTATGAAGAAGATCAATGGGTGCCTTCAAGGAATTCAAGGAATCAGGAACAGGAGGTTTTAGATACAATTAGTTCTTCTAGCCCACCATGCCAAGCAACTTTCCCTCAGATATTTCTATTTCATCTTCCCAACCGACCTTCAGGATAAGCTCTGTAACTCCCACTCCTGTAGACGGCCACTTGCAGCACAAGAGCCATGGCTATTAGGAGGTGATGTAAGAGTAGACCATACGCCTTTCACATCAACTCCAAAACTGAACCACACAGATATGCAAGAAATGTTAAAATACGGAGTTCGGTTGTGGCCAGTGATGCTTGTTAGACAAAAATATTAAAATTTATTTAAATAGAAAACTTTTCAGATGGGAGAAACAATGCTCTAAATGAAATTAATACCCTGAAACATAAAAATCCAGAGGGGTCACCTCTGAAGAAACTTCTTTCTCTCTTTATTTATTTTAAAAAAAATTTTCTATGAAGAAACTTCCGTAAGAAGGATGAACTCCAAAAATACTTCTTAAGGCCATTTGTCAACTTTCTCCCCAAATGAAAACTACATTATATTTTCTTCTAGTTTGCTGCCTATTGTACGTAAAAAACTCGAAACTCACAATTCCATCATCAAGAATGAGTAACAAGGAATTCTGAGCTCTTTCCCTAACTTGAGGACCTGTTTCTTCTACAGCTTTAAGCGGACTTGAACTGAATTAAATTAGCTGTCATCAGACTTTAGACCAGACACAGGCTATCTCTGAGCAGAGACACAACCAAAGTCCTTATCTCTTAATAGCAAGGCTTTCTCTTACTTTCTGCCTTCACTAGAAAAGAAGAAAAAGAGCCTGGACAAATCCCTATTTCAAACTGAGGACTCTTTGAGCTGCTTTTGCTGTGATGAGTGTTACTAACTGTCCTGAAAGTTAAAGAATTTCAACCACTTATTTTAAAACTATAGACAGATTTGTCCTTCCTTCTGATTGTTGCGAAGTTGGGTGAAACAGTGAAAAAGAAAGGGTAGGACTCCAAAATAGCTACAAAATATGATCTGATTGATTTTACAAACCCGACTGTTATTGTGCCATTGACTTCTACTAATGCATCTTCCATGCAGGCTGTTGTGATTCTCTCCCAGGGTGACTTACAGGCACCCTACCACTTTAGGAGGCAGACATTTTGCAGTATTTCACTGAAATGATTATGAAAGGAAGGAGAAAGAAAAATGCGAACTGAAGATTATTCAAGTTAGAGGTCTGGGGGAAAGGCAGTCTGTAAGGAGCCCTGAGTGTCATTATACGCTCTTGCTGGTATGTCAAGAGGTCTTGACTCAGACCATTTTTGGGGTGCATTTGCAGAGAGTAACTTCAAGAATTGAGGTAATGCCTCTCCCTGGTTAAAGAACAAGCTTGCTTCCACTAGCCATAAAAGCAATGGGTTCCCTGAGCTCAGTATTCCTCCTTGTACTGTAACCTCCTGCCTGTGCAGGCAATGACCTGGGCCCTCAGCCTTTCCAGCGGGGACGTGTGGAACATGGAGAACAGAAGCAAGCCAGCGTGGAGCTCATGCCGCTGGCGAGCTGTGCCTAGTAAGAGTTCTTGGACTTTGACCAGGCAACTCATGCCTCCTTCCAGCATTCATGAATTTGTAGCAAGTTAGCCTGTAAGTAACATAAAATCCCAGAGCCTGACAGAGAAGCTCTTCCAAGTTGGTTATTTTTAGCGTAAACAGTTACTAGGGAAACAGAGAGGCATGAGAATCATGCTTGTATACGGGAAGTAAAATCCATTAGCACTCTGGCATTTTAGAGTCCTGCTAGTAAGGCATTCTTTTTTTTTTTTTTTTTAAGTTTTTTTAAATTTACTTTTGAGAGACAGAGAGAGGCAAAGCGAGTAGAGGAGGGTCAGAGAGAGAGGAAGACACAGAATCCTAAGCAGGCTCCAGGCTCTGAGCTAGCTGTCAGCACAGAGCCCGACGCGGGGCTCGCACCCATGAACTGTGAGATCATGACCTGAGCCGAAGCCGGACACTTAACCTACTGAGCCACCAAGGCGGCCCATAAGGCATTCTTGTGCAAAGTATCAGTTTCACTATTACCCTGACACCTATACACTTCAAAGAATCATGTTGTCATATTAAAACAGAATCCCCTTTATGTTCCCAGAGCCCAATGATTACTGTTGACTTTAAAGCAAATTGTTTTATGAAGATGTAGTGGAACAGGCATCCAGCTGAAGTGATTAATGATAGGTGATTTGCATATAGAGAACTACAGACACCCAAAATCTTGAAAGCTGGTATGGAGTGGCCTAAAGATAAATCACTGAGGAAAGCTTTCAGGACCTATGACAGGCATGTTACTAAGGGCTAGATGGTCAGACACAACCAAACCATCAAAGACTGACTCTTAAATATGGGAATCCTCTGCTATCACTCACTGGTAGTGTTCTTTGATAAGTGGTATTTTGTATCATATTAGACAAGCAGACTGAACTTTACTACAACATTACTTCTGAATGCGCCTTTGTTCTAGGCAACACATCTGCAAGTTGAGGGTTGCATTATTCGTATTTTTCAATTACAATAAAATATGTAAGTATTTTTAAAAGCTAATCTTGTACAGCCAAAGGTATAAGCAACAATCTTCAGGAAACTGATTAAACATTACTTTGTGTAAAGAAAAATAAGCATCAAGACTGCATAATCATTCCCAATCACTTTCAATTTTGCCATAAAGTTCAAAGCTTGATTCCATGAAGACCCTGAGGTCCTTCTGAATTCTCATTTGAGAAACTCTAAAAATATACTGGCAATTTCTTACTTTATCTCTCTTAAACCAATGAATGAAAATAGCTCTAATCAAATTAGCCAACTATTGGTTATTATAAAGAAATTATAACGTTGGGAAAAGTATACATGAACAGCTTAATTTACCAAATAGCAGTAATGGTACACTCTTAGCTCTAGTTTTGAAATCAAGTTTCGACAAGTAGAGTATATCCTTTACTCACCAAATTTAGGAGAGCACGCATTCTCCAATGAATTCAATAACCTTTGGAGGGAAAAAAATAAGTAAAAAGGAAAATGTGAGTTCTTATTTAGGAATGAGATGAGACACATTTTGCAAATTAATGAGCTTAAAGTATCAGGGAACACACCTGGTTACACTTGAAAGTTATCAAAATGCCTCCATTTAGCATATTTCACTTTAAAATATCCACAGAATGTTTAGAACTCTCTAATTACTTAAGTTAGAAGTTTCATGTTCATGAGCCTGTGTCAGACTGAAAACATCAAAATGATCTTGGAAGTACTGTACTATTTATCATTTCTTCCTCACCTAATACATTGCTTTGTAACAATAGTTTTCAGTTTGGAGTTCCTCATTCTCTACGAAGAGTATTTTAATTTTATGCTTTTATTCAGATAGTTATAATATTAATATATGCATATCCCAGATAGCAAATTTTCATCTTATAATCAAATATTTCTGTGCAATTTCAGTGGCTTCTATTTGTACATGTACATTTGCCTTATTCAGAAGAAGGGAACTTTTGTGACTATTTTTATTTTTATTCTTTTAATGTTTTTTATTTATTTTTGAGAGAGAGAGAGAGAGAAAGAGAGAGAGAGAGAGACAGCATGAGCAGGGGAGGGTCAGAGAGAGGGGGAGACACAGAATCCGAAGACAGGCTCCAGGCTCTGAGCTGGCTGTCAGCACCGAGCTCAAAGTGGAGCTCGAACACACGAACTGTGAGATCATGACCTGAGCCGAAGTTGGAGGCTTAATTGATGGAGCCACCCAACCGGACCTTGTGACCATTTTTATACCATTTTTAATTGAAAAATATAATGTAAATATGGAGCATTTATTTTTATATAATAATAAATGTATAGCTTAATGAGTGTTTACTCAGGATCAGTTTGCTAAAATTTCAACTTTCTTTTTCTATCCAAGTGAGTGTACTGTTCTTTTTTGTTATTTCAAGGGCTTCTTCCTTCCTTCCTTCTTTTCTTCCTTCCTTTCTTTCTTTCTTTCTTTCTTTCGTTCTTTCCAATCAAGTATTTTTTAAGTTTATTTCAGAGAGAGAAAGACAGAGCACACAGCGGGGGGAGGGATTATAGAGAGAGAGAGGGAGATAGAGGGAATCCAAACAGGACTCATTGTCAGTGCAGAGCCCGATGTGGGGCTCAATCCACAAATGTGAAATCATGATCTGAGCCAAAGTCAAGAGCTGGACATTTATGAGTGAGCCACCCAGGCCCTCCTCAAGGTTTTTTTTTTTTTTTTTTTCTACATTCAAGGGCAGAACAAATTATCAATAACACTGTTTTATCAAATTTGCAATATTTTATGATATATTGCTCTCTAACTTTATGATTCTCATTTGGTATGTTCCCTTTTTTGATAATTTTTTAAATGACTTCCTTTAAACTCTAAATTATCTTTCAAGATATATGTTTGGTTCTAGAATTTTTTTAAAGACAAATGCTCTAAAATAATCATATTCTACTTTTTTAATAGTTTATTATCAAATTGGTTTCCATTTAACACCCAGTGCTTCTCCCCACAAGTGCCCCCCACCATGACCATCACCCCCCTCCCTCTCACCCCCTCCCCCTTCAGCCCATGGTTTGTTTTCAGTATTCAGTAGTCTCCCATGATCTGTGTCCCTCACTCTCCCCAGCTCTCTTTCCCCCTTCCTCTCCCCATGGCCCCCTGCCAGGTCTCTCCTGTTAGACCTATGAGTGCAAACATATAGTATCTATCCTTCTCTGCCTGACTTATTTCGCTTAGCATGACACCCTTGAGATCCATCCACTTTGCTACAAATGGCCATATTTTATTCTTTCTCATCTCCATTGTATATATATCATATTCTACTTGATAGCAATCATTTTCTTGCATCTTTTCAGTGGTTTTTAGCCTCCAAAATAAACCAGAGGTTTTTTTGGTCTATTTTTAGAAATATGTATCTTAAAATTTTTTTTTCTTAATGTTTAATCGTTTTTGAGAGACAGAGACAGAGCATGAGTGGGGGAGGGGCAAAGAGAGAGGGAGACACAGAATCCCAAGCAGGCTCCAGGCTCCAAACTGTCAGCACAGAGCCTGATGAGGATACTGAATCCACAAACCAAGAGATCATGACCTGAGCTGAAGTTGGATGCTTAACTGACTAAGCCATCTAGGTGCCCCTAAAAAATAGATCTTAAGTGTCCTTTTTTATCTATAGGTTTTCTTTCCATTCTTTTTTCCCCCAGTGTAATTTCTTTTCTTTATGTTGAAGAAAAGGGCTTTTTGTTTGTTGTTTTTGTTTTGTTTTTCTCAATAACCAGATTTTGCTAATTTTGTCCAGGTGGTGGACTTACCATATTTCTCTGTGACCTCTGTTTTCCTGTTGTTACTCTATGGGCTTGATCAGGTCAGGTTGAAATTTCTTTTCCTTTTTGGTGGGGGCAGGCAGGCAAGACTATTTCATAGATGGTGGTACAATTCTTCTTCCATCAGGAAATAAATGCTGCTTAGTGGGTTCTCTTCGTGATGTTAGTGGTATTAGTGCTCTAGATTAGTCTTCTCAGCAGTTGTTTTCAGGAGTATACCCACCCCCAGAGTCTTGGGACATTACTTTCCTAATCACACCCTCCCCTCATGAAACTGTTTTTGTGAAGCTTAGAAAACCATTATTTCTTCAAGTATGTTTTAGAACCAAACTCTTTCCTTTCCTTCTGGCACTCAGATGACACCAAATGGTATCTCTTTTGTTGTCTTTCATTCCTGAGGTTGGTTGGTTTGTTTTTCCCATCATTTCTTCCCCCCTGAAGTTCAGATTGCATCATTTCTAATGAGGTTTCCTCAAGCTCACCAACTCTTTCCTCTTTCATTTCCATCCTACCACTGACTCTCTGCAGACAGATTTACATTTCAGTTATTTTCTTTTTCAGTTATAAAGTTTCTATTTGGTTCTTACTGGTAGCTTCTGTTACATACCCTCTCAGTTATAACTTCTGTTTCAGGATCTTTCATGATTGCTTGTTCAGGTACTTTTTAATAGCTGCTTAAAATATTTTCTGGATAATTTCAACATTTGTGTCCTCTTAGTATTGGTATCTGTTGAATGTTACACTCATGTGAATTGAGAGTTTCATAGTTCTTCATAAGCTGAATAATTGTGGATTGGATCCTGGACATTTTGACTATTACATTATTGAGACCCTAGGTCTCATATGGAGAATGTTAATTTTTTTTTAGTGGGAATTTGAGTTGGTTAGGGCAGCAAGTTCCAACCCACACTTTCTTTGGGCTATGGTTTCAAAGTCATTTCAATTTGGAAAGTCTTTGCAATGGTTTATTTTTACTTAATTCTAATGATCCTGATAACAATTCAATAAAGTTGCTTTTATGATACTGACATTACAGATAAAAAGAGAAGTTTGAATTCAGCCTATCACTAACTGTATGATATTATATAATTTAATTTAAGCCTTAATGTTTTCATCTCCAAAATGGGATTGATAATACCTACACCATTGCTTTGTCTGAAGACTGAGTAAAATAACACGTCGCATATCTAGCATACTTCAAACCCTGAAGAAATCCTGGATAGTCTTCTCATTTAAAAAAAAGTCACTTTTGGGGCACCTGAGTGGCTCAGTTGGTTACGCATCCGACTCTTGGTCTTGGCTCAGGTCATGATGTCATGGTTTCATGGGATCAAGGCCCACGTTGGGCTCTGTGCTGGTGGTGAGGAACCTGCTTGGGAGTCTCTCTCTCTCCCTCTCTGCCCCTCCCTCTCTCTCTCTCTTTCTCTCTCAAAATAAATAAACATTTTTTTTAAAATTCTGTTTCATGGGCACCTGGGTGGCTCAGTTGGTTAAGTGTCTGATTCCAACCACTCCCCCACGCGGGCTCTGTCTCTCTCTCTCTCTCTCAAAAATAAAAAAATAAAAAAAATTTTAAAATAAGTTTTAGTGGGAAATAATATATAATCAAATACAATTTAAGTTACAGAAGATAATTTTTTAAAGTAGTTTATTGTCAAATTAGTTTCCATACAACACCCAGTGCTCTTCCCCACAAGTGCCCTCCATCACCACCCCCTCCCCTCCCCCTTCAGCCCTCAGTTCATTTTCAGCATTCAATAGTCTCTCAAGTTTTGCATCCCTCTCTCTCCCCAACTATCTTTCCCTCTTCCCCTCCCCCTCGTCCTCCATTAGGGTTCTCCTGGTCTCCTGTTAGACCTATGAGTACAAACATATGGTATCTGTCCTTCTCTGCCTCACTTATTTCGCTTAGCATGACACCCTCGAGGTCCATCCACTTTGCTACAAATGGCCAGATTTCATTCTTTCTCATTGCCATGTAATACTCCATTGTATATATATATAC